>NC_089860.1:12749962-13108712 GCF_036373705.1 Amia ocellicauda
CTTTCTGCATCATTAAGTATTAGGTAGTACAACAACAAAGAAATGTAGATAAAAAGCATAAATGCTTCAGTTTGCAGCAGAAGACAAGCTGGTACACCGAGTCCATTTTAATATCAGACTTCATTTGAAGTCATCGGCATAGAATAATCTAACCTTCCAAAACAGTTTTCAAACAATGTACCTTTCCTTCCTACCCCTGAAATTATGTCACAAATGACTGAGACAGAACAGATAGAGAGAAGCAATACAAATATATGCAAATTATCTTTAAAAAATAAACAAGTAAACAAACAAAACAGAGCAGATTTACTTCAGCAATAAATATGAGAATGTAATATCAGCTGTAAAAGTGATGGGGCTTGACTGCTTTTTCTGGTTCTCTCAATCAATTGGAAACTGATATCAAACTTTGTGCATTATGAATACCAAACAGTGTTCAGACATTGAATTTAGAAATACATTACATATGTAAAATAGCAACTGAATTCCTTTCTGTCACATTAAAATATAAATTATTAAGCTATGCCTTATACAATATTTCTGATTAAATTAAACATGGTGTTGGGAGGCGAGTTAATCTATTTCCCTGTCTAGAGGTACTTACAAGACAGTAAGATGAATTAGCAAAGGAAAATACAAAATTGGGTGCCCGTCTATAAAAATACAAAATGGCATAATGAATTAGGAACTTATCATCCCTCAGTTATTACTTGACCTACTAATGGAGATTAAAATGCATTCTGTCTAGCAAGCTGATGTTTCGCATGTAATGATGTTTTAAACACATACATTGTTGACTACATTTTGCCCTTCATCATTAATGTATTTAGAATATTTTGGTTTTATTTATTTATTTTACTTTAAAAATAAATAATTGCCTTTCTGTTCTGAGAAACAGTCCATATTACTGTTAACAGTACTGACAAGGTGAGTTTGGAGATAAGATTGCAACAGGTCTCAGCTGCAACAAATGAATAAGGAGAACAACCACCATCAAACTCCAACCGAGCAAAATCAAGACCGCAAGAGAATGTTAAATCCTCCCCTCACATACAATTCAAAACAAATACATGAACAACAGGAGAACGTGTAGGATAAAACAAAAGCAAATAACTGAATTTAAAATATCATTTAACATGCATTCCACATTTAAAAAAATGCCCTCTGGGATAAGGTTTCTGGCAGCAATTTAAACTGCTATCATAGTTGATTGTTTGTATGTGATTTACATATTCAGGAGTGAAACCAACATTGTTCAGTTCCTCAGCAGGTATTTTGGTGTTTGTAAGCAACTGGGAAGGCATTATTGTTTCTGAAATCATTCACTTGAAGTTGTTGTTTTGCTTTACCTGTACTTGTTGGCTTTCACAGCTTTCAGCACATCCTCCACTGCTGGGTGGGGCCAACCTTCTCTTCCTGCACAAGCCAGGTCAGGACAGGACATTGATATCACATGACATCTTCCTTTGGGTTGATTCTGCAAGGAAATAGGATATCCCTCAGTTTTTGAGAGAAGAAGCATATATCTATCTATATTAGAGAGAGAGAGAGAGAGAGAGAGAGAGAGAGAGAGAGAGAGAGAGAGCTCAGTATCTATGTATCAATCTGTTCTATCTATTGATCTCTCTATTTAAGAGTAAATAAATTATTCAGCAAACTCTTCCACCACCTTCTACCTCCAAGACCAAGCAAAGGATTACAATGAGTAACTGAAAATACATATCCAGCTAGAAATACAGATTTCATAAAAGATCTAATATCAGGACGCATACAGAAATGGGTTGGTTTGACCTGTTATTTCTCCAATACATACCTACTGATATTACTGTTCATTCAGATTAGCCAGGACAATGATGTATTGATGTAAATCGCAGCACACTCTTCGCTGACAGAAAGCAAATCAATATAATAGCTAAATCGGCTCCTCCAGATGTTCCTTGGAGATTCCACCTTTTATTACTGTTTTGTCTGTCACAAAAGCACACAGAATCTGTTAATGAGAACATAAGCATGAATAATGATTTAAATAATTAATTCCTGGAATAGTTTGATTACTCCACCCATGTCACGTCACAAAAGCCTAGAGAATTGAAAAGCGAAATACTGAAGTGTCTGCTTATTCTAATAAAGACACACCACACAATAGACTATATTATTATTATTATTATTATTATTATTATTATTATTATTATTAATAATAATATATTTATAAGCAAGCAGAACACATGCTTTTTCAATAATTGCTCTCTTATGGTCAACATCTATTATCACTCACTTTCTGGCATGAATGCCCCAGACGTGGGGCTGTAAAGATTACTTGATTGTTGTAAGTAACAACACAGAGACTGTTTCGGTTTGACTGAAGCTCGTGAATGGAATCCTAAATGGGCCGTGGTCTCAGGGTTCCTATTTAACAATGAAGTAGGCACTGACCTTTCAGCAGAATGGAAAAAAGGAACATTGATCATTTCTGAGAGATCACAGATGTATTATGGGAATTCTATGTATGTACCAATATGTACCAGTTTGTGTGTGTGTGTGTGTGTGTGTGTGTGTGCGTGTGCGTGTGGGTGTGCGTGCGTGTGCGGATGCGTGTGTGTGTGTGTGTGTGTGTGTGTGTGTGTATGTGTGTAAACACCCAGGATTACTTTATTCAAAATATATATTTCTCCCATTTGTCTTTAATGGTAATATAAGAGGCCCACTGCATACATATATTGCAAGCAATACATTACAGACTGGGGAGGGCCTATCCATGCAACACAGCTTAGTAATGCTATTAAAATGTCAGACAGCTGTTTGAATGCATTTCCTGCTTGACTGACTGATTGATTGCCTTATAGATTGCTTGTTCTAATGGGTCAGAGCGAAGAGATCGCAAAAAAAGAGAAAAGAAAGACACATTAATCCAATATCAGGCTGGATTTCACACTGAGAACATTTCTACACAAACACTTCTGCTATTTGAGCTCCTGGCTGAATCCATTGAATACCGTAGCCGTCTTTTTCAGAGCCCATGGCAGCATGCATATATTTGTGTTATATTATAAAGCCATTCAGGAATATAAATGATAAAAGACCATCAGGCATATTAACCAACATGACCATGTTTTTCAAACTTAGCTAATCACCGTAGCAAGTACATTTTATACCCATTTCATACAGGTTATTTTACATGGCACCTTTTATAACTACATTCACAAAGGTGTTTTACTTTCATAAAAGAAAAACGCATAATAGTACACAATCAATATTTGAGTTGGGGGTGTTTTGAACATACTAACATTGCTGGGAGATTCAGGAAGAGGTGCAAGACATGCTTTTCACCACAGCTGGCAGTTACAAAAGGAGTTATCAGAAGTCAAACCCGGAGACATCAAAATGAAGTATACCTAGATAGTCTAAAAAGTGACACAATTAAGGTGAAGAAATGTTAGGACAAACACAAACACATCTGACAACTGAAAATTGGGAACATGTTAAAAGAAACCATTGGAAATATATAAATAGGAAATAATCAAATCATTGCACCGGAAGATGATGATGGCACAACAATCAATAACCAAAATGTGATTATCAAAAATGGAAGAATTCTACACAAACCTATATTGTAGTGATGATGGCAGTAAAGCAGAAGAAGAGGTCTCAATGGATACAAATGAAACTCCAGAAGAAGTGGGCTTTGCAAAATGGAAAACCACCTGGAGATGATGGAATGGAGATCAGTGGATCACAGTGGAGATCCTTAAAGACACTGGAGAAGAGATAGAGAAGATTCTGGCAAAGCTTTTCACGAAGTGTCTGAAAATTAAACAAATACCAGATAAGTGGAACAACACAGCTGTCATCCTCTTACACCATAAAGGAGACAAACAATTAGAATTGGATATAACATGATGGATCATGCAGAAGTTCTACAAGAAGTTCATAGCTGTATCATATAGACATAGATAGACATAGAGAGAGAGATAGATAGATAGATAGATGGATAGACAGATAGATAGATATACTTCTTATCTAATGATACATACACATACTTGCATGAAAATGTTACATTAATCTCTAGGGCAGAAAAAAAGAAAACAAACTATTGCAACATATCAGCAATTTGTGCTACACTCATTCTGTGATCTACGTAGAAAGCTTTGCATGATATTAATGGGACAGTAGGAAAGATTTTATTTTTCTTTGCATTACTGATGTCTATTATGAATTATTCTGAGTGAATCTGAGTTAATTTCTGCAGCGCAATCTTTCAAAAGTGTGGCGAGGGTCATTAGATGTAAATAAGGAGTAATATTGTGCATAATTTCCAAATCAAAGAAACACTGATTTATTAATTATGTTATTTTGACAAGGATCATATTTGACAACCGAATACATTTTAGAAGCTGTATATCGCCTAATATTAATGCAAAATAGTCCCCTTTCCATCTCTCCCGTTTTTCACTTTCTGTTATATATCAGTGTATAAAAAATGTGTACCAAACAAATCTTATAAGCATACTCAGTGAAGAAAAAAATAAAATAAAATTACAAAATAGATTTGTTGAATGCATGTCAATTTCTATACAAAAATCTATAATATTACAGTAATGCATAACACTGAAAATATATATGATTTAAATCGTTTTTTTTTTTCTTTAAATAAGCTTTTTTATTTTTATAAATACTTCAATACATGCTAAATCTCTGTTTTAAATAAAAATAAATATTCAAATCTGCATTTTCCAAACGAAATATTTAGCCATGAAATATACATGTACACTACCGGTCAATTGTTTTAGAACACCCCCATTTTTCCAGTTTTTATTGAAATGTAAGCAGTTCAAGTCCAGTGAATAACCTGAAATGGTACAAAGGTAAGCAGTAAACTGCCAGAGGTTTAAAAAAAAAAGTTTAGGTTAACAAAACTGAATGTACATTTCAGAGTTATAAACTGTGTTAGTCAGGGCCGGTGCTATGGGTGTGCCTTAGAAGGCCTTGCCCCCCCAGTTTGAATATTGTATCCCCTTGTTTTTTGTTTGTTTGTTTTATCCGGTTATTAATTATCCATGTAGAAATGTCTTACGGCAATTTACATTCTTGTTACAAAACTCACGTGGATTGCCGCCATCAATACATGCTGTTATTGTCCTACCCCCTCCACCGCACTTCGCCAGCTGGTTCCAGAATATGTCATAATTGTCGATATTTTCTGAGATTTCCCCGACCCCCCTATTTCAGAATTAAATTAAACAAAACAATTCCATTATTTATTTTTTATCTATATCTATTTATCTTTATCTATTTATTTATTTGTTCTATGCTTTAATTTCAGAGTACATTGAGAAATTAACTGCGTACATGTCAATAAAAACTGGACAAATTGAGGTGTTCTAAAACTTCTGACGCAGGTATTTGAAGCTAGTCATTGATCCTAACTTTTGTATCACCTCCTGAATTGGACTTCTTCTGTTGGTCATCGGTTTTGTCTTCTCTGCGATCTTCTCCATTCCAAACCTTGTGGACGACTGGTCTAAACAGTGCACCAGGCTCTTCAGTTCATGAACATCTCCTGCCAGGCCATCAATGTCATGTCAAAGGCAAGTTGGTGATTGTTCTAGCTACAGCACTGATGCTGCCCTCGTGGTTCTCCAAGGCTTCAGACATGATCATCTCTAGGAAAATATTGAAGATCCCTACCAAACTCTGACTGTAGTTCTGAACCAATCTCCTGTGTTCCCACTGATGACGACTGCACTGCTTGCTGAATCATACAGTCGTTGTATGGTGTGGACTAAGTTCTCTCAGATGTTGTACTGCCTCATAGTAGCCCATAGTGCTGCTTTATTTATTTATTTACAACATAAAGATTTAGTTTGTGAGTTGGAGATTTATGATTTAAGTTCAATATTTATTTAAAAAACTAAATATTTAGTTTGCACGACGCATATTTAGGATTTAGTCAAACAGCAAGTATTACTTTTTCAAAATAGAGAGATTTAAGATTTATTTAAGTATTTCGTTTTGAAAAAACAAACCACATTTAATTTACATTTGGTGAGTCATACATTAGAACTGATGGAAACTGCATTTATTTCTTAACTAAAGAACTAATTGTACTTCGACAAAATATATTAATGTGTGTTTAAAGTGTACAAAGCTATAATTACACTGTTCTAATGGTTTTATTATTATGACTGTTGTTCTTAAGTTATCTTTTCTGTGAAATGCTACATAAATGTAAATCTGGTGCCTGTAATATTACCAATAATTTACAGTCATTCACATGGATTGGCTAGATTGCAGACACAGTAATCTACAAGTGTAAGCAAGCTCTTCAATAATCATAATTCATTATACACAACATGTTAAGTGCAGCTGTTAATTTAATAATAACATGCAGCTGGTAAATTGCTTCCAACCTTGCTTTCATAACAAAGATATTACTCATTGTAAAATAACATCTCAAGTTGATAGTCATATGATTTGTTGATGATCCTGTACTAGTTAGACTGTATGTAAAATGGGCTTGCTTTTTGAAAAACTGAATTGGAGTATACCTTCTCATACACACTGATCCGATTCCCTCTCCTTTCAACATGGGGGGGGGAAACGGGGGAAATATAATTGGAGACTCTAAATGTATTCCTACATTATTATATATAAGCTTGTCGAATCACGCAACATATGTTTGGACTGCATTTTGTAACCATGGCAATGTTTAAAGGCATTTGAATTCCTCATCAGCATAAACTCAACATGGACTAAAACTAAAAGTAAAAATAGAATAATCAGAATCTGAGGTTGGGAACTATAGATTTAGATGTTCTAAAATATTATGCACATTCAGGCAAAATAATGTTTCTATTGTAAACAATATATACATTATATTAAATCTCCTTACAACAGACTGTGACAGTTGTTGATTATTTTCATTTAATAGACAACACAATATAGATTTCTAAAGTATTTTACAGAGCACGGTTTACATACCACCTCAAAGAACAGAACAATAACAGCTCTAAAGAAGACAAAGACTGTCTCTGATAGCTAATAATTAAAAGCTTTTCATAGTAAATTAATAAATAAACAAAAATAAACTGGATTTAAAGAGAGTTAAGGAGGTTTTCGTTTTTCAAGGACTCTGACAAAGAGTTCCCAAATTAGGGTGCATTGTTCTTCTGACAGCTCTCTCACAGCTTCTCTCTTCCATAATTGAATGGACTGTCGTATTCCTGCATCAATTTGCTCTTCTTTGTTTTAAATGCACATGTACTCATGTGTCTAAGATTTGTTCCTGCTTCACACTTTAGACATATTATATGTTATGCTCTGGAAAGCAGCATGTATGTCTCTGGAAGAGTTCAGTATGATCAATCAAATGTCAGTGTGTTTCTTGCAATGCAAAGTATGTTTCTTAGCAGATGCCCTTATCCAGGGTGACTTACAATTGTTGCAATACATCATATTATTTTTACAAATTACCCATTCATATAGCTGCGTTCTTACTGGCGCAATTTACGTACTGTATCTTGCTCAAGGGTATAAAAGCACTGTGGCCCACCTGGGATTGAAGCCACGACCTTAACCACTACTCCACACTGAATGAATGAATGAATTAATAAATAAACAATACAATTTTTATTCAATAAACAAAAAAATTATAGCGGGGGACTTTATTTACTTTTTAGTTATACACACAGAGAATAAATTGTAATCTTTAATTTCCAAATCCCAAAGTTGCTTTCAGAAAATCAGGAACATATAGCTTGGGGGGACAAAACCTGATAAGGGAGTACAAAATGGTTCACAAATTAGATGAAAGGCTATATCATCTACATCTTTACAGGCTTCTCATTAATATCCACAACTCATTGCAAATGTGGCATCCCTCGTTTCCAATTGATTTACATTGCCACCGTGCTGGTAGCAAATGCTAAATATCCAAACAACACACTGTAATTGTGCATACTTGAACCTCAGACTTAACCTGGATCTAGATAGCCTTTCACAAATCATGTAAATTAGTTGGCATGTGAAATAGGATTCTTTGCAGAGCATTTGTTACATTTGTAAATCATGACCTTGGTGGAAAAACTTCAATAACCTCCACCCCCCCCCCCCACCAACCCCCCAACCCCCCATCTTGCTGCATATATTACAGCCATTATTGACGTTTTCACTTGTATGGCGCTCGTGTTCGCAATGTTAGAGCCTTGAGATTTACTGCAGTAATTTCACACTTATGTAAAACAACACTAAAGAGGGAAACAACACAATAATGCAATTAGGTTTTATTGCTTTTGCACTGTTTTCTGCAGCTCTCCAATTGGTGTTTGCAAATTAAATTTATGACTGACCCCATCACATTATATCAGCCTTAATATGCCCATCAGTAGGGAACTGAAACAACAATCTGAAAATAAATAAAATAATCAGGTAATGACATGTCATAATCAGTAAAGCAGTGAAATTAATGTATGCATGTATTCCTTATTCAGATTATTAACAAGATTCATCTCCTTTTAAAAAACAAACAAACAAAACCAAGTACAATATAAAAGTATAATACATCTCTTCAAGGAGAATAGCATTGAGGACACTTCCTGGTCTAGTCAGTCTCCTCACCTCAGTTCCATAGAACACCTCTGAGACGAAAGCAGCCATCTTCTCTTGCTGTACTGGAGAATCTGTGAGGAATGACATTGTATTCTTCAGGCCATTGGAGATTAACATCATCACATTTTACTGGCATCAGCTTTATGGGGATATCAGCAACATCACACTTAAACGTTTACGAATACCAAAAAGGGCTGTAGAACAAACAGAGGAATATCCAAATTATAAGACTGACATACTGACAAGGGGTACTCGTTAACAACTGCTCCAGCTGTGGTTTTCGGCATTGTATTTTGCTCCTTTTGCCTAGAGTAAATAATGCACAGGAATCATGCACATGTTTTTTGGACGTAACTTCTTTCTGTGAGAAAGGGGAAAGCGGAGAAAAAAATACAATTTGGATGAAAGTGGATCATTAAGAAACAAATTGATGGAAACATATTTTGGGATATTTTATTTGCCAATGAAACATGATCTTGTATTTTGTAGGGCTACCATCTGTTCTAATTACTGTTAAAATCCTTTGGGGGCATAATGTTCATGAGACACTGTATGAATGGCTGCATTTACAAGTCCTGTTGTGTGTGTGTGTGTGTGTGTGTGTGTGTGTGTATGTATTCAATTTCAATTTATTTTTGTATAGCACCCTTTGCAAGGTAGCCACAGAGTGCTTTACACATTGAATTATTAGAATTATTACCTACTAAATAAATTAATAAACCATTAGGTGGCTTAGAGGAGAGAGAAACAAAACCTCCTATAGGATAACACATGTTATATGAGAAAATACATCTCTGGGGGTCCATGGCTTATGGCCTAGGCCTATCAGTTGCGTCCTCTGCAGGAAGTGTAACTTATCATGTAAGTCTGTGTATCAGTCCTTAGGTAATACTAAAGTACTGTAATTATAAACTAGTGTTAATAATATGCACAGATGGCAGATGAGGAATAATAATACAAATTATACATAACTTCTTTATAAGGTTTTATATCATGATTTCACTCCCATTCCATTATTTCTACTATTATGGGTGACTATGATTGGAGCACTGTGATTGGAGGATGATATGTGATTGAGAGAGAGATGTTGTCTTCAATCCAATCTCACAAAAGTCCAATTGAAACAATATAAAGCAATATTAAAGTGTTAATATTGGGTGTTTTGCCAAAAAACTGTGTTCCCTTTTCAATTATGTTCCCTAATCTCCTGATGACATTTCAGTTGGATATCTGATGGGTAATCTGGTGTAAACATGCCAGGAATCATAACTGTTGACATCATGACAAACCTACAACCATCACTGAGGGAGGCATAGAAATGCCACAGTGGAACAACCTGTGGGCACTACAGCCTGGAGGGTCTGAGCAGTAATTCAAGTGGAAGCAAGTACTACAACATTTTAAATTCTGTTCTTGGCTGCAGTACAAATATATGTAATAACAGAGCCATTATTTTGATCCCTATCTGCTCTCACATACTCACCAATACCATGAGCCCAGGAATGAGTCAAGGCTGCCTCACCTAACGATGATGATGATGTTTAAATATATGCATGACACTCCTCTATGTTTCTAGAAACACATGTATTGTAAATATCTATCTAGCATATCTAACATGGAGAATGATATCAATTTCATTTGAACAGCAACAGTGGTTTGCAAGTCTACAGAGTCCTGTATTTCTCCCCCTAAAAATAAAATACAGAAAATTCTTAATTACCTGAATACAATCTGTATTTAAAAATTCTCCGATCCCTGTATTATTTAAATGTTATGCAAATGTATGAGCTGCATGACTCCAAGGCTAATTTCTTTTTCCAGCCAGTGACTTTTTCAGGGCTTTTACATTCCCGTTCTTTGTCCTTATGGTACTGCACACCTCCAGGGGAAAGCAATGGGTTATTATTGTACCAGAACCAGATTCAATAATTTAATGCAAAACTATCTCTTCAAGCAGCGATGAGGATTTCAGTCTTGCTCTTACGTTAGCTGCCAAGGCAACAGGTTTTCACGCATTTGAGTAAGAAAGGAAAACAAAGTGGGAACACAACAAACAGCATGCTGGAATTCAGTGACAAGGTGTGAGATGCATTTTGACCCATGTATATTGAATAAGCACCAATATTGAACAATGACATTCAGAGGAAGTAATTGGTGGCTGAAAGTTTAATAGAAAATATACCTTTGTTACAGTAATTGATATAACCATGACTTACACAACTTTAACATTGAATTTAGTATTTAGGGTGCATGTTTAGCGAACATGGATTACCAATACTCCAATACTGTCCAATACAAAACTGCTTCACTTTTCCAGGATGATATTTTTACACTTTTATCCTTGATACAAAAACATGACATACAAAATAACTGACTGTCACTGATACTGTAGGTCTCCAATATTTTTTGGAAATAATGTCTTCATCATTTCAAAAAGAGCAACTGTTGCTCACTATTACATGATTCTTTATATTGTCTATTGTTATATATTCAGGGATTCAATATTAATTAACCACCGCACACTTTGTAACTTCTGGATATCTTATTGTTACATCCAGTTCTTCCTTAAACATACACATGAGCTGTACTACAAACACTGCTGTCCCACAACAATTTGACTACTTCATAAGGTTCCTACATAGAACTATATTGTACAGCACTCCTCCCCTTTTAATTTGTTTGTTATCACCTTTTTACATTTTTTGTTTTTTGAATTATTATTATTATGAGGTCCCCACGAAGCAGGGGTGGGCATTATTCTGGCCCCTGGAACTGAACTTGCTCTTGCTATCTCTCATGAATCCAGTCTGTTAGGGGGCTTCCTGACTCTATCAGGATAGCATCTCTGAAACGTAGGCTGCCCCACTGTGACTTGAATCAATCCTATTAGGAGCATCAACTGAAGACAGTGGTTCAGGTCCATCAGGCAGCTGTTGTTCAGTTCCAGTCTGAACTGGTGGAAAGTGTCTCCTTTTCAATCTGTGCATAATTCCTCTCATTGTTTGTCATTGTCCTTCATGCAAATGTGATGGGCAGTTCACGTCCATCCTCCACGACATGAAAAACCATGGCTCATAACCCATATGGGGAGGCATCACATACTAATCTCAGTGGTTTGCAGGCGTCATAATGCACAAGGACATTGCTAGTCAATATCTGTTGCTTGAAATTCTGAAATGCCTCTTCGCATTGCTGTTCTTTCTGTAACAGTTTATACAATGGCTTCAGTGTAGCACAGCTGTCGTAATTTAATAGTCTCCTTTTTTGCTGTTTTAAACTTTGTGCATCCACTACATGTCCTAGATATTCTACACAAGGTTGTAGTGCATTTTCAATGCCTTTGCTCCATTCTGTTCCAGGTGGGTCAACACTCCATCTAGCTAATTTTGTAAACAAACCCTCTGTATTTGGACATGAGTATGTTTCGTCAGATACACACCGGTTGACAGTGACCTTGTAATCCCCACAGATATGGATGGTCTTGTCTTTGCTTTGGCACCACTACAATCAGTGCAGGCCAGTTTGCTATGGCTGATTTTTGATATTATGTTTTGGGCTTCTAATCTGGCTAGTTCCTTCTCTACAGGTTCCCATAGTGCAAATGGTAAGGGCTCTGCTCCAGGCTTTATTTTTATTCAAACTTTGAAGCTCTTGATCTGTGTCAACTCCTGCACAAACACTGCCTTGTGTTGCTCCAAAATGTCTTTACGTGTGCTATTTGATGTGGTTACCCCTTGAGATGCTTGAAAAATGTTTGACCAGTTCAGTTTTATATTTTTCAGCCAATCTGTCACCCTTTGCTTTGATTAGCAGCAGTTCAGCAAACTGTCCATTGCATTTCACCTTTACCTTAATTTGGCCCAGGATTGGTATCTTGTCCTTAGAGTATGTCTTCAGCTGCAGTAATCTCCTAGTACATTGTTTCTGGAATGATGCTCCTGCTGCAACTTTACTGGCATATCCTCCAGGCACAACAAAATGGAAATCCTCTGTTCACCTTCACTGGCTATATATACTGTAAATCAGTGTCATGCCGTGACAAAATCGAGTTGGGGAAGCAGTATTGTTGCAACCCTCACCCCCCAGATTTTACCCTTTTGTTTTGAAACATTGTATTACAACATGCATTATGTACTGTACATATTATAGATACAAATAGAGTTAAGTTATTTTGTTAATGGGATAGACATCAGTAGTTTTATTTTAACTATTTTGCACTTTACAAATCATACAAATGTAGAAAGTTACTCACCAGATTACTTGTTCACAAAAAACAATTGTGTTTTTGAGCTGACTTTGTTAGACATCCCAGATCCCAGTACTGATCCAAAAAAACAACTGAACCAAAGACAATTCCAGCAGTACAGCTACTGGCTACCTGTAAGTCATGGATACCTTTCATAGTTTGAACTGTGAAAGTGCCATTATATCCCTTCCTTTCCTGTGTCAGCTCAGGGATCTGCATGTCTCCTGTTTTTAACAATGTCCAATTTTTAAGAGAAAGTTCTCCTCACAAAAAGGATTCGTTAACAAATCGACAATGATATCTCTGTTGTCAGATCACATCTTTTTATTTTTAATGTAAAATGAAGTGTTAAATAATTGTGTTGTGAAGCTATTTGTATTTTCAATATCAAGCAAAATGGTTGACAGTTAGCAAAGGAGTATTAATGTTGGCGGCTGCTCAGTTGCTCCCTAATGATTGGACAGCAGTCAGAGCTTTGACTTTCCTATTGGTCGCTAATGCAGGGCCTTCAAACGAGGCAGAGAAAACCCTGGGAGATTTATGGCCCACCTCACTCCTGATTGGTTATCTGTAAAAAATGGGCATTTGAGAAAATGAGAAAATTGGCAGAGAAACATTGGGTAATAAATAAATACATGATTTGACTGATGGTTTACTTGACTCTGAGTGGTCAGCAGAGAATACCCTGAAAGTCCTGACAGCACACCACTGCTGTAAATAACTGTACACAATCCTCACTACTGCTATTGTTGTCTTCCTGCTCTTCATTTACAATGAGTATAGTCCCCACATTTGTCTTATTTTTACAGCTGCATGGTATATGGCTCATTATCTATGGCAAGCCAAATTATCATTTAGAGATATCTTTAATTCACGTAAGGATATCTTCAAATATTTCAAGATATCTCTAAATAATTTAAAGATATCTGCAAATCAATTAGAGATATCTAATTTAAAAGTACATTTAGAGATATCTCAATGATTTTCAGATATCTTTAAATTATTTCAATATATCTCTAAATAATGTAAAGATATCTGCAAATCATTTAGAGATATCTACAAATTACTTCCTGTTTATTTAGAGATGTCTCTAAATAATTTGCAGATATGTTCAACTCATTTAGAGATATCTTTAAAAAGCACCTTATTTAGATATCTCTAAATGGTTTGCAAATATCTCTAAATCATTTAAAGATACAATATCTATAAATGATTTAGATATTTCTCAGAATATTTGAATATATCTTGAAATGCATTTAGAGATATCTATAAATAATAATTTGGTTTGCCATAGCTTTCTCTCATTTGTAACACAGGCAAAAATGCTCCAAACTCACATGCAGTCACCAGTTGTTTCATCACAGTTGTTTCATCACAACTATGTACTCAGAGATCATCTCAGTTTCTTTTTGATCCCTTCTGAGGAACCATAATTACTGGTTTGGGTTTGTATACCACTGTAGCACTTCAACTAGTTTGGTGAAATTGTATCTTTTGACTTCACGCTTGCGAGTAAATTATAAAGCAGTCCGTATTCTTCAGATCCTATTATAGACAAAAATACACATACATGTTTCTTGTACTCTATCACAGTTGCAGCCTGCCATAGTTCTTCCTTCTCCTCTCCAAACTTGCTGATTGTGCCTATGAGAGCCATCTTCATCGCCAGAAATTGTTATATATCCAGTGGTTCAATATTAACCCTTTGCATAGTACGGGTGTACAGGTACGTCAAATGCTCCCTGGGTACAAATGGGTATTACAACGTGAATTAGAAAGCCTCTACAGTTCCAGGTGAAGCTATATGGTTAAAATTAGATACTATAAACACAGTGCATTACTTTGGATTGCCGTTTGCTGTTTTTTTTTTAATGAATGTACACACATTAATCATTGCAGGACCCACCCCTCCACTTTTGGTCGCATACAGTGAAAAAGCATGAGGAAAGCAAAGGTAAGGGAAGGAAATTGAGGTAAGTGAGTATTTGGATGAGGATACATTATTTTGCCTTGTTTTTATCCGTGACTCACGGCATTTAGAGAAACTCAACAACCACATCATGAAAACCGAGAAGCTCATTTTGAGTTTGTTTTGTTAGTATTAATTGAGTATTTTGTTACAGGAGCTCGGTTTTATTTTATTTTGCTGTGTGTAAGTGCAGTATAGAGGGATCAGTATTTCACTCTCAGTTGCACTTGTTCTTCCAGTGTGTTTATTGCTGTGCGAGTTTGGGAACAAAAAAACATTATCTATTTATCTTTCTAGTAATTGCACTGTAATCAGTAAATGTTTATTTTGTCTGTATTTCATTTACAATGATCAATACAGAAGCCAATCAAAATAAATCAAAATCAAAGCACAAATCAAAATCATCATCATAAAAATGCTCACTTACCTCAATTTCCTTTCCTTTCCTCATGCATTTGTGCCAGTATGCACCATGTTTGAAGGGTGTTTTGCAATGATTAGTATGTGTAAATACGTAAAACAAAAATCTCTGTCAGCAGATATTAATGCACAATGCTCAAGCACCTTATTATTAGATTCTACACATTTACAGTGAGGGAAAAAAGTATTTGATCCCCTGCTGATTTTGTACGTTTGCCCACTGACAAAGAAATGATCAGTCTATAATTTTAATGGTAGGTGTATTTTAACAGTGAGAGACAGAACAACAGCAAAAAAATCCAGAAAAACGCATTTCAAAAAAGTTACAAATTTATTTGCATGTTAATGAGGGAAATAAGTACTTGATCCCCTATCATTCAGCAAGATTTCTGGCTCCCAGGTGTCTTTTATACAGGTAACGAGCTGAGATTAGGAGCACTCTCTTAAAGGGAGAGCTTCTAATCTCAGCTCGTTACCTGTATAAAAGACACCTGTCCACAGAAGAAATCAATCAATCAGATTCCAAACTCTCCACCATGGCCAAGACCAAAGAGCTGTCCAAGGATGTCAGGGACAAAATTGTAGACCTACACAAGGCTGGAATGGGCTACAAGACCATTGCCAAGCAGCTTGGTGAGAAGGTGACAACAGTTGGTGCGACTATTCGCAAATGGAAGAAACACAAAATAACTGTCAGTCTCCCTCGGTCTGGGGCTCCATGCAAGATCTCACCTTATTGAGTTTCAATGATCATGAGAACGGTGAGGAATCAGCCCAGATCTACACGGGAGGATCTTGTTAATGATCTCAAGGCAGCTGGGACCATAGTCACCAAGAAAACAATTGGTAACACACTACGCCGTGAAGGACTGAAATCCTGCAGTGCCCGCAAGGCCCCCCTGCTCAAGAAAGCACATGTCTGAAGTTTGCCAACATCTGAATGATTCAGAGGAGAACTGGGTGAAAGTGTTGTGGTCAGATGAGACCAAAATCAAGCTCTTTGGCATCAACTCAACTCGCCGTGTTTGGAGGAGGAGGAATGACCCCAAGAACACCATCCCCACCGTCAATCATGGAGGTGGAAACATTATGCTTTGGAGGTGTTTTTCTGCTAAGGGGACAGGACAACTGCACCGCATCAAAGGGACGATGGACGGGGCCATGTACCGTCAAATCTTAGGTGAGAACCTCCTTCCCTCAGCCAGGGCATTGAAAATGGGTCGTGGATGGGTATTCCAGCATGACAATGACCTAAAACACACAGCCAAGGCAACAAAGGAGTGGCTCAAGAAGAAGCACATTAAGGTCCTGGAGTGGCCTAGCCAGTCTCCAGACCTTAATCCCATAGAAAATCTGTGGAGGGAGCTGAAGGTTCGAGTTGCCAAACGTCAGCCTCAAAACCTTAATGACTTGGAGAGGATCTGCAAAGAGGAGTGGGACAAAATCCCTCCTGAGATGCGTGCAAACCTGGTGGCCAACTACAAGAAACGTCTGACCTCTGTGATTGCCAACAAGGGTTTTGCCACCAAGTACTAAGTCGAAGGAGTCAAATACTTATTTCCCTCATTAACATGCAAATCAATTTATAACTTTTTTGAAATGCGTTTTTCTGGATTTTGTTGTTATTATTCTGTATCTCACTGTTAAAATACACCTACCATTAAAATTATAGACTGATCATTTCTTTGTCAGTGGGCAAACGTACAAAATCAGCAGGTGATCAAATACTTTTTTCCCCCACTGTATATGCTTGTAGATACTGTGACGCCATGCTGGGTGATGCAGTGCTGACCCGCCCTGAACTGCCCTGTGTCTCCCCAGACCATTGCTATATCCGGTTCTTCCTTAAATATACACATGAGCTATACTAAAAATCATAAATCACATATAAGAAACCAGCCAATCACAGAGCAGCATTTCTCAAAATTATTTTATCTAGTGTATAAATGTAATCTCGTGCAGAGAACTATCAGTGTTCAACAGTAATTAAGCTAATTATGAGTTCAAAATGGACAATCCTGTTATTAACTGTTATTTAGGAACTGGAAATTCTTGCTTACACCAAGCAAGGAAATACCAGACGTGTCCCAACACTGAAACTCAAGTACTTTCCAATGGCACTGGCTGTGAATATGTGACACAAACAACAGCATTACAGACAAAAAATCACCAAGGTGGTCTTGAAGACAGCCCCAATGTCACTGATGTATGAATGTACTCACAGACAGTTATAGAAAATCCTGTAAAAGCTTTAAGTTGTACGTTTCCAAACTTCACCCTGAGCAGCCAAGGTTTTACAACTTCCAATATAGAAGCTGCTCTCTCCACAGCATACACCAATCACTGTGTTCGTGCCACTTGTTGCCAAGTTTTAAGTGATGCTGGAGACGGGCACATTATTTCAGTTTCTGAACACAAGAGCAAACTCAGTCTCAAGCATTATGCGAAAAATCTGGTTAAAAAGTTAAATGAATTCCTTCACGCAAGTCTTCAGAAAAGAAGCCCCACCTGCTGTGACAGCAATACCTAGTAGTACAATTCATAAACTAATTCAGAGCAACTGTTTCAACTCTTAATTTACCAACGACATTTCAGTACAGTTAAATGTCACTGTTGCATTTTTTTTTAAATACATAGTTTCTTTACTTTTGACTTGCATTAAAAGAGAAAATAGATTGGCTACTGTGCAGGTTAGTTACAGTGGATCCTGGACCAAACCATTTTTTTTTTTTTTTTCACTGTAGAGATATCCCTACAGTACATGTCGAATCCTTACATGTTGGATTTATAATAAGTTAATAGGTTGTGTGAAGGGTGTCTCTTATTGTACGAGACATCATTTAATGCTGTTTGTGCAGCCAGAACCACTGTACAATACAACATCTCTTATACAATAAGAGACACCCTATTAACTTATACACAGCAGCCCCACAACAATTATATCAGTTCATAAGGTTCCTACATAGAACTATATTTTGCCATCAGTTTTAAAGTATTAACAGCTAATATGTATTAATTTGTCCATACCTTTAATACATTAAGAAACAGTGTTTCCTGCACACAATTACATAATATGCTAATATTCCTGGGAAAAATATATTTTTATTTAATAGTATAATATTTAATGGCACCAATTTGTAAGATGGACAAGGCCTTGTTTACAAATTGTCATCTATACATTATTATGAATGGAAAATGGAAGCATACATTACACACTTCTTTGACCTTCTCTTACATATAGATGCTGTAGAAGCACTTCTTACACAGCAATGTCTAACTTAACATTGTGGAGATTATTTGGTAAGCTAATGTGATCATCTGAGCAAAGAGGGCGACTAGAATTTAAACAGATCTGATATACAGAGTTTTGCTTCTCTTGGCACTTGAGTTCACACGTCTGTAGAATCTATTAAACTGACACCATTGAAAAAAAGAGGCATTCACAATGGCATATTTCAGACACAGGTGTATGATGACATTATTCTGCATTGACTTTTTGTTGAATAACAATATTACCTTGGAGGCAGCACTGACTCAATGGCAGATCCACCTCTTAGACAAAAGTGATGTGCAAATTCTGTGTGCATACCTATTGACAGCTCTGGATGTCTCTAATAACTATGATGGAAAATTGTGATAAAACCACAATGGATAAAGCCTTGCAAAGTGACAGAGAGATACAAGGTCATCCCTGAAATACAATAATAAGAAACTCAATGGTATGACTGACTGATAGTTAACTGTCCCCAGAGTTTTAATCTGCTGATTGCACTATAGGAGAGAAGAAAATAGGTCTTGTTCTGGAGCATGTGGAGGTCAGGTTTAATAATTATTATCACAAAGTTCAGAATGCTGTCTGGACAGAAAATACTGAAATTAGCTGCCCAGAGATATTTAAAGTAACAGTAGTTGCTAGGTGAAAATGTATCTTCATTTTGTTCGCTCTCTCCGGCTCCTACTAATTCCCCTGCCCACTGATATATGAAGATTGATTATTACATTTAGTTATAACTAATAAGTGACTGATGGCTATAATTGCATCCTGAGCTGTATTAAAATGAATATGCATGACCTATGGCCTTTATATAAAGATACACTAACTGCCCCATTTCATGCTGCAATGCACAAAAAAATATATCAGTGTCAATTCAGTTAAAAGAATACATTAATTAATGAATTGTTAATATATCAAAATATTCATATCAGACTGAAAAACAACTTCAAAACTGTTTAGTGAAGTCCATCTTAGCTTTGGGAATAAAAACAAACAAGAAAGGTTTGTGGCAGATTCATTTTATTTATCACTTCTTAATAGATTTATAAAAAAAACTGAATAATTGCATATTACATGCAAAATATTAAATTAATTATCAGTGATGCTGTTTTATTTCAATTTCACACTTCAATATGTTTTACATCTGTGCATTAAATGAAGATTGTAACATAAAAACCTACTCCAATTTACATAATTCAATTTTTCAAATTTCTGTAAACATTAAGGAATGTGGACTGCTATATTATTCTGCATACTCTGCCAAAAATGAGTTATCACCTTACGAATGTGCTCCAAGCTAGTGTTTAAAAAGCAACTGGACAGAATTACTTTGTGGAACTGCTTAGTGAAAGAAATGGCAAAGTTAAATGCTTATGTTTTTCTCAAAACTATATTGTTTATCACTCTATTCCACTTGATCTAAAAATGGTCTACCCTCAACATACATTTAACAAATTTCTATGTGCTTCACCCCTGATGATTCAATTGTGCAATTAGGCAATGTGTCTTTATAACCTGTGTTTAACAGGCATGGAAATATATGTAAGTGATAGGTCAAAGGAGATATAACCCATGGGGGAAACAAACTTAAAATGAAGGAGAGGAGAATCAGATTTTAATAATTCTTTCATGGGCTGAGAGGCAAATGTATGTAACAGTACTGCTGCCCATCGTGGGATTTAAGCAACACTATTACTAAAGAAGATACACAGGAGGGCTGTTGTCAGGACAGAATATTAATTTAGCATCTCACAACCACACATCCTATAGAAGAGTCCTCATCACCTTAATCTTGTTGGACCACTTTAAAATGTGACACATATGTGTGTTTTTTATATTTTTGTCCTTACAGTGTATTAATATGAGTTGTGTTATATGTGAAATTAGACAAACATTTAATTGGTACCAGTCTCGATAACTGGTAGAATTATAATGTATTCTAATAGGATAATTGAAAAGAAATCCAGGGCCTTCAAGTACATCTATTTTGTATTATTAATATTATTTATTTCTTAGCAGATGCCCTTGTCCAGGGGGACTTACAAATATATTGTATATATATATATATATATATATATATATATATATATATATATATATATATATATATATATATGTATATATATATATATAGGTGTACTGTTTAAGCATTTTAAACAGATCACAGCAACGTTGAAATTGTGGATAATTGTTAAAAGAGAATCCGCTTCTTTAAAAATAATGTTCCATTACAAGGACTGACTAATAAAATACAAGCACTCAGTCTTGGTCACGTCACAAGGAAAAATCTTCAACAGAAAACCAAATTCCCTAAACAACTGCAATATACAGCAGAAAGGAAAGGCAAACATAAATCATCCAAAAATGCTTCCCAAAGTTGGAAAGGCAGTAAATTATGTTCATGTAGAGAAAGTACATGATTCATGATCAACTACTTCACAGAAAAGTCCCTAAAAATCCCATTTCCATCGGAATTGTACTGAAGCAATATATATATATCACCATCACCATCAGACTATATCGATCCACTGCTTGATGAAGGCCCCCCCAATATATATGTAATACCATCATTGGGAACACCGTGTATACATGGATGCCACAGGATTGCAAATACACACTCGGAGAGGTATTACTGTATATCATCATCATCAGCCTATTGATCCACTGCTGGTTGAAGGTCTCCCTAAGATATTTCCACTTGTTTCAATCTTCAGTGTCTCTCTTCCATGTCACGCCAGTAAAGTGTTTCATTTCATCTTCCCATCTTTTATGTGGTCGTCTTTTAGGTTTATTTTCATCTCTTGGGATCTATTTCGATTGCTTCCTTTATCCATCTTTGATCTGCACTTCTTGCAGTGTGTCTGGCCCATTGACATTTTAACATTTTCACTCTTTCTATGATGTCATATACTTTAGTTTGTTCTCAGATCCATTTAATAATTTTTCTATCTCCTCTTGTTATTCCAAGCATACATCTTTCACCCGATCCTCTTCTACATGCATTCTACATGCATTGAAGTGCCTTTTATAGCTTTTCCAGCTTAATAAGGCTAAAGCAAGTGAATTGCGGCTTCTGGAAGTGTGGAGCCCGTGGGCTAAAGCACGCAGTTTGCGCACCTGGAAGCTGCGAGATGTAAGGTTTAAACAAGGGCATATTGGCTTTTGGAGACGCGGAGGGCTATATTGTGAAGGCTCAATGCATATGCCTTTGTCTCCGGGACATACAGGGGCGGCCCCCACTCGACCTCGATTGCATAACATTTTCTTCTACTGGGTGCTTCGATGCATATAGAATCTCAAGGAGTGTTTAAAAAGGTGGTGCATCTTTCCATGCTTCTTTGTGTCATGTGTGTGTGTGTGTGTGTGTGTGTGTGTGTGTGTGTGTATGTGTGTATGCATGTGTATGTGTGTGTATATTTAGATTCATATGCATACTTATAGATTCCTTGCTCTCTTTTGGTGTAAATGTCAAATACCTTGGTGTATGGATTTTAACTTTAATAAGCATATGGGCTCTGACACAATTACTAGTGCTTTTATAGCTTTTCCAGCTTAACGTAAACTCTCTGATTGCATCAGTGACATTTGTAATGTGGGGTGCAAATGAAAGTGCCCCATCATCCAGCGAAAAAGCATTGCATCCATTAATTAAACCGATGGTGCAATTTAACACTTTTCAACACTTTGTGATTTGTAATCAATACTAAAGCAAGAGTAATTAGTCCATCCATGAAAAGTTGTGTGTGATGTAATTCTTCTCCTCCTAATAGAGGTTTTATGAACACATTGTGATCCAAAATCATGCTGATTTTATTTAATTTGGTGTGATTCCCATTTATTTTACACAAAGACCATCCACAGACACAGGCAAGTTTAAATAATGTATCTTAATTTTCTTTTTAGCAAAAATAACCTCAAATTATACAAGTGTACAGTTCTATAAGTGCAGAGCATTATAGTCTGCATTAAGGGTCACTATAGCCGGTAGATACTAAAACTAAAAACCCTCTATAAAATTGCCATTATTAACCTGGGCAATTAAAACTATTCTAACACCCGAATCCAAACAGAATGAAAAATAATGGCGAAGACAATAAGGAAAACAAGAAAACTGAGATAAAATACTATTTTCTATGAATATATTTCTAAGAGACACAGCGATAGTCCTGGCTTAACGTGTCGCCTTTGTTGCATGTCAGACTCCAGTTGAGGGAAGGATCTTGCTGTACCCTGCTGCCCTGCTCCTTTCTTTCCTTAGCAGATACCCGTCCCCCCCCCCTACTAAGAACTGTTAGAATTAGTTAATTATGGTTAAAATCCATCACAAATGTACACAAAGCTATTTAGCGTCTAAAAAGGATTGAATTAGCAGCACATAATTTTACATAATTATATGTTATTTTTTTTAACAGTCTTCTTCAGAAAATGATTTGCTTAATTGAACGAATTGTAGCACCATTCCCAGGTCTGAAGCAGCTCATGAATTAGAGAGAAGTATACAGTCCGGTGGTTCACAGTATTCAAAGCGCACCTCTGATGCATTCATACTATCCTCTGGCTTTCCTTTTATTTTGTAATGAAATGTTACTCATTAGACCTCTATTAAAAAAAAAAAAAAGCCAGAAGCCCAGGTTATGAAGCTTAGTTCACTCAGACAGGTGAGTTCACTGAATTTATCAGGGATTAAACAAGGAGAAAAAGCTGTTGAACAGTAACATAATAAATATATACAGATGGGTGACAAATTAAAGGAAAATCCAACATAAAGTGTCTCAGTAAGGTGTTGGGCACCATGAGCTGCCAGAACAGCTTCAATGCTCTTGGCACAGATTGTAGAGTCTCTGAACTCTACTGGAGGGATGAACACCACTCTTCCAAAAGATATTCCCTCATTTGGGGTTTTGATGATGGTGGTGGAGAGCCTGTCTAACACGTTGGTCCAAAATCTCCCATAGGTGTTCAATTGGGTTGAGATCTGGTGACTGCGAAGCCCATAGCATATGATTCACATAATTTTCATACTCATCAAACCATTCAGTGACCCTCGTGCCCTGTGGATGGGGCATTGACCACTTCCATCAGGATAGACATGTGTCACCACAGGATAAAGGTGATCACTTTGTAATGATTTGCAGTGACCCTTCCCTCTAAGGGGACAAGTGGACCCAAACCATGCCAGGAAAATGCCCCCCACAGCATTACAGAGCCTCCGGACCCCCTCACTGTAGGGGTCAAGCAGTCAAGCCTGTACTGTTCTCTTGGTGTTGCCACACATGCATCTGCATTCGTTATGTTGCTCCACTCATTTATTCAGGTTTTTCCTTTAATTTGTCACCTGTCTGTATATACATACATACATACATACATACATACATACATACATACATTAAACAAACAACAAAATTCCAATAAAAAGCTTTAGGTAAAATTAATCTTGCTTAGGTACTTAGTGTCAGCATTGACTAAATGAATGGTTCTTTATTTATTTATGCTTGTACTACACTAATCTAATAGACAAGCAGCGATTCTGAAGTGTGCTTTGTGTTGTCACTGCTACTTCTTTATTGACCTTTGGCAGTCAGGCCTGCTTATTCAGTGACCTTTTCAAAATACAGACACAAGAACCGTAGTTTGAAGTAAACAAAGCTGTCACTTTCCAGTACAGACCTTTGCACAGCTCTAATGATTTAATTAAATCAATTCATCCTCCTTTGACAGCCTTAATTGTTTAATTGTGCCACTGTGCCCATGTACCTTTTACAAATAATTATAAGATTGAAATATAATAATCAAGGCTGACTCAGTAGACTAACATTGATTTTATTCTATTTGTTTTTTTGCTAAGTTTGTTTCCTTTGGCACCAGCAACTGCAGTCTCTAACATCTATGTTATATGTTATTTTAATGTATTAAATAATGTATTGTATGCTTGGCTTATCTTTTAATTATCCAGTCTCAAATTATTTGATAATTTGCCCCCGTTTTGTCCAGGTGTTACAGAGTGAAATGTGAGTTTCAAAAAGTATACAATTATTCTTCCCAAAGTCCCCAATGCAGTTAAAATAATATAACTTTATAATCATCCTTTATACTGTCAATCTTAAGCATATTATGCATAAAACAAAATGCAAATGTTGCAGTCTTTCTATTCTTTATAACAACATGGGTAATTGCTGTGTTATGATGACAAGAATGTGTGCAAAAATAATAGTTTTCTCTGTGCATTGTAATTGTAATTTTGTTCTGATTTCCTGATCATGGTATGCCATACATTAGTACGGAGGTCCATAAAAAACATCACCTAATTTGTTAGTTCTTTGTTTAAAAAATGAGCAAAATGTTTATGAGTAAAATGTGGCAATATACTGAGCATATTTGATATCCTGATACTCTGCAGCATCCATTAAGTCATTCTTGTCATTGACCTTTTTAAGGACATTTTTCACAATGTGACATGTTTCACAGACTTTTAATTGAACTGGTGCATTAATCATTCAATGTATTATTATGCATAATACCTACATAAAGAAGTGTCTACTTGTTAATATTTAATTAGATATGCAGTTATGGGCTGAATTATTGATGGAAAATCAGCAGAGCTTTTAATGATACTAAATCCGTTACAGTTGTTACAGGTGTAAGTCAATAAATAATTGGCTAAACAATCCTGGAACTACTGAGAGTGAATTAAAAGAATTCACATTACAACAGGTCAGTACAGTAGTCAATGATTTCACAACCTCAAGACTAAACTTTCGAATTCTGTGTAATCAGCATGCTTTAGCTCATATATACTGTGCCAAATATCTTAATATATCCCAGAAAAGAGGATGGAGCTTTTGATTATTCCAACAACCTGTAATTAAAGAGACAAAGACAATAATATATGGCTTTCTTATTCTTATTATTCATGTAACCTGAATACTATATCCAAAATACGCCCCGAAATCAACACTTGTTGTGCTTTACCCTGTAGCAATTTGTGATATTATGATACATTTTTCTAGCCACCAGGGAATTTTCAGCATTTTAGCATTAATTTGTTAAATAATAACACTCACCTCTGAAGATGCTCATCAAATCCATTGTCTACTGCAAAGCATTTCCTACTGAAATGTATAGTGTCTCCCTGTGCTATGAGCAGAGAGCTTTAAAAATGCTAACAACAAATGGAATCCCACAATTCAGAGTGAAACATATGGATTAATGCAGGCGGTGGATCATTTATCATGTTCTTGAGCCGGCCAATGCTAACTAACCTCTACACTTAAGCATCCGTTGCAGCGAAGATATTCCCTGTTTTTTTCTCTTTCTTTAACCCCTAGTATGTCCAGACTTCTAAATATGATACAATTGTGAACAAGGCTATCAAACAGTTAATCAGTTCTTTTGAGGACTGTTTTAATTGTACATCCTGAGCTGATCGGGAGAAGAAAAGATGAAATAACAGATAACCACTAGAAAGAAAACGTGACCCTTATACATTAATTGGCCGTGTTAAAATGAAGCACTTATCATCAAAAACCTATTAATCTCTTAATAGCTATCAAGTAAAAATGTTTTAATGGGTAAAAATAATTAACACATTCTTATCAATCAATGTTTTCGGGTACAATCATAAGAAAGTACATGCAAAACAAAATACAGATACAACTCTCGATTCACAGAGGTGTGAAATATAATAATTAACAACATAAGCATTGATTTTAGTTGTTCATTGGCAACCTAACAGTCAATAGTGAATCAAGACTCATACATGCATTAAATATTGTGACTTACTGCTGTGAAAGTGTTAAGTACCAAAAAAAAAAACTCCTGAGATGTTCCTGTAAGCAGTCCTGGAGCCATGGTTTAGATGTGATAATGGTGTACATACCATATACAGTTCAGGTGGCATCTGACAAATGAATTAAACAGACAGGCAAACGTAAAATTAATTTGATGAGAGTAATTTGCAATGTCCTTGCAGCAGTAAAGATTTCAGAAAGGCATTACTGTTTTTGCTGACTAAGAGCTAGCATCTGTTGTGCTTTCTGCACATGAAGTGGAACCGAAGCATTTTCACTTGATTTTAAATAACACAAGGTAAAGCTCACAGAGAACACCCTGTTCTCATTTTAATATCTGTCCCTTACAAGCAAAAGTGCTTGTCTGGATAAAAAAAAAAGTTCTAATATCACTGTAGAAAAACAGCATTTTTTCCAAGAACAATACACACTTGTTAACATAGTATCACCCCTGTTCTTTAGTATTTGTACCTAATGTAACTATAGTATAGAGCAAACTGTATATTATTCATTATTTGTATTATTATTGTTATGCATTGACAAATTCCTAAATAATCCCATTACACATTTATACAGTATGACATTCCAGTCAGTAATTGTAATTGCCTTCTCAAATTATTGAAGGCTAACACATCTGCTGTTACTTTTGTGTTGCATTGACATTGATTTTTCAAAATCTCACACTGGATATGTAATTAAAAGTAAATTAACATGTTTTAAATACTCTAAAACAGAAAAGCTGAATAGCGTCCCCCCTGAAAGAGTCTTTAGTCTTTAGTCCTATTTAAATTATGAACAAGACAAGGCAATTCATCAGAGCTGATCAGACAAACACACTTGAGTCAGCATTTTCAGCTGGGGAGTATTTTTCAAAGATGTATACACATGATAGAAAAGGATAGAGAAACCTTTGGAAAACAAATTTGTCACTGTGAATTAAATTTATCTTTCTGATGACCTTGCAGTACTAGAAATGAAGAGCAATATGTCATGCTATTTAAAATGTCACGCTTGTTATTCTTTTAAATTAAGACTGCACAATGTGGAAGACACTGGATAATTATTTAAATGGAGTCTTCCTTTTGTACTAAAATTTTGGAAAGATGAAGATTGGCTAGCAAAATAGGTTTGTACCAGTGATGGAGTTTGGTATCTTTGCTACTAGAATGAGAGAAATACAGTTCCCTGATATCTATGATATGATAATGATATTTATGTTGACTTAAGCGTTATTTATATTATTTTATTATTATTGTTTTATTTTTCACAAAAGGACTTTTGAATTCCCATTTGAAAATTAAGCACAGCTGCTGACTGGAAAGCTTGGTGGATTGCTATCAAGATACATCCACAATGCTGTACTTCAAATTACATTATAATATCATAACTGAGTTTAATTGTATTCAAATCATAAATGGCAACTGCATTTGACAGGTTTAAAAGCTTTGACTTTAACACAGCGTATAGTATAATATTATCTTTCATAACAAAATAACCCTGTCTTAGATGTTTTTGCATATTTTTCACTTAGGCTGTCAGGAAGTATGTACCTGAGTGCATAGATGACATTGAATTCCTATTTTTATCACTCTCTTACTCTCATAGATGTGATATAAAAATGGAGAAGTATCCCTTCCACAGTGTCTACTGTCACACCTTCAACCCCTGGCCCCTTACAGTGGAGTCTGATGGATGAGAGGCAGCCCTCCAGTTTTGTATGTGATTTACGGTCAACACCACCTGAACTCATAGGATTTATGATCCATTGGAGTTGTCATGATGGTTGTCTTCTCATCTCCTCATGGCCTCAATACAGGTTTGTAAATGCAAAATGTTCTGCTGGGCAGAATATATACATATAAGAGGGGAAACAAATACAATTAAATAGGGGAAAAATATACACACACATAAATACACACATATGGGTTAAGGTTAATTGACTTACTGCAAGTTTACATTGTTACGTAATATTTATTATTATTATTATTATTATTATTATTATTATTATTATTATTATTATTATAATTATTATTATAACTGATTAAATGTATGGAGCAGTTTTACATTTCTGGAAAACTTACAGAAAAAAATCTATTATTTAACACAATTTTACAGTGTTACAAACTTTCAGTATGCAGTGATATAATAGACAGAGTAATATTATTTGATTGCTAACACTATACAATAAGTCTCCCTAGTTACAGTGTATTTACATAGTAGGTACTCAGTAACTGCATCTGTAGTTATTCATAAGAACAGTGTAATTACACTGTAACTGGGAGACATATTGTAAACTGTTACCATTTGGTAACCAAGACCAGCATACACATTTCTGAAGGTTCTGTATATAGTAACATCTTTACACAATAGTAAAACTGAACTGCACCTGCATTTGGGAAGCATCTTTGACAACTGACCTCCAAATAAATATAAGAGCTTGTTTTTGTATTCCTTGTTTTCATTTGCATATGCAGGAGAATTACATACGCAGTTCTAAGTGGGTATGCATAAGCTTAAATCCTTGCTTGGTTTAGGCATAGATTCCTTTAAAATCAAAAATTCCTCTAAAAATCTGTAAATACAATTTATCAATTCCAACTATGAAATGTATCATTGTTATAATTGAGAGCAAATTTGACCCACAAAGCTGATGTCTATATATCCTCTCATAAACAATCAACCACACAAAACATCCATACAAGCTTCTGAATTTGCTTAATTTATTTTGTTTATACAGCAGGTTGAATCTAAACACAGGAATTGTATTGCCGTTGTGCACACATAACGGGTGTTTTACATTCATGCAAGTGGGTTCTTTCAGTTCTCAGGATAATCACATAGCGTCTGGCTCTTCGAAGAGGTAAATAAGCTTACAGAAACAAAAAGAAAGTGGCAGCCCTAGGGTCCCTGGGTTTTATCAACAATGATTTGAGTAAGTCTGATTAGGCACAATTAATATAAAGTACCAGCAACAAATCCACTTTTATTTTCTTAATGTGGAATATTTTATGAAATCTAATGTTTGACATCTTAATGGATACAGCTATGAAATTGAGTACATAGCCCATGTTTAAAGGGACGTTTTCTCTTTTAAGCACCCTACCACCAGCAAGTGTTCTCATCGTGTTAATTTCCCCATAGGCCCTTCCAGGTATTTTCAATGTCAAATTAAATGTATTTAATTGGGACGTTATGTGAAACTGCTGCCTTCCACGTCCTAATTGGGATTTTAGGAGAATATGCCAGATTTTCTGCAGCAGCATATTAATCTCTTGAGCCCTGGTAAAATGATGCATCTCATGCCTTCATCTTCAAGTTCAAGTAGAGGGGAATCATAGAAGAAAATTGTTTGCCACTTATGTTCCTTTCTATGATTTCATCTTAGCTGGCCTGTGTTAAAACATCAGTGAAGGATTCCAAATTGAGCTTCAATTAAACTAAAAGCCAGGGAAATTAAATCCTGTAATAGGCAACTTGTCATGTCCAGTCGAAACAATAGGAATGTGTTCTCAAAATAACTCCGGCAGACATACGCGTCTTATCGCCGTGTGCACTCGAAAGCAACAACGTTTGTGTGTGTTGCTGATTCAGAATGGGATAAATGGAACCAGACTGATAGCAGGCCCCTTATTGCTTTTGCGATGGCAGAATCACTGTCAAAACTGGACATATTGTTTTACCTGCTTTTAGACATACTTTCAAGATATCTTTATTACTTGCCTGTCTTATTTGGATGTCTGCCATTAGCAGGAGACATCTAGGCTTTCTTTTTATAGCTTCAACTCTTCAACTCAGTACATCTCTAGATAAGCTGTTCTGCTACGAACGATAAAATAGAGCCTTGCATAAATTAAAACTGCTGCTCATGAGAGAATATGGAAAGTTTTTTTTTTCTTCCTCTGGACTGCAAAAAAAGAGGGGGGAAACTTACACAAAAAATGTAATCACTGTCAACCAGTGCAGTCATTTTCATGCACTAGAGAATACCGCCCTCCTAGCTTTGCCTAGAGAAACACTTTCTCCTGAAATGTGAGGAAAAATTCATTTTATTTTTATCAGCAAACACAAACGGGCCACCAGGATTTACAACCCTTAGCTCAGACTAATGTTCTTACACTGCAAGAAATGAGTGAATCTTCCAAACTGTGTGTGAAATTTATCAAACCACACACTCAATTAAACTATTCAGTGGCTGAAATGCTAAAGACCTCTGCTTGGAGATTAGACTGGGCTCTTTAGTCCAACAATCTTGAGCCTGGGCTGTGCAATTAGCCAACTGTGACTAGGATTCAACCAATTGGCTGGGGCTGGGTGGGCTCGGAGTTTGCCAGGGTTTGCTCAACGTACCACACAGTAGAAACCCCTGTGGGTAGCTGTGTGGCAGCAGTGTTATCAGGGAGAGCCAGTCCTACATCTTACGCCTAGCTCTACTGTTGGTATTTGCACTGTGAAAAAAGCAGGTGGATATTTTGCAGAGAATGTGGGTATGTTTGTATTCATCCCAAACATGCTGGAGGGTGTGGGGGGGGGGGGGTAGTGGCGAGCAAACTTGAATTTGAAACAATTTCAAATTGGAAAAACTTGGACTATATAGAAATAAAGTCAGATCTAATATGAGAGAGCTGGGTTCTTGCTGCTTTTTGGAACCTTAATATTTAATCTTCTTATCTTAGAGTCATTTGACTATATTGATGTAGCAGTCAGGCTTCTGCAATGGCTGTGGTACTCAAGGAAGTTAGACAAACTGAACTGCTACTGTCTGCTTACAGATGTACAACATTGCGGGCTGAAGGTAATGGAAATAAATACACAGTGGTATTCACCTCAGGTCTCCCATTATAAACACGAGACGAATGCATATTAATATTGTCTCACATGCCTAATTCAAAATTCTTCTACCAAAGCCTCACCTTTTTACAGGCTCTGATTACGCTGAGGCCGTCTCCTTAGTAGGCTAGGCTCTTGTGCAGGTTTCCTTAGGTCTGTTGCTGTGATGGCTTGGTTATATGGTAACTCCTCCTTTTGGCATTAATCTTGACTTGAAAGGTAATGTTTGATTGCGAATGCAACCCTGAGTATCTGAAAAAGAGAATACTATCAAAAGACTACATGGTCACACAGGAGCAAAAACAGTGTTTTCCACTATACGTGAGGGGTTTCAAACAAGCAGGAAGGACTGCTTGAGTGGCACATACAGTTATACAAAATGCGTTATACAAAATGGTAATGACATAGGACCCCTTCCCACTTAGGATAGTATTCTCTTATTCAGATAAACATTATTTTTTATTCACCCTTTTTTGGTAAAAGGTGTTTTTAACAGTGTATTTTAGAATTAGGTATTTTTCCTCTCTTTCCAGAGAGGTTATAGTGATGCAGACTTTGTGCCCTGTGAACTACATTTCCCTGTATAAATAAATACATTTTACTTACCTGAGCCTGTGGATAAATGTCCTGGGATCATGATAGATTCTGCACAGGGAAAGGCAGTTGTGAAGTCCCCCTTCTTATGATTTCATAATTTGGGGTGGTGTAGTTGTGTTGATGGTGTGTCGCTGTCCACCTGTGACACATCGGCTTTTGCTATGGTCCTCATCAGGGCTGTACACTAACTGAAATTGCCAACCTGCCAACCGGGCTGATAGCACTTAAAAATGAACTGGCCCAGAATTTGACTGGCCTGTCCAGATTACAAGCCTATTTACAATATATATTAATGTTGCCAAAAATATAACAGTATATTGATTTGTGAATAATAAACAATGGATCTGTTTTATCAAACATTCAATAACAAAGCTATTTTTCAATAGTGCTAACCTGCAACCACTATTACAATGCCATTTATTGTCATTCCACATTTCATTATTTTTCTTTGTAAGAACTGGGTATAGATGAATACTTTAATTATACTAAAGGTATGTAGAGACATATTTAAAAATATCAAATTATAAAGGAAACTGACACATTTCGAAATGTGCAAAATTACCAGACACCATTCTTACAAATGTCTCCTCGTAGCAGACGGCGTGCGGAGGTTAACTGTTTGTTTGCTGGAAGCATAGGAACGATGCTATTTTAACGCCACTCACCATCATTTGAGGTCGCCAACTGGATGGACTTACATGCGTCTGAAATTCACCCAAGCTTGATTCAGCCCACCATTGGTTGATGGATGGGTGGAAGTGAACTGCCATGTCAAAGCTTCCTACCCTAATCCAGTAATAAATTAATAATTGCTGATGGTTTTTGGCTATGTAAACCTGTTGTTTCTGATGTTTTCCCTTTGGATATGCCTACCTATACATTTGCTACATAACACATATTTCAGCTAACAATAGCTTAGAATTTGAACATTTCTTCTCAATGCATCCTTTTCGCCATTAATGCTTTATTTCATCTGGTTGTACTGATATTTTACAAAAGCAAACTCAATAATTGCTCACTGTAAACAGAGATCACAGCATTTTCACAATCCAAGAAGAACACCTCTGACACCTCTCTGAAATATTTGCCACTTAGGAAGATGACACACAACATATATACAGCTGCTAAAAAAAGGGAACTAATTCATATTGCACTTGCTTTGTACAGAGCAATACATAATGCAGCCTACCAGCTTTGACACTAATCTAATTTGGGCTGCAGTTTCCAACACAGAATAATCCCCTACAATAGCATTGCTTTTACAGCAGAGCCGGGACACAATTACATTTTTACAACTCTCACATGATTAATAATGGCGCTTTCACATCACCGTCCTATTTCACAGAAAGCAGATAAATCTTGTCATAAAAACAAGAGAGCTTGACAAGAGTTTGCTTTATTTATTGAGTGAATGGGACATATATCTTAACCACCACACATCCTTGATTTACCTGTATGATAAATAAATACATACTTACTTACATACATACATACAATACATTATTATCCGAATTCTTACCAGACACTCTAATCCAGGGTGACTTACAACTGTTACAGCATATCACATTATTTTTACATTTGTACCCATTTATACAGCTGGGCATTTACTGGAGTAATCTAGGTAAAGTAACTTGCTCAAAGTACCTTGCATACATCACAATGTTTGTAATTGAAATATAATACCAGTATTTATGTTCATGTAAAAATGTGTATGCTGTAGTGCTTTTATATAGTAAGTTGTTTATTCCCAATTAAATAACTTCTAGGACGTTTCACCAGTAGAGCTCGATTTATTAGAATACACAAACACATATTCAAAAGATAGAAATCACTCTCTTTAATAAAATAAAGGTACACGGATGATGATTGATTACTAAAATTATAGATACAATAGGTTAGTTAGATCAAAAGGTTTTTTTCAGTAATGATTATAACAATTGTGACAATATCCTACTTAAAAGAAAATGATGGCTGAGTCCAGAGTTTGTTCTGAGATTGGGGCTTTGTGGTATGTTCCTCATTGGCGGATCCCATATGGCAGTGATCTCCAACCCTGGTCCCGGAGAGCCCCTGTCCAACAGATTTAAAAGGTCACCCTTGTATCACCAGTTTATAAGCACTTGAAAGTATTTCATTCCAATCAATGAAGCAGGTCATTTGGTAAACCAGTCCTTTAGAAACCACTGGAGCAATTATCTGAATACCTGCAGCCTCTTGTGTGGAAGAATTCCCTTGGTTGACTTGGCTTAATTGATTAATAACTCACTTGTGTTCCCAGTATTTAGAAATTGGTGAGTAAGGGTGACCTATAAGATTAAGCAGATTGGGACTCTCCAGGACCAGGGTTGGAGGCCACTGCCATATGGGATAGCTGTCAGGGGACTTGCGACCACGTCTTTGATCATGAGATGCAGTGTAGGGGTGATTTAAACCTTCCAGAACAGAATCGTAGATTTTGATTGTGTGAGAACATGTCAAACTGGCGCTGAGCTGGCTGAGGTCCCATCTCCTGAATGATGGCTTTCTATCCCTCCTAAACTGTGGACTTAGAGATAGCACAACACATCACAAGGGCGTGGATATTCTTAGCACACTTCTATGGTCAAAATGATTGGGATCAATGGCTAAAGCCTGCATTAAATGAAAATATTGACCCTCCAGGCAATTGCAAATAACAAGCCTGGGGAGAACGAAGAAGTTTCCAGCATTCATAACACTGGGTTTAAACTTTGTCTGTGGCCTTTCTCTGCTCTATTTCCTTTCATGTATCCCATACGCATGTAAGTTCTATGTCATGTGTCTTGTATTGCTAAGACGACCTACCAATGACCTATATTAATTAATGCAACTGTAGCTGTAGGCTTACGGCCAGCTTTCAACTAAGCAATTCTGTTCAGATTCGTAATAGTTTTACTGTCATAAATTGCACCCTCCATAAAAGTAGTTACAGCTCATATAATAAAAAATACAATGATGTGCATTATGGTTGTGATTTTAATAACTGTTTCAAAAAGAAGAAAAGCAGGACTTGAATGCCATACACTGCTGTTCTCAGTCTCATGACTTTGAACCCAGTGATATTGCAAAGAGAAGAGTGTGCTATAAATTGCAAGTAAAATATGGTGTCATATTTTATTTTAGGCAAGAATGGTGTTTCATAGAAATGTATTTTGTGACAGATGTTTTAATACAATGTTCAGGTTACCTAATAACTATGACCCCGAGTGTATTATAATGGGATATGATCAGATTTTACTGTATATGTACTTCTAAAAATCAGGCAGCTTGTCTGATGACAAAAGGACCCTTTTCTACGATGTATGGAAAAATATATCTCTAGATGCTGTTTCTTCAACTTACCAAAACAGGCCATTCCTTGTCTATCAATTTGTAAACTGTGAAAGCAGTGGATGTGCTTCATTAGACATGTCATATTGCAGCAAATGCACTAGGGTAATATTATGCAATTCACACTGAATTACACTTCAACAATGAGTTGCGGTATTTGAACAATCAAGGAGCTATAAGCAGATATAAATACTACACCAAGGAAACAACTTTGAATTCTCTCTCTCTCTCTCTCTCTCTCTCTCTCTCTCTCTCTCTCTCTCTCTGTCTGTCCAAATCCAGGTGAAAAGTATATTTCACTTTGCTTGGCTCTCTCCATCTCACATTCCCTTGGCAATTTGTTTTATTCTCTATTATAAAATATACTTGATCATGCAGCTCATGTATGTTACATTAAAGAAGCAGAGTCACTAGACAGAGTAGGAACTGTTGATCCATTTGTTAGGATAGAATAAAGCAATTGATCCAGGCAATGCTACCATTAAGCAAATCTTGTTTCTTGGAAGATGTCAGGTTCAATCCCCTATATTCCTAAGGCACGTCTAACAACTGTTGTGGTAACAGCCAATATAGCCGCTAGCATTATTATTTTCATTTGATCAAATCTCATGTTTCCTACTTTTAACAAATAGTTTATCTGAAAATATACTGCGTTCGTTTTATGTTATTTGATTTTACCATATCAAAGAGAGATGCCTTAGGGAGCTTTAAAGTGGATAAGCATTGCATAGTGTGACAAACTGCCTTGGCTGTGCACGTGTGCAGGTCTTTTCTGTGATCTTTCATGAGTAGAAACAAGTCATGGCCCAGGTAGGAGGTTGCAAAACAGGGCTGTGCCTGTATGTTTAATTCAAAACAAAACAAAAAACAAAACAAAACCTAGCTCCCACTGGAGTTGTAACTAATTTACAAAATCATTCTACTTTAAAGATAATCTGGAATAAATACAGCTAGGCTTTTTCCTTCTGGTCCAGCTCTTCCTTCCTTCTGTTTTCCAGATCACCCCCTCCTTTGTTCTCTCTCTCAGGCACACCTTATATACCTGGTGGATATTTGAGAAAGTAGCACCAGGTGAACTCATTAAGTGGTAAAATGGCATGAGGGTTTCTGGGAAACGTAGTTTTCTATGGTCGGTATTCTACCATAGGGTACAGACCTTGCAGCAGACCTGGCCTGACATATCTGCCATGTATAACCCTGCCCCTTGGTTTGTCACTATAGATACATATCAACAATCAAAGAAAAAACATGAATTGCATTGCTTTATGATATTTTGTCATGCCTACTCCCTGAACCTCAGCTTTTTCCTTACTGGCAAAGCTCTGCAGTGGGCATTAAGGTTGGGGGATACTAAAAATTACATATGATGATCGATGTTCAAACATCACAATATCACAATATCCGATATTATCAGCTCGCCGAGATGTGTGTTGCACATTAGTGCACCCAGGGGGGATTTAGGTGTTGTGCCTATATGTTTTATATGACTACTATTTCTATCTTTCAATTCATTTACATATTTATTTATTTCGGGGTGGTGACAAAATCTGCATTTCTTTCTTCAATATAAAGCTGTGCTTTAATACTAATAATTAATACCCTGCAGCTGCGATAGAAACTTTAACAGTTTGCGGTGCGAGACAGTGGTTAAGGTGTCTGTCAGGTTGTTCACAGCTGTAGTGTCAACACATTGACATAGCATAACCTTTTGATATGATCATTTAAGATAATTATTTTTAAAATGAATAGCACACTTAAAGTTCTTGACACGGAGCATCCACAAACAACTAAACTGAAAGCACACATTTGTTCCTTTTTTTTAAGTGATACATCGTTCTTTTAACCCTCTGAACTGAAATTGGGCATGGATTAATTTAAAGGGAAACAATTTGTGATAGAGACATGCAGGTAGCTGTGTAGCTGAGATTCAGCTGAAAAGAACCATGTGCGGTTTGTTTACATCACGTCTTTCCTGCTGTTGCAATGTGCAGTTGCAGAACATGGGGATGGTATTGACCAATATCTAGCCAATCAAAATACACTCTGAAAGCCCTGGAACTCTCAGCTGATAAGGCAGATGTCAGATGACGCACTGCTGCAGAGCGCACAGGTCAGAACGCAGAGGACAGAGAGAGAAACAGACTTTTACATTGTAGCTTATAAAAAGCATGATTTTGCTATGAACTACTATGTTTTTTTGTAGCTATGGATTCAAAACTTCAGCTAAAAGTAGTATGCATGTATAATGTACTTATAAGGCAGCATGAGTGGAAAATCCCCTCCCCCCGAGACGCAAAGTTCAAATGAAACAGATTATCATCGAAGATGTGCATCATCGTCGATGACTGTAATCATCGTCGATATACGATAATATTGCCTAGTGGGTATCTGCAATTTGGGCGCAACAGGGAGAAATTATTTCTACTTTGAACAATTGTCCTTTCTGGTGATCGACTGTCCCAGCACAGACCTCCTGGGACTTCCGTGGCTTTCTTATCATAATCCATCTATATCCTGGAAGGATGGAGATATACTGTCATGGAGCCCCCGTTGTTTCTTGCACTGCCTCTCCCTTCCCCTTAGGGCTACTCATGTAGAGAGCCCTCTCCTTTCCATGTCCCCAGAGATTCCTCCTGAATATAAGGATCTGGTGGCTGTGTTTAATAAGGTCCAAGGGAATAAAACATGGGACTGCGCAATAGATCTTCTTCCAGGAACATCACCTCCAAGGGGGCATATTTACCTTCTTTCACTCCCCGAGTCTCAGGCTATGAAGGATTATATCACTGAAGCCCTGGAACTAGGTATTGTTCGGCCCTCATCGAAAAAGATGCATTGATTACAGATGACTTAATGACATCACTGTAAAATATCGCTACCCTCTGCCACTCGACCTGCACAGCACATACAGTCTCATCCGTATCAGAGAGGACGATGAGTGGGAGACAGCATTTATAACCCACATTGGGCATTATGAATATCTTGTCATGCCCTTAGTCTTCAGTGTTTCAAGCCTTTGTGAATGAGGTGCTGAGACACTTCCAGAATCACTTTTTATCATCTACATAGATGACATATTAATGTACTCATCCATTTCTCCCATTTATAGTTTAAGTAGACACCTCTGAATCTGGAGTGAGAGCTGTACTATCCCAACGGCACGGAAAACCTGCTAAGCTGTATTTCTAAGAAACTCTCTGCATCTGAGCGTAACTATGACACAAAACTTGCTTTTGAAGACTGGAGACATTGGCTGGAGGGAGTCAAACATCCCTTCTTGGTCCTCACTGATCATTGTAATCTTGAATATATACGATCTCAAACTGCGTCAAGCTCATTGCGCTCTCTTCGTCACTCGCTTCAATTTCACATTGTCTTATCACCCAGGTTTCAAGAACACTAAGGCGAATGCCTTGTCATGTCAATTTGACATGCACAGTGCTCCACCCTCTACAGAGCCCATTCTGTCTCCCACCTGCATTGTGGCTTCCATCCGATGGGACATTTGGGATCAAATCCAAGAAGCTCTGACTGCCAATCTTGCTCCTCCTGAGTGTCCAGGTTCACGAACATATGGCCCGACCCCAGCTCCTTCACTGTACTACCAAAAGTGATTTATTGAGATTCTTACCAGAAGAAGAATGTTCTTGTAACAAGAAAAAATACTTAGTTATTCCAACAGCACAAGAACAAATATCTTGATTTGTCTTGGCGTGAGAATTTTACCAAAGGAAATTTCTTGAGATTCTGACCAGAAGAAGAATTTTATTGTAACAGGAAAAACATATTGTAGCGACCCAGCAAACTGACTGTTAATGGGAGGCACGGGGGCTGTGTGTATGTATGTGTGTGTACTGTCTGTGTATTGGGGGGTGAGGCGGCAAAGGAGGCCCAGAACCCCCGGGATTGCAGTATGGAGCTTCCGCGAAAAGCCGTGGCTGAGCCAACAAGCGACGCCCAGAGGCGCCATGAAGCAGATGAGCAAAATTGGAGGAGGTTCAAGAGAGACTTTGAACTGAGAGCACAGTTAAGTGGCTGGAGCGATTACATGAAATTCCTGCACTTGACTGAATGGCAGGGAGAGGAACCGTGTCGGGTGATCCGGCAGTTTGTGCCTGCGATGATGTACGAGTCGGTGATAGCATGCTTGGATGTCATGTACTTCGACAAGACCCTACGGGGCAGCGAGGCAGAGCAGCGGGACGGTGACAGTGAAGACATCTGGCAAGAGGGAAGCCGTGTAGCGCCAGAGTGTGCAGCTCAGCTAGAGCTCCCCGCTGAAGAAAAAGAAAATCATCCGGGAGAGCAGCACCAAGGGCACCTACAGCAGCCAGGCTGTGAAAGCGAGGCTCCGCCTGGAGAGGCTTCCGCTGAGCCAACGGGTCCTGGGGAGACGGAGAACATCAGCAACGAAGAGCGACATGACGTCATCGAAGCCACGCCGGAGGATGATTAGCAGAAGCACAGCCATCTTGTTGAGACTGTGGACAGGACGAACTCTGGAGCTCCACGGGAGATGGTGCAGGCGTGCCCGGCAAAGCTGCGGCTCCCTGACGATAATGAGGACACTCAAGCGGGGGAGCAGCCTCAGGGACACTCGCAGCCACCTGACTGCGATTGCGAGACTCCATCCTAAGACGCCGAGACAGTGTCGCAGTACCAGGAGCAGCTGGTGTCGCCACAACGGATGGTTGGTAGCCGATTAAAAGCATCACCCCAGCAGCAGATGTTGCCCTTGCGAGGGGTCCACCCAAACGTAAGATGAGTGGTGTCTGAGAGGGGGACCCACTCCAGCGACAGATGTGCTCAGAGTAAAGGCACAGCGAGAAAACAGATGGGAGATGGCCGACCAAAAGCACCCCCCCAGTGGAGGGTGGGGGTATTGTACGTGGGAGGTCTGCCCCGGCACAATGCAAGAGGCGCCCGAGGATGCGATGTATCGTCTTGGTGTAAAAATCTGAAATTAATTACAGCAAATCAAATCTAACTTAACCTTAAATACAGCCGTAAAACAGTACCTTCAGTTCCAGGTGAAATTATTATTATTATTATTATTATTATTATTATTATTATTATTATTATTTTATTTTTTCTTAGCAGATGACCTTACCAAATGTGACTTACAGATTAAACTACATATTCACATTTCAAGAATCATCATACAGTAACAGCAGTACAATAAACAATAAGACCTAGTTTATTGCAGTAAATATTTCAGTCCTAGCAGATACAAATCAAATATGTACTTAAAAATAATAACAAGGCATTAAAAATAAAAGGAAAGTATGTTTAAAGAAGTCAGTACAAACAGTACAAACACAAAAAATAATCTATATTTAAAGTTTCCTACACACTAATGATGGATGTGCATTTTGGTTCAAGTTAAAATTGCAGTTTCTGTACTTGTGCCTAGGCAATCAATGTGGTGGTGGTCACTTGTGCGTTTTGGGGCATTGGTTTACACTCACCTAAAGGATTATTAGGAACACCATACTAATACTGTGCTTGACCTCCTTTCGCCTTCAGAACTGCCTTAATTCTACGTGGCATTGATTCAACAAGGTGCTGAAAGCATTCTTTAGAAATGTTGGCCCATATTGACAGGATAGCATCTTGCAGTTGATGGAGATTTGTGGGATGCACATCCAGGGCACGAAGCTCCCGTTCCACTACATCCCAAAGATGCTCTATTGGGTTGAGATCTGGTGACTGTGGGGGCCAGTTTAGTACAGTGAACTCATTGTCATGTTCAAGAAACCAATTTGAAATGATTCGACCTTTGTGACATGGTGCATTATCCTGCTGGAAGTAGCCATCAGAGGATGGGTACATGGTGGTCATAAAGGGATGGACATGGTCAGAAACAATGCTCAGGTAGGCCGTGGCATTTAAACGATGCCCAATTGGCACTAAGGGGCCTAAAGTGTGCCAAGAAAACATCCCCCACACCATTACACCACCACCAGCAGCCTGCACAGTGGTAACAAGGCATGATGGATCCATGTTCTCATTCTGTTTACGCCAAATTCTGACTCTACCATCTGAATGTCTCAACAGAAATCGAGACTCATCAGACCAGGCAACATTTTTCCAGTCTTCAACTGTCCAATTTTGGTGAGCTTGTGCAAATTGTAGCCTCTTTTTCCTATTTGTAGTGGAGATGAGTGGTACCCGGTGGGGTCTTCTGCTGTTGAAGCCCATCCGCCTCAAGGTTGTACGTGTTGTGGCTTCACAAATGCTTTGCTGCATACCTCGGTTGTAACGAGTGGTTATTTCAGTCAAAGTTGCTCTTCTATCAGCTTGAATCAGTCGGCCCATTCTCCTCTGACCTCTAGCATCAACAAGGCATTTTCGCCCACAGGACTGCCGCATACTGGATGTTTTTCCCTTTTCATACCATTCTTTGTAAACCCTAGAAATGGTTGTGCGTGAAAATCCCAGTAACTGAGCAGATTGTGAAATATTCAGACCGGCCCGTCTGGCACCAACAACCATGCCACACTCAAAATTGCTTAAATCACCTTTCTTTCCCATTCAGACATTCAGTATGGAGTTCAGGAGATTGTCTTGACCAGGACCACACCCCTAAATGCATTGAAGCAACTGCCATGTGATTGGTTGGTTAGATAATTGCATTAATGAGAAATTGAACAGGTGTTCCTAATAATCCTTTAGGTGAGTGTATATTACATGTTTTAAGAAACCTTGGTTAATGTGAGTGTATATTATTTGTATGACCCATGCACTTTCAACGTCAAAGCATCGAAAATATAAAAACATTGCCAAGTCAGTGGATTGCGCTCTGGACAGGTTCACACGCAAAATTCAAAGCACAAGCAAGAATTCAGAGGAGACGGTTTTTATTTTATTGTTTTATATTTGGAAAAATAACTAACAAAGATGGTGGACCAACAATCAGCAATTAGGAATCCACTGAATCTCTACACAACAGGATCACTCAAATCTCCTCTGCCAAGAAATGAAGACGACTTTAGTGTGACTGCAGACCTTATTGGGGGTAAGTAATTTCCAACGCATGCTTAAATTAGCTTTCGAAAACGGAAAACACTAATAGATAATTAGATAACACACAGGTCATTAACGTATTCATTTCGGTATTTCGTGAAAGTATTTTTTTATATAATATTGTTTTATTGTTGTTGCGAGTTAACTAATTGTATGTACAAATTGTGTATTTGAATGCTGTTTCATAAAATGATATTAGAAGTAACACATTCAGTTCAAACTCAGAACTCCATAACGGCCTGTAAACATATTGGTATTAGTCCTATTACAGAATAAAAACTCTATGATATAGATAAAATGTATTGTGTAATGTGTCTCGTATAATATAAGCCTTAAGTTGAATTAACTTTGCCATCTGCTCACACAAACTGCATGAGAGGACATATCTTATACTGTACAATAAGCAACACCCCAAATACAAAATATGAACTTTTAATTTCAATAAAGATATCTGTCAGTCCATATTGTGAATTCGTCTGGCAGTGTAACATTGTGCCGTTTTGTTTCACAGATGTACTTAAAAGTCAACAATGACATAATTGAATCATCATGCATGCCACTTTTTTAAAATTAATACTATTAATGCCAGAGTTACAGGTTTGTTCTTTGCTCCAGAGAAGACAAGCAAGGCTCTTCAGATTGTGCCAAATCTCTTTTCTGCAGGAACATCTGCTCCAACTGGATTGAGTGTGATGCTGCTCCAGTTTGTACATTATCTAAAATGTGTTTTGATGGATCAATACATGAAATCTTAAATTTAATACAACATCCCACTGATGTTTTTCGTGTGTTTGTTTTGCATCCTAAGTTTTGTTCATTTGCTTTTAGTCTTTTGCACTTAGTTAAGAAAGTCATTTTAAAATAAAGTTTTAAGAAAGCACTGTTTTTCAGGAAAAACAATAATCTGAATAATTTCTGAACACAATACATAATTTATTTTTCCAAAAACTTTCTCTCTTGATAGAAGAAACCAATCTCTTGTTTCAAGAAATCAGGTAACTCATTTAATTGGAATCATTTCTGGACACAATAAATAATTGTTGCAAGTAAATTCTGACTGGAACTGACATAACCAAACAGAAGTATTTACAAGTTGCCACAGACAGACACAGGAGAGTACAGGTGAGAGGCAGCCACCTTGTTGTTTGACTAGTTTCAGACCAGTCTTAGCATTGCTCATTTTTTTTAAACTTTGCCTTAATTGAAGTTAGCATTGTCTGTAGTTTGCCTAAATTGAAGTCAATTCAGTTCAGCTCAGTAGCGTAGCCAGAAAAGAGACTGTGGGTGTGCATCAGAAAAACTTTGTATGCCACATCAAAATACATTCTTTGATTGTTATTGTTATTTTAAACATCACAGTGCAATCATTCTTTACATAGGCTTTTATTATTTTATTATTATAATTAGACCATAATAGCCTAATGATGGGGTCACACTACACGAATTTAAGCCTGATTTGGCCCTCGACAAATCGGCACTGATCGTCAAGATCCCCACTGCCGATGGTCATGTAGTGTGAGATGGGCTGCGATGCGATCGCTTTCCCTCCGATCCGATCGTAAGCTCGTCGGAGCCGCTACGAGTTTATTAAACATGTTTCATATTTACAACTTGATCGGCACCAATCGTGGAGAGTGACGTGTTCAGCAGCCAATGAGAGCCAAGCTGACTGAAGAAGAGAAAAGAAACAGGAATAAACATGACAGGAGAATAAGATTAAAGATTTATTAAGATTTATTAAAATACTTAAATACCAATGGTTGTTTCGGCGCAGGTTATTTTAAAAATCTGCGCTAACTATCGACCCTACAATGCGACGCTCAGCTGCAGCTCTCACAGTAGCTCACACGGCCATGTCTTCACACTCATCCTCTTTTCTCTGCACTTTGTGTGTTTGTCTGACACACAAACACGAACAGCAACAGCAGTTTGTGGTCGTGCTCTTGTTGTGCAGATTTCCGCAGTTTTGCACAGATCTGCAGAAATCCACTGATCCCATTGGAGAACTGCGGACATCTGCACTTCACGAACGTGTCCTGTAAATGTCCACGTCTGTGTGTGTTGCCCTTTTCTCTGTGCGGATCACTGTGTTTCTGCAAGATGTGGGGAGTGTGGAGGCTGTGACGCAGATCCACGACAAGGGTCTCAGATCAGTGGTGAAGTGTATGTCCTGTACTGAAGCGCTCGGGTGTGTGCGCTCCTTCACGACGCAAAATACATAAATTCGGTGCAAAATAGTCATTAAGTGTGAGCTGCGCACTGTTCACAAAATCGGGTCGGATTGTAGAAATCGTGTAGTGTGACCCCAGCATAAGGCTATAACAAAAATGCATTCTGCATCTGATTTCTGGGTGTGCCAGCTGCCTCTTTGGGTGGCACAGGCACACCCGTAAATAGTAAATAGGCTGTAGAAAGGAGATTTAGACGAGGACTGTTGCAGGAGGAGCCAGGTGGGACCAGTTAGGTGTAAATTGGGGGCAGGTAGACAAAAGCTACTTAAAGCAGCTGTTGAGAAAGAGAAACAGAAAGTTAAGCAGTTGACTAGGGATTTAGAAGCAAGAGACCTAAAAAAAAAAGAAAAAAAATAACATTTAGAAGCATGTGGCCACTACAGTGTCAGGTTTGCAAAATGATTACCTTCCTGGATGAACTCATCCAAGAAGCTTTCATTTGTGAACGTTTTCGGCAGGTTGAAATCCTAGAGATCAAGGTTTGTGATCTTGAGGCTCAGCTTGTTGATCTGCACTGTATTAGAGATATAGAAGAATTGGTCAATCAGTCCATGATGGAGATGGCGTGCATGCCAAAACCTAGGAGAGCTGAGACCTTAGAGCAGGAAAGTGTACAGAACTGCTGGGTTACAGTAGGTCATAACTGCAGAAAAGGGCGCATACAACCCCTAGAGACACCCCAAGAGCTACAATTGCCAAACAGGTTCCAGCTGCTGGATACCGAATTGGACAGTGACAGCTCAGAGCGTGATGGGAGGGCAGCTGAGCACCAGAGCACCATGGTGCCCACTCCCCACCAGAAGAGGGAGGTAGTTATAGTAGGAGACTCAATCCTTAGAGGCGTAGATCACACAGTGTGTTCTAGTGATAAGGAGACCCGCATGGTATCTTGCCTGCCTGGTGCTCAGGTTGTAGATCTCCCTAAACTAGTAGATGGGCTACTGGCCAAAGCCGGGGGGAATCCACTGTTCATGGTCCACATTGGAACCAATGACATAGGAAAAGGTAGGACAGAGGTTCTGCAAGAGTTAGGAGCAAAACTAAAGAGCAGAACCTCCACGGCAGTTTTCTCTGAAATACTTCCGGTACCATGTGCCAGGCCAGGGAGACAGGCTGAGATTAGAAAGTTTAACATATGGTTGAAATCTTGGTGTAGGGAAGAGGGTTTTAGATTTATGGAGCATTGGTCTTTCTTCTGGGATAGATGGGACCTGTACAAACAGGATGGTCTACATCTAAACAGAAGGGGGGCTAATGCATTGGGAGAGCATATGTGCAGAGTAATTGAGAATATTTTAAACTAGGAACCAGGGGGGCAGGGAGCTCTGACAATGGGAGATGTTCCACTAAGGAAAGAAAACAAAGGGAAACTGCTAGTAAGAAAGTCCTGAAATGTTTGTACCTCAATGCCAGGAGTATAAGGAACAAGATGTTAGACCTAGAAGTCACAGTGCTGGCGTGTGACTATGATGTTGTAGGAGTGACGGAAACATGGCTTACAGAAAATGATGGGGATGAATACAAGTTGAAAGGATACACACAGTTTAGGAGAGACAGGCAAAATCAAAGAGGGGGTGGGGTGCATTATATGTGAAAAATGACATTGAGGCAGAAGAACTCAAATTAGATCCCAGTAATGGAACAGAATCATTGTGGGTCAAACATTTGAATAAAAGATCCAGAGGATTAGTGGTAGGAGTGTGTTACAGACCACCCAACTCAGATATTCAGAAAGATGTTGCATTGTACAGTGTAATCAGGACTGCATGTAGCAAGGATGTGGGTGTTATAATTGTGGATTTCAATTTCCCAAACATAGACTGGGAAAGCCCAGTTGTGACTACAGAAGCAAAAATAGAAATGGTTGAGATGGCAAATGACTGCTTTCTAACTCAATTTGTCAGGGAACCAACCAGGGAAAGTGCATGCATTGACTTGATATTTTCAAATGACCAAGATAGAGTCAGGGGGACAGTAGTTAGAGAACCAATGGCAAACTTGTGATCACAATATGGTTAGCTTTGAGGCATTCTTTCAAAAAACAAGGACAAGTCTAAAACAATGGTCTACAATTTTAGAAAAGCAAAGCTTGAAGGTATGAGGCGGCATTTAGAAGAGGTAGACTGGAGCACACTGGATACAGATTCAGTTGAAAATGGATGGTTATATTTTAAGAATATACTACTTGAGGCTCAGGAGAAATTTGTACCAAAACTTCATTGGCCAAAATGGTTTAATAAAAGTATGCAAAAAAAAAAATCAAGAGAAAGAAAATGTTTAGTGTTTAGTATAGTGCATACAAAAGGGATGGAGACAAAACAAAATACAAAGAATATGTTGAGCTGCAAAGAGACCTTAAGATATTGCTGCTCTAGAGGCAGTTCAGAGGAGAGCAACCAGACTTATTCCAGGTCTGAAGGGAATGTCCTACTGAGAGACTGAGGAACTGAACGTTTTCACCCTGGAACAGAGGAGACTACATGGGGACTTGATCCAAGTCTTCAAAATCATGAAAGGCATCGACCACATCAAACCAGAGGAGCTTTTCCAGATCAGCAGGGACACAAATGGAAATTGGGCTTCAAGGCATTCAAAACGGAAAACAGGAGACACTTCTTCACACAGAGAGTTGTGACAATCTGGAACAAACACTCCAGCGATGTTGTAGAAGCTGAATAAAGAAAAAATCACAGAAGAAAAAAAAAATCTTGTAGTAAGAAATTACTTTTGGCAGTGTGGTTACACTCTTCCCCTGCTTCCGGGCATCCAGGGGTTCAGCAAACTCCCTCCTTTGGAATAAATTCTGGTAGCTGTCCCTGGCCTCAGATGTCTCCAACTTCGTAAATGCTTGCACTTCTTGTGCCCAGTCAAAGTCCTCCGGTCAATGTCCTGCTGGTCTCCTGGAACCACTCCTAATACCCCACGACCTTGCCATATTGACATCGATTTAATCACAGACCTCCCCAACTCTCACGGCTAAACCACGATTGTTGTGACAGTTGATCGTTTTTCTAAATCCTTCCAGCTAATTCCCTTGAAGCACCTTCCCACAACTTTTGAAATTGTGGAGGCTCTTTTTACTCATGTTTTCAGAAACTATGGGCTACCTGAAGACATAGTGTTGGACAGGGGGTCTCAATTTACATATCGCGTCTGGTCTCAACATTACATCAATGTTAGTCTTTCCTCCGGTTACCATTCCCAGTCCAATGGGCAGACGCAGCATCAAAATCAGGAAATTGGTGTGCTTCTTGCAGACATACTGCAGTCTCTTCCAGCAGGAGTGGAGACATTTCCTGCCATGGGAAGAATATGCCCAAAACTCATTGATCAGCTCCTCTACAGGCATCACCCCGTTTCAGTGTGTCCTGGGATTTCAATCACACCTGAAGAAACCTCATTATTTTTGAATTGGTTTCTAGACTGCACATGCACATTCTCACATGGACTCACCCGCATTGTTTTCCTTGATTACCTTCACCTGCACCCCTGATTCTGTTAATTCAGCAGCTCACACTGGACTGAAACAGCTGACACGCGCAACATTTGGGAAGGAAAGAGCAAGTGCTGGAGGGGAGAGTGGAAGTGGATGCGTCAACAAAGATATAGCCTGGGTTTACCATGAACGGATTACAATTACCAAGAAGCTTGCAACAAGACCTGTAGAAATAAGGACCTGGTGTTTGGAGGACATGGCAAGCAGTGAAGACTCCCTGCACAGCTAAGTACCTTTATTTATTTAGGAAGCACTGGCACAGCATTTAGGTTTCTTTATTGAAATACATTGATATTTCAGGTCAAGACAGACATTAGTTCAATCTGCGGAGTTACGAACAGTTCTATTCCTGACAATCACTTACCTGCACTTCTTCTGGATTACTGGCTGGTTGCCACGGGAGCCAGTCGGGTTAGCCTGGCAGGAACCGCTACCACAGGTGCTGCAGATTACGTATTCATCCTATGGCTCGCATCCCACTTACTATATCATTGTGTTTATTGCTATTTGGGTTATTGCTGCTATTCTACTGTATATTTGTATTGAGTTACTGCTGCTATAGTGTGTGGAATTGTTTACAGAGGGCAAAGTATTTGTATATACTTTTACTAGTGGGTTTTGTTATTTCGGTTTAATTATGTAGGTTTTACTATTTCTACTTTTGTGTTGTGTTGTATCCCCTGCTATCCCCAGTCTTCATGCCCTGTGTCTGGTTTCTAAACCCAAATAAATCATACTTACACATTTGTGTTGTTGTGTCTTGGGGTCCCATCAAGCCCAGGGAGAGAAAGGAAAAGCATGTCGTGAGTTACTCTCTTGCCAGTAAATATGGATGGCGTAGTTGTGATTACATTGTCATATCAAGTCCCCTTAAAGTGTGACATATATACATTGGTTTATAAATATATACATTGGTAGGAATAGATTGGTTTCAGATATATATATATATATATATATATATATATATATATATATCCACTTGTCCATGTATATTACTGAACCAATGTGTTTTTCTAAAAAAAACACACAATTTTGTTTAAAAAAAATTCTGAATGGCACGCCATATACTAATAATTGAACACTGTGTATTCAATTAATGGATAATTAATCTGCTTAATTAAAAAAAATTACATATCTAGGTGTTTGTAATTCTGTAACCCATGTATTATATTGTATATGATATGAATTTCAGATATGTTTGTTACTTGAGGGGTCTATCTTGCAATGTTTTTTTTTTTTATTGCAGTTTCTTTTGAAAGGAAATACTCATTTGCAGAAGGGTTCAAATAAAGTTTATTATTATTATTATTATTATTATTATTATTATTATTATTATTATTATTATTATTGCAGCGTAAAACACTTGTAAATAGATCAGAGACAAATACAAATGTTTATTATTATTATTGGTTATTTTTTATAATCCCCACAATCTAATTCCTAGATTTACTACACAGGAGAATATGTTTTTACAGACATGCAATCCTAGCAGGATCAATCCTAACAGTAAACTTGGTACAAACCTTGCAAGCAGCATTGCAAGTAGTGTTCTAATCAATTACACTGATATTGAACTTTCCTTACCTGCTGCTCAGGAACCTGTCCACACAGGCAGTAAACACTTTGCTGCCCACATAGGAGGTATATTGTCTTTACTGCAGACAGAAGGACAGGGACACACCTCTATGTTGCAAAAGTTCAAATATAAAGAGCTTAAAGGGGAACTTGCATGATTCCTAAACGTATGGTTTTATCAGTCTTTATGTGATGCAATTAGCGTATGTATACTGTAAATATATAGAGTAATTTGTATTTGCTTTATTAGCAACTCTAAAGTCTATGATTGGTACCTGATTGGTAATATTTTGCTATCAGCCTTCATACTTTTAGCTGCAGACAGCCCTTCCAAGATATTTCATGATTTCCAGAACATTAATTTGGCCTCCACTTTTTTCAGGCAGCAGACCAAATATCTCTAAAGGTCTGGATGCACAAACAGCTTGCACTGATAGATGACATACAGGCAAAAAGAAAGCCAATGATTCCTGGGTTTGATGCCTGCTATGAAAGTCCGGGCTGTTCGGCAAATATGTTGGCTGAAGTTTTGTGGAAGTTCAGTTAAATAAATGTGTCTATGTAAAAGTCATTCATTTTTTTATACATTTATTTTTTCCCATGTCTGTAAAATAAAAACAATGTTCATGACAGACCCTACAATTTAATGTAATGAAACAGGAGGCAGTTCTCAAAATGGAACTGGAGGGACTGACTGAAAGGGTGGCTGACTAATATTTCCAGTTGGCACTTCCCACCCGATCCTTGAGATTCTACATGCATCGAAGCGCCTAGTAGAAGAACATTTTATGCAATCGAGGCGAGGGGAGGCCGCCCATGTAGCTCCCGGAGACAAAGGCACATGAATTGAGCCTTCACAATTTAGCCCCCCATTGTAGTCTATGGAACAACATGCGCAGGTCCCCGCTAGAGGCGTACAAACAGTGCTTTATCCTATGCTTTCCTGGCCCCCCAGAAGCTGGCATTCACTTGCTTCAGCCTTACATGTTGTAGCTCCCAGGTGCCGCACACAGCATGCTTTAGCTAACCTGCTCAGCGCCTCCAGAAACCGCTATGTCCTTGTTTAAACCTTACATCTCGCAGCTTCCAGGTGCACAAACGGCATGATTTAGCCCCGGCTCCATGCTTCCAGAAGCCGCTATTTACTTGCTTTATCTTTATTCTCTCAGTTCCATATACAGCGCTGCATTCATTGCCTTTCATTTGATTCCATCGAGGGGCAAATGGATAGGCTACAATTTAAACATGTGATGTCTTGAAGGAGCCTTTATTTATACATTTGTGTATCTATTTCTGTATGTCTATGTAGTGTATTTAAGACAACGTAATAGAATGAGGACAGGTTCATGTAGCCTGTATTGCGCTCTGTATGGAAACTAGGCACCGCATCTTGAAGCCGCAATTCACTTGCTTTAGCCTTATTCTGTAAGTTCCATGTGTAACAGCGCTGCATTTGTCGCCTTTCATTTGATCCCATGGAGAGGCAAATGGATAGGCTACATTTTAAACATGCAATGTCTTGAAAGGAGCCTTTATTTATACATGTGTGTATTTATTTCTATATGTATATGTAGTATATTTAAGACAAAGTAATAGAATGAGAACAGGTTCATGCGCTCTGTATGGAAGCTAGGCGGCGCCTCCAGAAGCCGCAATACACCTGCTTCAGCCTTATTTCTCTCAGCTCCCAGGGGCTGCACACTGCATGTTTTAACCCTCCAGCTCGGTGCCTCCAGTATCCCATATTGCTTTAGACTTCCTGTCTCAGTTTCGTCTCTTACAGCCTTCATTTCTCGCATTTCATATGATCCCATCGAGGGGAAAAATTGATTTTAAATTTTAAACATGTTGTGAATCTTTTGTATCTCTCAACTTTGGTTGTTTTGTACATGTATGTGATTTTCCATTTCTCTAGGATTGAAAGCTGCTACAAATGTACAAAAGATGAACCCTTTCCCATCCCCAGCTGGTGAAAGATATACAGAACCTTCCCTGCTTTGACCAAATGCCATGTGTGGAAACATTATATGGATAAATTAATAGTTTTGCCCCCAAATTATATAATTTATCACTCCATGGACTGCAGATATGGCAAATAAATGTAAATCACAGTTGCATGTTATTCACCCAAATATAGTCTTATCCCTAAAGACATATGCACTTTCCCAAAGCAGAATTCTTTCCTGGCAACTGGGATTTTTGTTAAGAATAAGAATCCATGGATACAGTGTGGGAAAAAAAGTATTTGATCCCTTGCTGATTTTGTACGTTTGCCCACTGACAAATAAATGATCAGTCTATAATTTTAATGGTAGGTGTATTTTAACAGTGAGAGACAGAATAACAACAAAAAAATCCAGAAAAACGCATTTCAAAAAAGTTATAAATTGATTTGCATGTCAATGAGGGAAATAAGTATTTGACCCCTTCGACTTAGTACTTGGTGGCAAAACCCTTGTTGGCAATCACAGAGGTCAGACGTTTCTTGTATTTGGCCACCAGGTTTGCACACATCTCAGGAGGGATTTTGTCCCACTCCTCTTTGCAGATCCTCTCCAAGTCATTAAGGTTTTGAGGCTGACATTTGGCAACTTCAAGCTCCCTCCACAGATTTTCTATGGGATTAAGGTCTGGAGACTGGCTAGGCCACTCCAGGACCTTAATGTGCTTCTTCTTGAGCCACTCCTTTGTTGCCTTGGCTGTGTGTTTTGGGTCATTGTCATGCTGGAATACCCATCCACGACCCATTTTCAATGCCCTGGCTGAGGGAAGGAAGTTCTCACCCAAGATTTGATGGTACATGGCCCTGTCCATCGTCCCTTTGATGCGGTGCAGTTGTCCTGTCCCCTTAGCAGAAAAACACCCCCAAAGCATAATGTTTCCACCTCCATCTTTGACGGTGGGGATGGTGTTCTTGGGGTCATAGGCAGCATTCCTCCTCCTCCAAACACGGCGAGTTGAGTTGATGCCAAAGAGCTCGATTTTGGTCTCATTTGACCACAACACTTTCACCCAGTTCTCCTCTGAATCATTCAGATGTTCATTGGCAAACTTCAGACGGGCCTGTACATGTGCTTTCTTGAGCAGGGGGACCTTGGGGGCGGTGCAGGATTTCAGTCCTTCACGGCATAGTGTATTACCAATTGTTTTCTTGGTGACTATGGTCCCAGCTGCCTTGAGATCATTAACAAGATCCTCCCGTGTAGTTCTGGGCTGATTCCTCACCGTTCTCATGATCATTTAAACTCCACGAGGTGAGATCTTGCATGGAGCCCCAGACCGATGGAGACTGACAGTTATTTTGTGTTTCTTCCATTTGCGAATAATCACACCAACTGTTGTCACCTTCTCACCAAGCTGCTTGGCAATGGTCTTGTAGCCCATTCCAGCCTTGTGTAGGTCTACAATCTTGTCCCTGACATCCTTGGACAGCTCTTTGGTCTTACCCATGGTGGAGAGTTTGGAATCTGATTGATTGATTGCTTCTGTGGACAGGTGTCATTTATACAAGTAACGAGCTGAGATTAGGAGCACTCCCTTTAAGAAAGTGCTCCTAATCTCAGCTCATTACCTGTATAAAAGACACCTGGGAGCCTGAAATCTTGCTGATTGATAGGGGATCAAATACTTATTTCCCTCATTAACATGCAAATCAATGTATAACTTTTTTGAAATGAGTTTTTCTGGATTTTTTTGTTGTTATTCTGTCTCTCACTGTTAAAATACACCTACCATTAAAATTATAGACTGATCATTTCTTTGTCAGTGGGCAAACGTAACAAAATCAGCAGGGGATCAAATACTTTTTTCCCCTCACTGTACATATCAGTATTCTTGTTATTATTCTTAGTATATGACTTTCACCCATGCACTACAGAATATAAAACTGCATGCACAAACAGCCAAGGGACAGCTGGAAATACTCAGTTTTTCTGAAAATAATAATATATATATATAATAATATGTATATATATATATATATATATATATATATATATATATATATATAAGCTCTATGAAAAAAATCAGGTGTCAACTTGTTTTTTTTTATTTGAGTACTTTGATAAAATCTTAATCTACTATCTAGCTTATAGTGCTTTAGGTAGCTCAAGGTTTTCCTACTGTAGGTTTGGTTAAACCCTAATTAGATATATTGTCATATGATACACAATTTAATAAGCAAGAACATAACATGCTCTTTGCTACTTTACATAAGCTTACACAATTGTCCGATGTGTCAGTTTGCCTGCAGCAATGTTTTTCAGCACACAAGCACACAAGATAACTAGTTTTTCCACTAGCAATTAAAACACTGATGAACTCAGAAATTTCATTTAACCTAACCTCTCTTTCAGACATGTTTTAGGAGTAATAAACAACAACATGAAGGATGTAACTTAATAGACTCACTGAATAAACATAATGGTTCTTTTTAAAATGAATATCCTGGAACAAAGATATTAATCCACTAACAATCCCTTTCCCTATACAATAAATATATAAGCTTGGTTTAACTGGTCCTTTAAAAAACAAACAAAATAACCATCTCATGATGTAGTTAATCATTATTATAAAGTACAGCAGTATTGCTTTAATATTTAATGGAATCAATTTAACTAGCAGGGCAAAATAGGAAAAAGTCAAGAAGAAAAAGCATTTCCTTTTCCAAATGATGTGCATTTTACAAGGAGTTTAAGTGTTTCCCTTAGATCCACACTTCAATCCCCACATGTTTCAGGAACAATGGCAAAAGAAATCCACTGCCAAGATGTTTTGCTTACTGGATGGATTAGGTCATCATAACAGTCATCTATATTATTCATCTGGGTTCCACTGAGAATAAAATGTAGCTATAATGTATTTTTATTTCTGCAGGGTCAGTGACTAATCAAGGCATAAAATTAGGAGTTTGTTTATCTAAAGAAGAGCCTCACAGTAACTCTATCTCATGAGGTTTCAGTATATTATATTATATATATATATATATATATATATATATACACACACTGACTCCTCATTAAATAAATTCAGCAGATTGATTAATATTGAATTCAGTTTCAAAACGCATTTGAGGTGTTTTGCATTAATCATAAACAGGGAAAAAGACAAATGAGTCATAGATTTTGCAACTAGAAAAGAAAAAAAAAGAATACATGAATGCATTTAAAGACATGATAATTTTAATTAATACACTTAGTTAATCTACTTTTTGTACATTTTGTAGTCCTAATTTTCAAGTAGAGGCAGCAGAGTATAACAACATAAGAAGCTAGAATACAGGTTTCTTCTGGAACTCTGTGAGGTGAATGAGAAGCATTTCACAGACAGAATGGATTGTAATAAGTTAAATATTCAATGGTTACTGCATTGGGTGAATAAATAACATTTCATTTTTCCAAGCGTTTGCCTTCTGTCTCGTCGCATTAGTAACCTTTCCGAGTTGATCTGTTCCTTGCCATACATCCTCAAGCTTCTTTAAAGGGCATATATGTTGGTAAAAGACAAGTTTATTTACTTTCTCCAAACAAGGAAGCTTCCAAAATACATGTAGGGTAAATGCATGCCATGCAGCTAGTGGGACAATCTAGGCTTGAGAGACATGGCCAATCTCTCTGTCTCTTTCTCTCTCTCTGTTGCAGGTGATCCAGAACCTGCTGTACAAGCAGGCCGGACTGCCCTGCAGGGCACTGGCACACGCTATACTCTGCCAGGTTGGAGTGCTGCAGCTGGACAGAGGACTGCTCTGCACACTATGCATTCAGTGCATTCATTACTGCTCTGAACCCAGCTGTGACAGACGGCTGCCCTTTCTGTCCTCAGAGAGAGGCTGTGTTTCATTGTTTCAGTAAGTTGTTTAGTAAGTTGTTTCCCATTGGTCTACATTTTACATAATATATGACATCACTGAAAGAGTGAAATTGTTAAAACGGCAATGGGCCGTAGACAGCGCAAGAAGAACGGATCCAAAATGAACAAAGGAATGGATTCTAAGAGATAAAAATAGAAGACCACATAGAAGTTGGGAAGATTAAATAATAATCTTTGCAGGTGTGATGTAGAAAAAAGAAGCTGTAGATCAAAGCAAGTGGAAACATCTTGGGGAGCCTTCATCCAGCAGTGGATCGATATGGGCCGATGTTGATATACAGTAATACCTCTGCCACTTGCAGAATTCATGTATACACGGTTTTCCTCTTGTGTAACAATTTGCCAACCCTGGCATGTAGATACGTGTATAAGCAGTTTTGCACAAAAACATATGACGCATCTGCATTGCTTCTGTGTCATTTTATATACTCTGAAAAACATAACCCCACAATTGGCAAGTGATTACTGTTTATAAATATGAATTAACATACATATACACATTCCTACATATAATTTATTACATTTTAATCAAGTTAAAATATAACCCTTATTCTTTGTATCTTACATACCTTGGTAAACTGCAACTGCAGCTTGTCAACATCTGTAATCAATACTGAAATCTTTATTATTCCCATTAGAGTTTGTGGTTGATGTGTGAATTGGACATGACCTGCTACCACAGATTAACACATGCTGAGTTCCTATAGACAATTAATTTGAAAACATGCTTTTGAATTAACTTATTATTGAATTGGAATGGAGCAAATGTGATTCAATCTTAATCCATCCATTTTATGAAAACAGAAATTATACAAGCCAGTGTTAAGAGTTTGGTGGGACATGGATATGAGGACATTTAATTGAGAACGGATACCCTGAGGAACCAAATGACTGTGCTTGGAATTAATAAAGAGTTATTTTATGAATGCCCTTTGGTACTGGAATTAATGGCAACTCTGTTATACAATTTTACCTTTGTGTAATGGGTAATACCTTTAATGGGGTTGGGAGTTATCAGTACTTTTAATTTATTTCAGCTCTGCAACACAATCGGGAAACTTCTGAAAAGTAAACTGAATTGACTATCTAGAAATTAAAAGTCAAGGTACTTCATAGTAAAAAGACCAATCTTTACAGTTAATCTACAGTTAATTTAAAAAATCTGTCCTAGATCTTTCAGTAATATGTTTGCGTTTGCCATTTTTAGTCTTTACAGAAGCACACATCTTTGCTCTGAACATATGAAGAAAACCCACATGAAATACAGAAACCATTTTTCCCATCAGGTATGATAGATTTATTCAACCTTAGAGACCTATAAATTATTATTAATTATTGAATTATATGAGGAAAATGTAATTATTTAAAGTTTACTGTTGTTGTTATTATTATTATTATTATTATTATTATTATTATTATTATTATTATTTTTTTTTTTTTTTTTTTTTTTTTTTTCTTGGCAGACGCCCTTATCCAGGGTGACTTACAACATAACTGCAAACTATCAAGTTCAAATTATTAATATTATTAGTAGTAGTATTAGTAATAGTAGTAATAATAGTAGTAGTAGTAGTAGTCATGATAATACTAAGGGCTAGTAAATCAAATATCAACAAGCGCTATGTGATGTTAAGTGATAGCTTTCCAGGGACCAATTAAAATGAAAAAAGACATGCAAAATATCCCGGTGTCAAACCAAAACCATTTTGCATCGAACATCTCCAGTTTCGCTGGTTCCCTTTCACTGGTTGAAGAAGTGGATTTGCATCAGCTTTCTTATGTCAAAATTAACAAAATTCAGCAATAAATCAGTTTGAAACAAATGTGGATTAAATACAAAATATTTGAGCTTGAAGAGGCATTAGCAGTATTACTAAAATTTTTTGCAGTGCCAAACAACCTTCTGCAGATCTGGTTTCGCACAACAATGCCATCGTAGTCACATTATAGTGGAGTTAAATCAAGAAAATATTTGCAAGAAAACAACCCGCAAATGCTCTCACAGGTCCTCTTGTTTTAGACAACAAATGAACGGACTTCAAAGAATACAACTTTGAAGTTGTCTAAAAGCCTCTTGTGGTTATCACCGTCTGGACTGCTGCCTCAAGTGTGGGTTGCTCACTGTCATCCTGTTGCTTTTGGGCCTTGCTCACCGTCTCGGTATCCAGCCCTGGCATGAGATCTTTGAGAAGCTTGTTTAGTGCTGAAAATCATTTTAGATTTGATAACACCAAAATCAAGCTGTGCCAAATCCATGCCACTAATGCCTCTACAAGCAAATATTGGTGATGTGCATGCAATATATACATATAACATTATAGCACAGGCAATAATAATAATTTAGCACTCAGTTTATTTGGTACAGGGATGTAAAACCACTCCCCTTCACCTCCTAACAAAAGGGAACCAGCAATAGAGCAGGGTTTTGGGCACAAAATTGGCAAAAATGTACTTTAATGCCTTTTTCGATATTTTTTGGTACTGTCAATGTGTATAACAAAACCATGCAAGGGGAAATAAAACAAAATACATTGAAAATGAGAAAAAAAGCCAATCAGTGGCAGAGGATTGGACATCACGCATTAAGCATAATAAAATGTAATGAATGCGATTGAAAACTGAACCTCTTACATATCATCAATAACTTTGCTAAGTTAAAGGCAAAAACAATATAAAGAGTGAATATTGTTTTGTATTATGTTTACCCATTAGTTTTGGATATGCTACAAACATTTCCATTGCCAAAATATTTACCCATCCTTTTACAGAACATGTATCTAGTTTATGAATGTTTGTGTGGGTGTGTGTAATGTGGAGAGTACAAAATAAAATCATGCACCAGAGCAAAATCATTTTGTACACATTTATGGTTTCTATGAGAATTTTAGGTTTTATTACTTGCTGTTGGAAATGAGTGGAGTTAAATCAACAGAGATGGAATGCAGAGAAAGTGAGAAATGCAAAAGTATTTCATATCTCTTTCTGCTTATTGCTTGTTTCTCACCTTTTTTTAAATATTCAAAATATCAGCTGTTGATTGGTCAAGACGTTTCTTTTTCGTTTTCGTTTTTTTTTCCATCCTACCTACCTTCTCTCACTGGAAAAATTTGATCTGGTTTGGCAAATTTGAAAAAGTGATATATTTTGAATTGGTCTAACCACAAGAGTACTAACACTAGGCCTACTACTACTACTAGAAATATAATAATAATAATAATAATAATAATAATAATAATAATGTGCTATACACTGTACTTTAGGAGGCCATGCATTTGTTTAGACAGGGAGACAGAGTGTAAGCCAAAATACCAACACGGAGCTAAAAGGGCAGTGTTGAGGATAGCCAATGCACCAGATGCCATGATGCACACCGGGTGACTTGAGGAGAATGCCAGCCAAGGTGCCATAAGGTAGGCAGAGATCACAAATGTACTGGACCACTAGGCAGTCTGCCAGGAATAGACCAATAAAGGGTATTTGGGGTACTGGATCAATAACAGTGCTAGCAATACAAATGAGAATGACACCCAGGGAAATAAGAATCTAGCTTCTGTAATACGATTCTGACTTTGATGCTAGACAAGCGTTTGTGTTTAGCTAGAAAATGATAAATGCAATATAAAGTGAACTGGGATAATGAAATGTACTTATTCATCTGTGCCTGCTGAAAACACAACATTTCCTAGAAGAGACAAAGACCAGTTTGAAGTATAAGATAAAATCAGTCTGTAGTTACCATTGCCATGTTGAATTTATTTATTTATTTTGTGTTTTTTTTTTGTACTGGGAAGTACCTGTTTGTAATATGCTAAGTAAAATACTGATATATATATATATATATATATATATACACTCACCTAAAGGATTATTAGGAACACCATACTAATACTGTGTTTGACCCCCTTTCGCCTTCAGAACTGCCTTAATTCTACGTGGCATTGATTCAACAAGGTGCTGAAAGCATTCTTTAGAAATGTTGGCCCATATTGATAGGATAGCATCTTGCAGTTGATGGAGATTTGTGGGATGCACATCCAGGGCACGAAGCTCCCGTTCCACCACATCCCAAAGATGCTCTATTGGGTTGAGATCTGGTGACTGTGGGGGCCAGTTTAGTACAGTGAACTCACTGTCATGTTCAAGAAACCAATTTGAAATGATTCGACCTTTGTGACATGGTGCATTATCCTGCTGGAAGTAGCCATCAGAGGATGGGTACATGGTGGTCATAAAGGGATGGACATGGTCAGAAACAATGTTCAGCTAGGCCGTGGCATTTAAACGATGCCCAATTGGCACTAAGGGGCCTAAAGTGTGCCAAGAAAACATCCCCCACACCATTACACCACCACCACCAGCCTGCACAGTGGTAACAAGGCATGATGGATCCATGTTCTCATTCTGTTTACGCCAAATTCTGACTCTACCATCTGAATGTCTCAACAGAAATCAAGACTCATCAGACCAGGCAACATTTTTCCAGTCTTCAACTGTCCAATTTTGGTGAGCTTGTGCAAATTGTAGCCTCTTTTTCCTATTTGTAGTGGAGATGAGTGGTACCCGGTGGGGTCTTCTGCTGTTGTAGCCCATCCGCCTCAAGGTTGTACGTGTTGTGGCTTCACAAATGCTTTGCTGCATACCTCAGTTGTAACGAGTGGTTATTTCAGTCAAAGTTGCTCTTCTATCAGCTTGAATCAGTCGGCCCATTCTCCTCTGACCTCTAGCATCAACAAGGCATTTTCGCCCACAGGACTGCCGCATACTGGATGTTTTTCCCTTTTCACACCATTCTTTGTAAACCCTAGAAATGGTTGTGCGTGAAAATCCCAGTAACTGAGCAGATTGTGAAATACTCAGACCGGCCCGTCTGGCACCAACAACCATGCCACGCTCAAAATTGCTTAAATCACCTGTCTTTCCCATTCAGACATTCAGTTTGGAGTTCAGGAGATTGTCTTGACCAGGACCACACCCCTAAATGCATTGAAGCAACTGCCATGTGATTGGTTGGTTAGATAATTGCATTAATGAGAAATTGAACAGGTGTTCCTAATAATCCTTTAGGTGAGTGTATATATATATATATATATATCAGACATTGAGCAGTATTACGCTGTATTATTATTGGTAGTAGTAGTAATTGTAGTAGCAGTAGTAACATTAATAGTGCAGATAATCATGTGATATGGAACATGTTAATAACTTGAGAATAATAACTTAATAACTTAATAACTAAAGAATGGTACGAATTACAATTGGTCAAAAATAAGAAATTATAAATGTAGACAGTAAACAGAAACACATGATCATATGCTTACAACAACTGAATTAGATCCTGCTTTTAAAGCTTGCATTATATATAGAACTGAAGAAATGTATTCGAAATAAATGTCTCTGTCTGTCTGTCTCTGTCTGTCTGTCTCTCTCTCTCTCTCTCTCTCTTTCTCTCTCTCTCTATATATATATATATATATATATATGCAGAATATGCTAAATTTCATTGTACAGTTGTGCAATGACAATAAAGGCATTCTATTCTATTCTATAACTGTACATTATACTTGTTTTACAAAGATACAAAGGTTAATAAATGTATTCATGAATTGCTGTTCATTACTAAGTAAAATATGATTCATAGTGATTCCTAACTAAATATTTATATTATTTATTTGACCTATTGCTTCAAGGATTATCCCATTGTTTGGCATTGTATAGTCCCTCTTCATGTTTTTTCTCTGTGTCACTGCAAATATTTCCTAAAGGCAAACTTTTGCTGCCCCAGTTTAATGGGGTTGTTATGTCTCATTGAGAAAGTGCTCTAGTTAATAAAGTTATTACGAAACCAATAACCTCCAGTACAATATATCTATTTTATTATTATTGTAGTAGTAGGAGTTGAAGTTGTAGTTTTAATAGTTGTAATTGTAGTAGCATTTGTAATTGTAATAGTAGCAGTAGTATTTTACAGTGAAAGATGTTAGATTTTGTTTGGTCTGGGCCAATTTTCTTCAGAGATGAGATATACAGCAGGTCGCTAAATGCACCCAGAATCGAAATTTCTTTTTTTCTTTTTTTTTTTCACCATTATAGGTTGTCACAGAATGCGGCAGGCTGTGATCACAGGACTCACTCTGGATTTGATCAAAGATCCATCTGACAAGAGGATATGTCTTTCATCATGTCGAGAATGATTCTCATCTTGTTCATCTCCTTTTGGAGGAGATATTGAGTAGCTGTTCATTTCTGTGGCAGGCCATTAGAGAGCACCGTTTGTAAAGCACTAGACCATACCATTGAAATTCACTGAAAAATAAAAACAGAGACAAATATGAACAAAAAATGAAATGAATCTGTTCTCCCCTTTGCTAAACATGAACCATTTCAATTGACAGGTATACATGAGGAACTCCCCATTTCCACAGGCTCAACATTTATTCTGACTGACTTTATTTTTATTCTTATTTCTGGGTGTGGGAAGGTCTAAGTCTAATAAGGAGGTCTTCACTACTGCAGGATATTCCTTTCACTATTGTAATCAAAACATAATGGAAAAAAACACAATCTGATTTGCATGTTTCTCCAAGATGACTTTTATGATCCTTCACTTCACCTTCACATCTGATCAGCATAAACGAGTTCAATCTGAAGGCCATCATTTTGCTTCAGGAGTGGAAAGACTTTTTTGCAGAACTGGAGAAGCTGCTGTTTGTGTTCAAGACAGGACACTGTCAGTCTGTGCAATAAATTACAGACATTGTGTTATTTCCATTTGAGAGGTTTGATAATGAGCTTTTAATGATACTCTCTTAATTGCATCAGATTATTTTACTCTCTGATAACGACTGGATGGAGCACAGAAGACATCTGTTTCAAGGCATTGTGTTAAGTGTCTGTTTAACCCTATTGCTTTGCTACTTATTCTCATACAATTATAATGTGGGTCACACCAAAGACTGTCACCATTATTCTTCTAACAGTTGGATAAAGGGTTTTAAAGTCAATTTCATAATACAATAATTTTTCATATGAATCAACATTTTCAATAAGGGCAAGCCTCCCTCTGATAGTGCTTTGCAATGTTTCTTTCATTTTTGTTTTAAGGTTACTGTATTTGCCACTAGATATTGTTATGTTTTGGGTAATAGTGTTCTGCCAGCATTGATTACACTATGTTGTGAAAGCGCAAGTTTAAGACCTGCTAAAGTACAGTGTAGAGCACAGTATTATTATGATGATTATTATTTGCAGGAAAGGAAATTAACTAAGACAGTAAGATGCTTTTCAAATTTTTTTCCTTAATATCCTTTGCCAAAGATGACTGTGTTTCATCAATTTTTGATATTCGTATTTCTGTCTGTGGGTCTGGGAACATCTAAGTCACTAGTTTCCCTCTGATCAAACATGCATGGCTGCCTTACCCCCAAGGCAAGACAATGTGTGAGCTTGATTTCAGGACCCACGTAAAACATTGACCTTTAATCACACAGGCCCCAGGTTTCGGTTTGCAAGCGAAAGTTCAGACCTGTTAATGTCAACCCTGACAATCCCTTTCCCCCCTTCTTAATTAACTGTTTGTCCTACTTTTTGTCTTGGCAATACATACAACTAGGGATGATTTCCCTTTAAACGTTATTGTGTAATAGAAGAACTACAAATGGGTTTAAACACATACATTTGTGGTTATTTCTGTTATTTTCTAGGGTATAACTGTCCCTACATCTGTATATTTTGTGCATTAGAATATTATCTTTTTTTTTTTATTACCTCTTCATTTGAAAAAAAAAAGTACACTTTCACCCTGACCAGACTACACAAACCATTTAATAAATTAAACTGTTTGAATAATGCATGTTCATGTTCATCAAGACATTTTAAATATGTCATAGTTATATATGAAATCAACTAATTTGAAATCTGGGAACAGTATGCAGAAACAACAATAATGCCTATATACATCTCTCTCTCTCTCTCTCTCTCTCTCTACATATGTGTATGTGTGTGTGTGTGTGTGTGTTTGCATGTGTTTGTGTGTGTAACCATATCGGAATCATGACTTGTGTCTCAGTGTCTTTCTTTGCTGCCACATCCTCCGTCAGTTGTACAACTTTTAAACATTCTAGGGCTCAATTTGGAATGATTTATAAATATGTAAAAGGTTCTGTCTAAAGTAATATATTTCAAGTTCAAGTACTGACAGGAGCCAAGATCACTTCCACTCTGGCATTCACAGGCCCGAACCGAAATGACAATCAGAGCAACCTTGAAGTCTCTCAGTTCTTCTCTTGAAATGTTTAACTTCAGGTGGAATATTCCTTATGTGGACCAGTTGTGTCTATGTATCTTTGCTATCTATCTATTTGATATAATTTAACATAAACCCCTAAATAATGGAAAATCCTATTCTATATGAGGATTGTCTTGTGGAGTTGCCTTTCAAATTTAAATACGTTACAATCATTTCCAAAGGGATGATATTCCCCACTGTGTAAGAGCCTGGATAAGGTATTACAAATAGTCTGTTTAATTATCAGTACTGCATACAGTGGATATTATACATTTCTTGAGTTACTGCAAGACAGGGGCTGTAATTTAATTGACTATAAAAATGCAAAATGGATAAAAGTGAAACTTGTTTAGGTACTCTTTTATCATTTAAAAGACCTCCCAATTAGCTGAGAAATGCTTCAAACAGAGAAACCTGTCACAGCGTGTGAAAGACATATCCCCCCTCCAAAACTCCGACATCAATCACCGTGTTTAGTTTAGATGCTTTCCCTTATTCCCTGTTTGAAAACAGCAGTTGTTAAGGGATCTTGAGCTGCATAATGAAATCACATTTGTTTTGCTCCAGTCAGTTTCCCGCCGAAAGTTGTCTAAAGCAATCAATGATTTGCACACAAATGGGTTTTGGCTGTTGCACTACAATAAAGAATAGCATAGTAGTGTGCAAAGGCATGTTACACGTGTGCTCATTTTCAGCTAGTTCCTAATTCTTCAAAATCTCCAAGGATGAGGTTACTTTTGTGTAATGACTTGATGATGTAAATCTGATTCATGTTCACCTGAGGAGATTGGGCAAAAAAACCAAAAAAAGTGTTTCTGACAGACTTTTGTGTTTTACTGTACTTTCACAAACAGCGATCACTTTATTATTGCTCTACACCATGTAATGAAGTGGAATCCTAAACCTAAGAGCATTTGCCCTTAAATACATATTTATATAGAAATGTTAAACAAACAAACATATCCTCGGGAAGCTTGTCAGAAGAGGTTTGGTATTTAATGCTCTATTGTCTTTAAACTAACAGACTAAACATAAATACATACATAACATAATTTCTAATTATGTATTTCCCTTAGTGTCTGTAAATACAGTTAAGAAAGTTAGAAGTGACACGTTTGTTTTACTATTAATATTGTTATATTTTCTCTGTGGTTTATTATGTATACAAGTAAAATGAAAATAAATATATTGTGAATTAGCCTCCTGAGCAGAAGTGACTGTGCAGCATGTTGTGGAGTGCATTAATCACAGTTTGAGTGCACCGCCCTCATTTTACAAATGCAAATTATTTTGCGTGTTGTAGATTTATATAGGAATTAATCAGATTTTATACAGACATAAAGGGATTTGATTGTGTGCAAACTCCACAAGCACCAATGCATTACGGTTTGCTATGCATAGTTTCTATATGTAGGCATTGGCACATTTTGGGCATGTGCATCTGACTGATCAAAGTGTGTTTTAATAGCATATGGGCATCAATTTTACACTATTGATGCACTCAACTTGCTCATGTATGTCTGCATTAAACATGTGCAAAGTACCCATGCAAGGTGCTGAAACATACATAATACATAACCATTGAACAAGTTTTTGTAGAAGAGGCAATACAAGGATGACATATAAATATTATCGGGAGTAGCACCTAGTACATTTGTCAGAAGCACTAACCTCCCAAATGCTATAATGAGACAGAGATTCTCAAGAAGGGAATTTGATTGCTGTTGAGGGAATGAAAGGTAGAATGAGATTACAATGAATGCAATCATTCCGGGGGATGAGTATATTTTTCAAAGCAGTTTTCTAATAACAAGGCAAAGAGAAGGCTGCGTCATATTTTGGAGTCAGGTTTGTCTAACGCTCCCCTGAAAAAATCTGTCAGAGTGTTTCAAGGTGACCTAACAATCATTCTGCTCGGTGCTTCTTAAATCCACACACGAAAACAACAACAAATAAAGACGTGTTAAGAGGAAGTGGCCCCAGTGAATTTGCATGAATGTCTAACTTGTCTAACTAAAGTGCATGCAGTTCAAACAGGATTCCATACCTTCTTTGTTGTTGTTTTGATGAATCATTCATCATTCAAAAGACTAGTTATATCTAGAAACTTTTGTTATGCAACCCATTAAGTAACATTAAAGTACAAAATACAATAATTGTGTGAACATGGTGTCCATTTTAGGACATCCTCACACATCAGTCATCCTTGAGTCAAGTATCAAGCATCACCCACTCAAGTCTCCAGTATCAGGATCGTTACTCACCCCTCCCTCCGTCAATCGTCATTGCTCCTCCTCACATCTCATCCTCACGCATCACGTCTCCTCCTCACACATCATATCTCCTCCTAATGCTTCATGTCTCCTCCTCACGCATCACGTCTCCTCACACCTCACTGCTGTGTTATTTATTTAGGAGGAGACTTGATGTGTGAGGAGGAGACGTGATGCATGATGCATGAGGAGGAGACGTGAGGAGAAGCAGTGACGATTGACTGAGGGAGACGATTGACTGATACCGGAGACTTGAATGGGTGATGCTTGATACTTGACTCGAGGACGACTGATGCGTGAGGATGTTTTTAAATGACACCGTATGTGTATATTTTTTCCACTTATTTACACAACATAGCTTGTTGTGTACTTCGTCATGGGTAGACATGCAAATGATAAGCTTTTCCAGAAGACACAAATAAAGTGCAACAATCCACTTGTCTTCCTGATGTTTTTTATTGGTCAATGCAATTTTAAATGCACGTAAAATCTGATTAAATGGTATCAAAGGTGAGATAGGGAATGCACATACTTTTTTTCTCTTTCCATGCACATGCAAATCGTATGCAGTGTGCAAAGGTCTTAAGTCTCCACCCTCCTGAGTTAATACTTGGTGGAAGCACCTTTGGCAGCAATTACAGATGTGAGTCTATTGGGATTACACCAACCTAGCACACCTAGATTCTGCAATATTAGACCATTCTTCCTTACAAAACTGTTCAAGCTCTGTCAAGTTCCTTGGGGAGTAGTGATGGACAGCATTCTTCAAGGCATGACACAAATTTCCGATTGGAATTTGGTTGGGGATTTTTGTCCTTATCCACTCCAGTGTAGTTTTGACTGTTTTGAGTCATTGTCATGCTGAAAGGTGAACTTCTGTACCAATTTCAGAGGGCAGAGGTCAGTACTTTTCTACACTTTGCTCCATTAATTTCCCCTTCAATCCTATAACACAATGCTGCCAAGACCCGGCTTCACAGTAGGGATGGTATTCCTTGGGTGATGGGCTGTGTTGAGTTTGTGCAAAAACATAACACTTTACATTTAGGCAAAACAAGTTCAATTTGTGTTTTGTCAGACCACAACATGTTTTGCTACATGGCTACAGAATCTCTTTAGTGTTTTCTTGCATACTTTAAATGGGATTCAAGGTGGGCTTGGGATATTGTTGTCACATCCACACTTTGACCAGTATTGGCCATAAAAGTCTGTAGCTCTTGCAAAGTTGCCATTGGCCTCTTTGTAGCCTGTTCAGTCTCCTTCTTGCTTGGTCACCCAGTTTGGAGTGACGTTCTGATCTAGGCAGGGTCTTGGTGGTGCCACACACCTTACATCTCTTAATAATCATCTTGACCGTGTTTCAAGGGATATTCATTTTTATACCCATCCCTTAATCTCTGCCTTTCAACAACTTTTTCCTGGAGTTCTTCTGAAAGCTCCTTGGTGCTCATGGTTGAATAGAAGGAACCTACAGGAACTTTTGGGGGAAAAACTGAATGATTGATATACCAGTACAAAATTAAAGAACACTGAACAGTTTGATCTTTTGAATGAACCACTTAATGCATCTGGAAAATGTCTGCTCTCATCTTATGATGTAATTCAAACTTGATATTACAAAAAAAAAAAATCCCCTGTATTGCCTACTATCACATAGCAATACTAATATAAAAACTCAGTAGCACAAAATTCACAATCAAATCGTTTTTAAGAATATAAATGGATACCTCATTTGCAATGGTTTAACTTGCAATTGAGACTCTGTTGATCCGAGATTAAAAACAAAAACTAAATTCTAAATACATTTGCAAGCAAAAAGTTTTTATATTCTGAAGGCTGATGATATTTGCCACAACAGTACTGTGATGTATTTTTGTTGAAATTGCAGCATGGGGGAAACACAATCCAGCAGAATCATATTATGAAGTGTGGTACTTCATTCATTCTTATTTATTTATTTGTTCTTCTGTTGCAGACAGAAATCAATTATTTATTATTTCCCTTGACGTGCAACTGTAGTTATAATTATTCACAGATCGAAAGCACAAACAGAAAGGTACACAAATACTCTGACAAAATCTCTCATGGCTGAAAAAAATGTTACTTCCTTGGTGGATAAAAGTTCAACTTTTTTCCAAAACAAATACATAGCAATATCGCAGATGAAGGGACACATAAAATGACACATAAGGGATACATAAAAATCTTCCATACAGCACAAATAACAGACATATGAATTGTGTAATGCAAATTGTTTCCTTCTTCTTTTTAGTGGGGTTTAGAGTTACTATAAGGTACTTACCCCCAACCCGACCATAAAAATACATTACATTTTTTTTACATAATTCATATTTCTATTATTTGTGTTATTTATGCAGTATGGAGGATTTGTCATTGTATTTATCCCTCCACCTGATATTCAGATGCCAGTAGTGAACCTCAAATATGCAGAAAGGATTGCTACTCCACAGCGCCTAAACTAATCACAGAGTGCAAATCTTGTTTTCTTTTCCAACACAGCATTAGAATATTTAAATAAACGCAAATGCAAAATTCCCTGTAACTCAGATATCACTGCTTTCCTCTGAAGTTAAAAGGAATCAAACAAATACATCAAAGAAAACCAAGACAAAGACCAAGACTGTCTGGTTCCAGAATATGTCATGATTGTCAATTTTTTCTGAGATTTTGTATTCCTACTCAGACCAAGTTTCCCCCCACCCCCCCATCCCCCATTTCAGAACAAAACAATTCCATGATTTATTTTTATCTCCAATTCTTTATTTGTTCTTTGCTTTAATTTCAGAGTACAGAGACATTAAACTGCGTAAAGTTAAATAAAAACTGGAAAAACTGAGGTGTTCAAAAACTTTTGGCCGGTAGTGTATGTTAATGATATATCCAATTTGTTGAAAAAGTAGGTCTGTGAGTAATCAAAATAATCTAAACATGATACCACAAGCTACTCTATTTGTGTTATAGCTGTAATAAAACCATAAGTGAAGATTTCAGTTGTCTTGCTTATTGAGCTCCCAGTTTTATGTCTAGTTCACAATTCATTCTTTGAGTAAATACTTTTTTTTTTTTACTGAAGATCAAGTAGGTGTTTTCTAAGACATACTCTGATATTATCAGTGCTTCTGGATCCCTGGCTTTGGGACATGTTTGTGAAAAACAGCAAGGCGCTGGGAGATTATTTGATTTGGATCTGTGAATGTTGATCTTACTTTCTTCGATGTCCAGAATCTTATCTTCCAAGCCTGTGTGCTTGTAGCACTTTAAATAAATCCAGTTTGCAAAAACAAATTATTTATGGCCTAGGTTAAGTAGGCCCAATTTCCATGAGGTGTGACATGATATAATATGGGCAAGTCTTAATTTTCACCTTTGCAGTAAATCATCCTTACCTAGATAGCACCACATTATATGTCAATGGTGTGATACTACTAGCTCTAGGCATAAAAAGTGTGAAACCACCTAGTTCTCATGGTATCTCGTGAAATATGTCCTTCTGGCTGTGAAAAAGTGCTGTTAACTTAGTATAGTTTGAGGGGGTGAATAAAATTAGGCTTCAGGCAAAACAAAAATATAATCGAAATTTAAATTAATATATGCATGAGGTACATACACACACACACATATATGCATGCAGTACATTCATTAATGAACCCTTTGCATATGATAACGATCCCACATCCTACACAGCATTACAAGTGCAGAATAGAAATCTCACTTTGTTTCTTCAAAAGGTATTTTCTATGGAAGGAAATAATGTATCCTTGGGCTTTGTCCATTTCATTAAAGGAACAATCTTCATTATTGGACCAAACATGAAGTGTTCCTGAAATCTGGAAAACCAGTGTGAAATTTAATTGCAAAAGTCATTAGAAAAAGATGGTCAAATGTATGTGCAATTTTTTTTTAATTATATGAACTACTGTGCATGAGAAGAAAAGCAAATTAGAACAGAGTAAAAGTCTTTGATTATTATTTACTGTATATGTTTAAGCTGGGAATACAGTGATTGCAAATTCCATGTCTTTGTCTTCATCTATGTCATATAAGTGGTACTTTTTTTCCTTTAAAGGTTTTCATTAGCTCTTCTCTGACATTACTCACTTTAAAATTCCTGAAAGAAAGGCAACACATTTAGCATGAAATTAATCACCACAGTAATACATTTTCTATGTAAGTTCTAATTCAAATTAAATCATGTCCCAAGTAATACAGCATAAATAGATTGCACTACAGAATCTGACTGTAACAAAAAACACAATGCATATTAATTTATTTATGATTACAAGGAGTATACAAGTATGCTTGTTCCCTTTATAGTTTTGGACAATCGGCAGTTAATCTATTTTAGATCTGATGTGCCGAAAACCTGGTAAACAATTTAATTAGAAGGCATTTTACCTTACAAATAACCACACAGCAGCAATCTCTAAATGGTTTCTACTAAACAAACCTGCTATCATATTTGATTACTGTGTCAAAATGGTTGCTAGACTGTTTCATCTCAGAGGGAGACTTATTACAGCAGAGCAGACTGCAACTCATTTTTTAGCAGTTAATCCTGTTGTTCTGTGAAGTGAAGGAGACATTGTATCAACTAAGACTGCACTGTACATACACATTAACAGACTTTCACCTGCATGGGAAGCTAAATGGATTCAAGCGCCATATGATTCCAAAAAACGATGTATGATGTTCTGCCATATTGGATTGAACTGGAAACATAAGAATTCATTAGCTATGCCATGTTCCTTCAATGTTTATAAAATTGCATTTGTATGCTCTTCAGAACACATTTATTCAATTACCATCTAGTTTTTTCTCTCTTGTTTGACACAAACATGTGCAAACCTGTATGAGGGCACATGCTTTCAAAGACCCTAAAATCATGTGATGAAAATAATTAAATTAATAATATGAAATAGAATATACAGAAGAAGAAAGAATATTGATTCTAATGTCTGTTTTTGAATTCCTCCAAGTGTAAATGTATATTAAAATATGTAAATACACAGTACTAATAAACTGGTTATTCACAGTAATAGTTATTATTTAAATTGTTTAGCAATACCAATACATAATAATAATAATGGGAAACCGTTTAGAATACAATGGGTGAAATCCATATCTGACTCCCTTATAAATGTAATTTGAGCATACTTATATATTATAAGGTTCACAGTGTATTCTGGATTTAATTATCTTAAATATCCAATTCAAGTAATTATTGTTTAAAGGAACCAAATCTTACATGTAAAAGACTGAGACACAGTTCTGTTCTGTATCACTGTACCGGAAAGTATATTTTTAGATACTACTGCTGGAGGTTTGAATGTGCTTATGAACAAGAAGAATTATGCACAGATCAAAAAGTGGCTTGCATGCACAAGCCTTGGTGATAATTGTGTCGCTGTAATATAATTTCTTTAATCATCTGTAACCCAAGTGACAATTAAGTAACATTATTAGCATTTAAAACTTGCACCTCTTAATTAAATGCAGTACTGTTCATCTGTCTGTGTATGCAGGAAATTAGGGTAAATATGCGACTTTCTTTCTTCCTTTTTCTTTTAGTCATAAACCGCCATCGAAGGTACTTTTCGACAGAATCAATTTTTTGAGCGAATGTAACACCAATTATTCCTTCCATCGAGTGATTTCATGTGCTGCGCTGCTGCAAAGTGAGGGAAACGTGTTTATCTGGTGGCTGCTTGTGAAAGTCAGAAGCTGGGATGTAAGATCACCTATGAAACCTATTGGACTGCGGCCTTTGAAATTGAGCATTTAGTACTCAAAATTTCAAAAACAAGATTTCAAAAAACAAACAAGAAACAAACAAAAAAAAAACAATATGACTATTTGAAAGCCTCCATATTTTCTTTATTGACTGATTTATTCATTGGATTGACATTGTTTTTGAAGATATGTAATCCAATCATAGTTTTTTTTTTTCTGTTTAGGAGTCATGTCAATACACCGTGCTGTACTTTCCAATGAATTGCAAAACATAGCTTCCCTCGACGGATAGCATTTATGTTGATATAATCCACCATCTCTGCGTGAGCTCAATACTGTCTAAAAATCAAAAATACAGTGTGAAAGGGTCTCTAGAGGAGGATATTTGCAACGGATTGATAGACCGGATCAATACTCTGCCTTTGGTGTTCATTACTTATTACTTTCTGTTTAAAAATGTTTCTAGATTGTTCGACTATAATTGTTATCCTATTCAGTTCTGAACACAATATGTCAGTGATCCCTTGTAACAAGAACACAGAAATAAGGTGTCTGCTTCTTGTCATGCCGCTGCTGTTCTGATCAGATACTATCATGGCTTTTATTGGTACTTCCTTCCAAACACTTTGCCTAAGGAACACAGAGACAGTTCTTTAAAACCTTTCTTCAAGCCAAATCAGCCCTTTTTGAATCTCTTTCATTGAACTGATAGTTAAGAGGGAAATGAGTTTGAGTTTTTTCATTCTGCTGGGAATAACAATAACACAAAGACACCATTGCAACTATTATTATAATATCTTTAAATTCTAGTCATGAAATAATATATGTTTAACTGTATTTTTTAGTGTTTTGTTTTGTGCTTCATTAAATAATCACCACAATTTCTGAAAAGCCATTAGAAAAACATGTTTTGTATTAGGGTCCATGACAATTCATCCCCAACAATTCGCCTAGTGACAATTTGTACCCGGGATAATTCATCCCTGCGACAGTTCGCCCCTATAATAATTCGTCCCCATGTCAATTCACTCCCATCATTATAAGTTCTCCACTTGAGCATTTGTAACCATGAGTGCATTCACTTATTGTAGAGCCTTAGAACACACATATGTGTATATATAGTAGGCAGAATATATAAATATATATATATATATATATATATATATATATATATACAGTGAGGGAAAAAAGTATTTGATCCCCTGCTGATTTTGTACGTTTGCCCACTGACAAAGAAATGATCAGTCTATAATTTTAATGGTAGGTGTATTTTAACAGTGAGAGACAGAATAACAACAACAAAATCCAGAAAAACGCATTTCAAAAAAGTTATACATTGATTTGCATGTTAATGAGGGAAATAAGTATTTGATCCCCTATCAATCAGCAAGATTTCTGGCTCCCAGGTGTCTTTTATACAGGTAACGAGCTGAGATTAGGGGCACTCTCTTAAAGGGAGTGCTCCTAATCTCAGCTCGTTACCTGTATAAAAGACACCTGTCCACAGAAGCAATCAATCAATCAGATTCCAAACTCTCCACCATGGCCAAGACCAAAGAGCTGTCCAAGGTTGTCAGGGACAAGATTATAGACCTACACAAGGCTGGAATGGGCTACAAGACCATCGCCAAGCAGCTTGGTGAGAAGGTGACAACAGCTGGTGCGATTATTCACAAATGGAAGAAACACAAAATAACTGTCAGTCTCCATCGGTCTGGGGCTCCAAGCAAGATCTCACCTCGTGGAGTTTCAATGATCATGAGAACGGTGAGGAATCAGCCCAGAACTACACGGGAGGATCTTGTTAATGATCTCAAGGCAGCTGGGACCATAGTCACCAAGAAAACAATTGGTAACACACTACGCCGTGAAGGACTGAAATCCTGCACCGCCCCCAAGGTCCCCCTGCTCAAGAAAGCACATGTACAGGCCCATCTGAAGTTTGCCAATGAACATCTGAATGATTCAGAGGAGAACTGGGTGAAAGTGTTGTGGTCAGATGAGACCAAAATCGAGCTCTTTGGCATCAACTCAACTCGCCGTGTTTGGAGGAAGAGGAATGACCCCAAGAACACCATCCCCACGGTCCAACATGGAGGTGGAAACATTATGCTTTGGGGTGTTTTTCTGGTAAGGGGACAGGACAACTGCACCGCATCAAAGGGACGATGGACGGGGCCATGTACCGTCAAATCTTGGGTGAGAACCTCCTTCCCTCAGCCAGGGCATTGAAAATGGGTCGTGGATGGGTATTCCAGCATGACAATGACCCAAAACACACAGCCAAGGCAACAAAGGTGTGGCTCAAGAAAAAGCACATTAAGGTCCTGGAGTGGCCTAGCCAGTCTCCAGACCTTAATCCCATAGAAAATCTGTGGAGGGAGCTGAAGGTTCGAGTTGCCAAACGTCAGCCTTGAAACCTTAATGACTTGGAGAGGATCTGCAAAGAGGAGTGGGACAAAATCCCTCCTGAGATGTGTGCAAACCTGGTGGCCAACTACAAGAAACATCTGACCTCTGTGATTGCCAACAAGGGTTTTGCCACCAAGTACTAAGTCTACTAAGTACTAAGTATATATATATATAAATACACACACACACACAACTATTTTGTATTATTTATTATAATGTACAGTGCATCCGGAAAGTATTCACAGCGCTTCACTTTTCCACATTTTGTTATGTTACAGCCTTATTCCAAAATGGATTAAATTCATTATTTTCCTAAAAATTCTACAAACAATACCCCATAATGACAACATGAAAGAAGTTTGTTTGAAATCTTTGCAAATGTATTAAAAATAAAATACAAAAAAAGCACATGTACATAAGTATTCACAGCCTTTGCCATGACACTCAAAATTGAGCTCAGGTCCATCCTGTTTCCACTGATCATCCTTGAGATGTTTCTACAACTTGATTGGAGTCCACCTGTAGTAAATTCAGTTGACTGAACATGATTTGGAAAGGCACACACCTGTCTATATAAGGTCCCACAGTTAACAGTGCATGTCAGAGCACAAACCAAGCCATGAAGTCCAAGGAATTGTCTGTAGACCTCCGAGACAGGATTGTATCGAGACACAGATCTGGGGAAGGGTACAGAAAAATTTCTGCAGCATTGAAGGCCCAATGAGCACAGTGGCCTCCATCATCCGTAAATGGAAGAAGTTTGGAACCACCAGGACTCTTCCTAGAGCTGGCCGCCCGGCCAAAGTGAGCAATCTGGGGAGAAGTCAGGGAGGTGACCAAGAACCCAATGGTCACTCTGACAGAGCTCCAGCGTGTCTCTGTGGAGAGAGGAGAACCTTCCAGAAGAACAACCATCTCTGCAGCACTCCACCAATCAGTCCTGTATGGTAGAGTGGCCAGACGGAAGCCACTCCCTCAGTAAAAGGCACATGACCGCCCGCCTGGAGTTTGCCAAAAGGCACCTGAAGGACTCTCAGACCATGCGAAACAATGATTGAACTCTTTGGCCTGAATGGCAAGCATCATGTCTGGAGGAAACCAGGCACCGCTCATCACCTGGCCAATACCATCCCTACAGTGAAGCATGGTGGTGGCAGCATCATGCTGTGGAGATGTTTTTCAGTGGCAGGAACTGGGAGACTAGTCAGGATCGAGGGAAAGATGAATGCAGCAATGTACAGAGATATCCTTGATGAAAACCTGCTCCAGAGCACTCTGGACCTCAGACTGGGGCGATGGTTCATCTTCCAACAGGACAATGACCCTAAGCACACAGCCAAGATAACAAAGGAGTGGCTACAGGACAACTCTGCCCAGCCAGAGCCCAGACTTGAACCCGACTGAACATCTCTGGAGAGATCTGAAAATGGCTGTGCACTGATGCTCCCCATCCAACCTGATGGAGCTTGAGAGGTCATGCAAAGAAGAATGGGAGAAACTGCCCAAAAATAGGTGTGCCAAGCTTGTAGCATCATGGCTGTAATTGGTGACAAAGGTGCTTCAACAAAGTATTGAGCAAAGGCTGTGAATACTTATGTACATGTGTATTTTTTTTGTTTTTGTTTTTTAATACATTTGCAAAGATTTCAAACAAACTTATTTCACGTTGTCATTATGGGGTATTGTTTGTAGAATTTTGAGGAAAATAATGAATTTTATCAATTTTGGAATAAGGCTGTAACATAACAAAATGTGGAAAAAGTGAAGCGCTGTGAATACTTTCCGGATGCACTGTATGTTTTTAATTGATACATTCATTTGAAACTATAACCCCAATAATTACATTTTATACAATTAGTCATGACAGCTGGCAGCCATGGCTGAAGGCTATTTAAAATAGGTTTCATGTTAAAGTTGTATGTTAGTTGGCGCAGTGGTTAGGGAACAGCACTGTGAATGTAATGATCTGGGCTCAATTCTCGAGCAATACTTGTTATTTTCTTATGTTTACGTTATTATTATTATTATTATTATTATTATTATTATTATTATTATTATTATTATTATTTTTAAACTTGAAGCGTCGACATTTCAAACCTACCTACAAGCGCCAAAGCCGGTCATTGTAACAGCTGTGATATGATAATCAAAGGCAAACCATTGTATAAAACTCAGAAGTTTTATTCATGCACATCAAATCCAACATTTATATAGCACAATTTAGTATTTAAATTGAAATATGATAATAAAACATTAATAATATTGCTATAAATAACAAAGCACTTTTTTCTGAAAGCGCACACTGCAGTCAAAAAATAAATAACTATATAGCCTACAGTAAGCAAAAAGCTCAAAAATGGCATACAATAAGAGAATGAAACAAGTGTAAATGTAAATATTGGAATAATGCTCAAAAGCAATATTTTATAGTTCAAAAATAACATAATTGTACACTAAAGTAAACATTTTCAACACCGTGTAGACAGCTCAGGACAGTCCAGACAGGACATGTTTCTGCACTTTCCCTGCATGAGCTTGTACCTCACACTGCATTTTGACAGCCCTCTTCAGATGAACACTTTTGCTCCACGAATATATAGCATCGCAATAAATGCTCCTCTGCCGATAATGTCCCTGAATCATTATTTTGCATACGATGTGCCTACGCTATTGCACTCTGTACTATGTGCAGTAGCAATCGCATATTGATCAGTGGAGTAAATGATTCTAGTGTTAAATATATAATTTCTTGCAGTTAAACGGTATCAGAGTAGAATGAACAATTAGAAGGCTTTTGAAAAAAGAGTGCTTACTTATGGAGGGTCAGTCCTTCTGACAAATATAATTTATTAATTTGTTATTTTTTCAATTAAATGCAGTGCAAATGTGGATTCCTTATTATTATTATTATTATTATTATTATTATTATTATTGATTTCTTACATTAAGTTTGGCTGAATTCGAATAATGATTAAACTCTAACTGGATTTTAATGAGTGAATTTGTCTTGCTATCTAAATTTGTTACTAGTTCATGTTCCCTGAACCGTGTTACTGAAAAGCAATTCTAGTTAGGATAATTTAAAATCCTTATTAATCACCTTCTATTTGTTATTTCTACTCTGATACAGTTTAAATCCAGGAAATTAATAAATAAATAAATAAATAAATAAATAAATAAATAAATAAATAAAAATAATAATGAAAAATGAAACCTATTTTATGTAGCCTTCAGCCGTGGTGGCCAGCTGTGGTGGCTAATTGTATAAAACTTAATTATTGGGGTTATAGTCTCAAATGAATGTATCAATTATCGAAGTCTAAAAATAGTTGTGTGTGTGTGTATATATAAAGTGAAGGAAAAAAGTATTTGATCCCCTGCTGATTTTGTACGTTTGCCCACTGACAAAGAAATGATCAGTCTATAATTTTAATGGTAGGTGTACTTTAGCAGTGAGAGACAGAATAACAACAAAAAAATGCAGAAAAATTAATTTCAAAAAAGTTATACATTGATTTGCATGTTAATGGAAATAAGTATTTGACCCCTTCGACTTAGTACTTGGTGGCAAAACCCTTGGTGGCAATCACAGAGGTCAGACGTTTCTTGTAGTTGGCCACCAGGTTTGCACACATCTCAGGAGGGATTTTGTCCCACTCCTCTTTGCAGATCCTCTCCAAGTCATTAAGGTTTCAAGGCTGACGTTTGGCAACTCGAACCTTCAGCTCCCTCCACAGATTTTCTATGGGATTAAGGTCTGGAGACTGGCTAGGCCACTCCAGGACCTTAATGTGCTTCTTCTTGAGCCACACCTTTGTTGCCTTGGCTGTGTGTTTTGGGTCATTGTCATGCTGGAATACCCATCCACGACCCATCTTCAATGCCCTGGCTGAGGGAAGGAGGTTCTCACCCAAGATTTGATGGTACATGGCCCCGTCCATCGTCCCTTTGATGCGGTGCAGTTGTCCTGTCCCCTTACCAGAAAATCATCCCCAAAGCATAATGTTTCCACCTCCATGTTTGACGGTGGGGATGGTGTTCTTGGGGTCATTCCTCCTCCTCCAAACACGGCAAGTTGAGTTGATGCCAAAGAGCTTGATTTTGGTCTCATCTGACCACAACACTTTCACCCAGTTCTCCTCTGAATCATTCAGATGTTGGCAAACTTCAGACGGGCCTGTACATGTGCTTTCTTGAGCAGGGGGACCTTGCGGGCGCTGCAGGATTTCAGTCCTTCACGGCATAGTGTGTTACCAATTGTTTTCTAGGTGACTATGGTCCCAGCTGCCTTGAGATCATTAACAAGATCCTCCCGTGTAGTTCTGGGCTGATTCCTCACCGTTCTCATGATCATTGAAACTCCACAAGGTGAGATCTTGCATGGAGCCCCAGACCGAGGGAGACTGACAGTTATTTTGTGTTTCTTCCATTTGCGAATAATCGCACCAACTGTTGTCACCTTCTCACCAAGCTATTGGCGATGGTCTTGTAGCCCATTCCAGCCTTGTGTAGGTCTATAATCTTGTCCCTGACAACCTTGGACAGCTCTTTGGTCTTGGCCATGGTGGAGAGTTTGGAATCTGATTGATTGATTGCTTCTGTGGACAGGTGTCTTTTATACAGGTAACGAGCTGAGATTAGGAGCACTCCCTTTAAGAGAGTGCCCCTAATCTCAGCTCGTTACCTGTATAAAAGACACCTGGGAGCCAGAAATCTTGCTGATTGATAGGGGATCAAATACTTATTTCCCTCATTAACATGCAAATCAATGTATAACTTTTTTGAAATGCGTTTTTCTGGATTTTTTTGTTGTTATTCTGTCTCTCACTGTTAAAATACACCTACCATTAAAATTATAGACTGATCATTTCTTTGTCAGTGGGCAAACGTACAAAATCAGCAGGGGATCAAATACTTTTTTCCCTCACTGTATACACATATGTGTGTTCTATGGCTCTACAATAAATTAATTAACTCACAGTTACAAATGCTCCAGTGGAGAACGTATAATGATGGGGGCAAATTGTCACAGGGATGAATTTTCTCCAGGGCGAATTGACGAACTGTTGGGGACTACCCAGCAGGCACTCAACGTAATTTCAACGTTGTTTCGTGGTTGAAATGTAGTTGCAACGTGGATCAACAAGAATACAACTACTATTCAAAGTGGTTTTGTCAACGATTCATCAACATCGAACTATACATTGCTTTCAGGTTGAATAGACGTCGTTACAGTCAAAACAATCAAACAGACCCCCAGATAACAAACAATATCCACTCAAACAAATGTATTTCCCCAGTCAGTACTTTTTTCATGGGTGTATTTTGAGTGACATGGTAAATTATTTTGCAAAATTTCCCTTAATAAATAAAACAAAGATATATATAAACAGCAGACATATATACATATATATATATATATAGATATCTGTAAATACACGCATATATATGTATGTGTATGTGTATATGTGTGTGTGTGTGTGTGTGTATATATACACTCACCTAAAGGATTATTAGGAACACCATACTAATACTGTGTTTGACCCCCTTTCGCCTTCAGAACTGCCTTAATTCTACGTGGCATTGATTCAACAAGGTACTGAAAGCATTCTTTAGAAATGTTGGCCCATATTGATAGGATAGCATCTTGCAGTTGATGGAGATTTGTGGGATGCACATCCAGGGCATGAAGCTCCCGTTCCACCACATCCCAAAGATGCTCTATTGGGTTGAGATCTGGTGACTGTGGGGGCCAGTTTAGTACAGTGAACTCATTTTCATGTTCAAGAAACCAATTTGAAATGATTCGACCTTTGTGACATGGTGCATTATCCTGCTGGAAGTAGCCATCAGAGGATGGGTACATGGTGGTCATAAAGGGATGGACATGGTCAGAAACAATTCTCAGGTAGGCCGTGGCATTTAAACGATGCCCAATTGGCACTAAGGGGCCTAAAGTGTGCCAAGAAAACATCCCCCACACCATTACACCACCACCAGCAGCCTGCACAGTGGTAACAAGGCATGATGGATCCATGTTCTCATTCTGTTTACGCCAAATTCTGACTCTACCATCTGAATGTCTCAACAGAAATCGAGACTCATCAGACCAGGCAACATTTTGCCAGTCTTCAACTGTCCAATTTTGGTGAGCTTGTGCAAATTGTAGCCTCTTTTTCCTATTTGTAGTAGAGATGAGTGGTACCCGGTGGGGTCTTCTGCTGTTGTAGCCCATCCGCCTCAAGGTTGTACGTGTTGTGGCTTCACAAATGCTTTGCTGCATACCTCGGTTGTAACGAGTGGTTATTTCAGTCAAAGTTGCCCTTCTATCGGCTTGAATCAGTCGGCCCATTCTCCTCTGACCTCTAGCATCAACAAGGCATTTTCGCCCACAGGACTGCCGCATACTGGATGTTTTTCCCTTTTCACACCATTCTTTGTAAACCCTAGAAATGGTTGTGCGTGAAAATCCCAGTAACTGAGCAGATTGTGAAATACTCAGACCGGCCCGTCTGGCACCAACAACCATGCCACGCTCAAAATTGCTTAAATCACCTTTCTTTCCCATTCAGACATTCAGTTTGGAGTTCAGGAGATTGTCTTGACCAGGACCACACCCCTAAATGCATTGAAGCAACTGCCATGTGATTGGTTGGTTAGATAATTGTATTAATGAGAAATTGAACAGGTGTTCCTAATAATCCTTTAGGTGAGTGTATATATATATATATATATATATATATATATATAATGCTACTCTATGACAGCTTAGCCGACGAATCAGATAGAGTCGGAAAGCCTTATCAAGTAATCAGCCAATTAGATGAAAGCAGGAAAGTGCTCTAAACTTGAAGACCTCAATTTTAACTTAAGCTGGCTATATGGAGGAAGGTTTTCTCAAGTAAGAGTATATATATTTTTTGTTTAGGCTATTGAAAGGGTCTTTGCTGCTTGAATGTTTAATTGCTATATACTGCAGAAATTGATGAAGGTATATAATTAGAAATTAAACACATTCCTCTAAAGGAAAAATATTTGTGAGAGTCTGAATTTGAATAAGTCATTAACGGCTAGTTTAATTCAAAAGTTGATTCCAAGTTGATCCAACGTTGAATCATCAATGTTGAGTCACCGTTGAAAATTCAACGTCGATTCCATTTGCAAATCCAATCAATTTTCAATGTATATTCAACGTTGTTTCTAATGTATTTTGCCTGCTGGGTAATTGATGTGCTCCCTTTGTATTATTGTGAAATATGAAACTTGTAGGTAAATACATTTGCATTGAGATATTGATTAAGTAGGACAAGGCCTATTTCAATAACCTGTTGTATTTCATAAATATGGATAATGTTTGTGTTATCATTTCCCAGGTTATTGAAATATTTGTTTTATGGATGCCTTTTGTTTCTGAAATATATATTTATAGCTTGGCTAAGGCAATATGCACAGAGCCCACAACAGTTTGTATATTAAATATTGTTTCATTAACTAATATTACTAGTACTACTACATATTATTATTATTATTATTATTATTATTATTATTATTATTAATAATAATAATAATAATAATAATAATATTGGGGGTTCATAAAGGTCTAGGTTGATATAAGTGTCCAATGGAACATTTCCAGTTACAGTAAGTTAAACTGGGAAATACAAGCTACAAAATATACACACATCCTCCCATCATATGATATATTCATTTTCTATTGAATGAGTCCACCTACAACACAATGATGGAAATTAGTTTAGTGCCATCCATTTATATAAACCACCCACTCCATGTCAATACTCTATTTCTAAAGTTCTCTCCATTAATTATTGTTGTAAGACAACCATCATCAGTTGCCAGAATGTCTTCTTTTGCTATCCATCCCTTGTTTTCTAGGTTGCTACCCTGTGTTTATTCCACACACCTCTCATCAAATCTGAATACAATGATTTTGCTAGAATCTGATTATGTCTGACAGCGATAAATCAAAACCTGTTAATTTTTAAACTAACAAAAAATAAACACTTCTGAAAAAATGATTCTTTCAGGCAGTTCTTTGTTGTTGTTAGCTTGTAAAATAAATGTTTTTTTTTTTTTAATCTGAATACAGGTCACATTCAGTGTTTATAAAACTAATAATTACAGTGATTAAATAAACAAATAAAAATGAAGTCAGAGTTTAGAAAGACATATTGCTTTGCATTGTTAAACACTTTCATTTGCTTTTAAACTTACCTCTCCAAACTGACAGGCAAATAAATACGGTATTCAAATGTAAAACTGATGCTGTTTGGCACAAAATTAATTAAAGGTAAAATAAAAAGTGATTTGAAAGACACAAAGAAGCAATTCGACTGATTTAACTGATGCACATAAAAAAAACTCTTGACAGTGTACTACTCTATTTTTCCTTCTGTTTTTTTTCTGAGCTTTTCCCAAAGGAATATCATCTGTCCCCACAAACCCCCATTCGAAGATACATCTGCGATATCACTGGGCCAATGATTTAATTGATCTAAACAAAACGATTTGAAAATGCTGAAATTATGGCAAGGAGGAGGCAGCCCTGAAGGCAGCCCTAAGTTGTCGTGGCTCCAAATCAAACATATCGTTCGTGTAAGTGAGGGAGAAAACATCAGTGTCATCTGAGGGGTATTGTCGAACATCTTGTAAGGTGTAGTGATCTTGAGGAATCACACCCCATCCAATATTAATTGGTCCTGCCATGTAATGTATCTCACCACAGAGCCTCCAGGCTTCTCCTGCTGCAATGAGTTTAGTGATGCCCTAATTAAAGCGGCTTTTGCAATCATTTTCTTCATGACTATCTGTGAAATTTGCCTAGTGTTGTAACCTATGATAAAATGATTTGTCATGCACTATTATGTCCAATTAGTCTGGTGGCAGCGTTTGTACCACCCACATTGATGGAACCCTTAAAAAAAAAAAATACAAACATTTCCTCTCCCCTAAGGACAGCCATTGTCTCAAGCCATGATACAATTTGCACATGTACTGAACTAACTGGATTATGATGAATCACAATTGATAAATACTAAATACTATACTAAATACCTATTGTTACTTACTACAGTATAACAGCATTGCTCAAGAGTAGCAATTGTCCAAGTTTGGTCTGGTTTTATAATTTACTAATATGTCCTGTAAATACTTTGATTAATTATACTTTTAGAATTATACATAACATGCATGATACACATTGTGTCCAAATATAGGCACATATATATATATATATATATATATATATATATATATATATATATAATGAAAATGTAAAAGGCATATAAAAAAAAAAGTTTCTTATAATAAGATAGCTGGATGTCTTGGCTGATTTCATTTCAAATTGATTTAACCGATGCAGAATGTAAAATCGTTAAAGATAAATCATATAGATAAACATGAATAAATACAATACGGTCAGAGAGCAGGCAGGCAGAATAGATCTCTTGCAAAAGAAAAAGAAAGAAAGAGTTTTCAATATGTTCCCATCATGCACTTTTTCACCAAGGGTAAAATATTTCATGCCATAATCATCAGTAAGTTCCCATGACCTTTATTATCTGAAAATATACTATAATTGGCCTTGGAGACAGATTTAGTACAGAGACAATGACAATGACTATAGATAGTTTTATAAACTGGTCTTTTTTCTCTCCCTAAGGTTTATGGAATGAAAATTGCCTTTCTATGAAGAAAGGGTGACAATCACTGAAGCAGTGGTAGTCTACTGAATAGAATTATGTTATAGGGTTGGCTTTTTGTATATTTATAGCCTTAAAAACCAATAGCATCTGCATATACTTATCCTGCTATTAATTAGATATAATAAGGCTATTGGAAGTGATGCACAGGCCTTTGTCTGGTTTTGGTAATAAGCATGGGGAGCAATTTGTCATGTATTGAGAAGTTGATGATGCAGAAGAGTTGGTCACTGCCGGCGATATAAACCCATCGAGACCTGACCTCAACAATTCCAAGGAGACCTTGTGCTAAAAAATACAACTGGGAACCTCAGCCACAACAGCTTAGTGACCAAAAAAAAAAAAAAAAACCTAAAAATCTTGTTCCTAAACCATAAGAGAAGTTTCAGTTGCAGTATCTGCTTTTTTTAATGGCAAGGTAGAGCAAACCCAATGTGCAGTTGCTTCATTGGTTTTGGAGTACTTTTCAGTCTCCACTATGGCAAGCCAAATTATCATTTAGAGATATCTCAAAATACATTTCAAGATATCTTCTTATATTTTGAGAAATCTCTAAATCTTTTAAAGATGTCTGGAAATCATTTAGAGATATCTGCAAACCATTTAGATATATCTAAATGAGGCTCTTTTAAAATATATCTCTAAATGTTTTGAAGATATTTTTAAATGATTTTGAGATATCTTCAAATGACTTCCTGTATGTTGACTAATGAACAAGTTAACAGGAAGTGATAATATTGGGCTACATACAGAAAGTCATTTGAAAATATCTCAATGATTTAGAGATATCTCTAAATAAATAGGAAGTCATTTGGAGATATGTCAATGATTTGCAGATGTCTCTAAATTAACAGGAAGTAATTTGAAGATATCTCAAAATGATTTGCAGATATCTCTAAACAATTTAAAGATATTTCAAAATGTACTTTTAATTGATATATCTTTAAATGATTTGCAGATATCTCGAAACAATTTAAAGATATTTCTAAATGTACTTTTAATTGATATATCTTTAAATGATTTGCAGATATTTCTAATTGATTTGCAGATATTGTTAAATTATTTAGAGATATCTCTAAAGATATCTCTAAATGATAATTTAGCTTGCCATACTCCCCTGCTATATCTGGGAGAGTTGCTATTATACAGTAGATGTATTGCAACCTGTCACTCCGTCCTCTCAGACCTATTGGCAATTGTCTTCTATTTGTTTTCCCTCAGGAAAGCAACATGGTTAACCCTTACCAGACCCTGATTCAAATCTCAATGTTTTCCATTCCCAGTATTATTCACTGTAAAAGATTGTTGGTAACTAAACCATAATTGATTAACCTTTTGATTGTTAAATTATGCCATTTGGTATTTTTGTTCTTACTAATGTGCTGTATTTAGGATATTTTGGTTGATGATAATAGTTTGTAGTATATAACACGTAAAATACATGACTGCCAAAACCATTTGATAATTTTGATGGTTTAAGTAGTTTAAGTTTAAGATAGTTAAGAAATACTTTACTTTTAGATACAATCCTGTTTCCGTGTGTCATAAAAACATAATATATATACACTCACCTAAAGGATTATTAGGAACACCTGTTCAATTTCTCATTAATGCAATTATCTAACCAACCAATCACATGGCAGTTGCTTCAATGCATTTAGGGGTGTGGTCCTGGTCAAGACAATCTCCTGAACTCCAAACTGAATGTCTGAATGGGAAAGAAAGGTGATTTAAGCAATTTTGAGCGTGGCATGGTTGTTGGTGCCAGACGGGCCGGTCTGAATATTTCACAATCTGCTCAGTTACTGGGATTTTCACGCACAACCATTTCTAGGGTTTACAAAGAATGGTATGAAAAGGGAAAAACATCCAGTATGCGGCAGTCCTGTGGGCGAAAATGCCTTGTTGATGCTAGAGGTCAGAGGAGAATGGGCCGACTGATTCAAGCTGATAGAAGAGCAACTTTGACTGAAATAACCACTCGTTACAACCGAGGTATGCAGCAAAGCATTTGTGAAGCCACAACACGTACAACCTTGAGGCGGATGGGCTTCAACAGCAGAAGACCCCACCGGGTACCACTCATCTCCACTACAAATAGGAAAAAGAGGCTACAATTTGCACAAGCTCACCAAAATTGGACAGTTGAAGACTGGAAAAATGTTGCCTGGTCTGATGAGTCTCGATTTCTGTTGAGACATTCAGATGGTAGAGTCAGAATTTGGCGTAAACAGAATGAGAACATGGATCCATCATGCCTTGTTACCACTGTGCAGGCTGCTGGTGGTGGTGTAATGGTGTGGGGGATGTTTTCTTGGCACACTTTAGGCCCCTTAGTGCCAATTGGGCATCGTTTAAATGCCACGGCCTACCTGAGCATTGTTTCTGACATTGGACATTGACATATACATATATGAGAATTAGAATTAACTGTGTTGTTTATCATCAGATTCATTACTTAAACATTTCCCTAAGGGCTACATAATTACAGTTTATTGGAACAGAATTGCTGTGGAGGTCATAGTTCCTCTCTGGGTCTGGCTTTAGTCTTCTGTCAGAACAGACAGATCCAACATGTTTGATGCTTGCTTCTAAATGATCATGGCACAATGCCTTGGACTGAAACAATGCCAAACAATAACAACAAAACCATAAACCATCATTCCCTTGTGTTTAGATTGTGGATACTTCAAAATGATTTAAATTTTCTATGTTTGTGCAAAACAATAAGAATTTGTGATGAATCAGTTGCCCACCTGCATCTTATATCTTATATTATTAGTGATGTTGATTCAGATGTTTCTTACCAGACCAGAAAAATACCAGTGTCCGAAATGAAAAAGCTCTCAGTGCTGAAATGGAAACAAAAGCTTTATGACCACAGCTGATGGTCTAAAGGAACTAGAGCACATCTGTTGTTTGTGCACAATCATTGACCATGATTATGGGCTCTGCTGTCATGATCCGATTGAGACCAGATTGATGTGTTCTGCCAATGGTTTTCTCCACACGTTCATTTAAAGGGCAACACAGGGTGAACTAATCTAACGGCTGAAACAATTGTCAAATCCACACTCCTAAGATTTTGTCTTCTTTCATGTGTTTGTTTTTATTTTGCATACAGTACTGTGCAAAAGTTTTAGGCAGGTGTGAAAAAATGTTGTAAAGTAAGAATGCTTTCACAAATAGACATGTTAATAGATGATATTTATCAATTCACAAAATGCAATGTGAGTGAACAGAAGAAAAATCTACATCAAATCCATATTTGGTGTGACCACATCATGCTTCCTTCCCTTCACAATCAGAAGATGTCCAGCAGTGCCATCAGCTCAGAATTGGCATAAAACAGTAGGACCCTGGTACACCCATCTACTGTCTGGAGAAGTCTGGTCATAAGTGGCCTTCATGGAAGACTTGTGGCCAAAAATCCATACCTCCAACATGGCAACAAGGCCAAGTGACTCAACTATGCATGAAAACACAGCAACTGAGTCAAAATTTGAAATATTTGGCTGTAGCAGAAGGCTTTGTTCCCATACAAAGTTAGACAGAGAGGTAAACTCCTTCCAGAAACCACATAGGTGAGAGGGTGAATGTCGATTCCAGGGGTTAATTTGCATGCCACCACACTCTTGTGCAGCAATTGAAATGGAGTAAAACTGAAATAAACAAATACAAACATATGCTGTAATACATTGTATGAAAGTGCTTAAAGTAACACAGCATAACGGCATGTAATACTAAATTACCCTGTAAATAGTTATCTTAAATGTAAACTATTTTGTATAAATGAATACTATGCAGACAAGCACAAAAAGTATTAACACGTGTTCCTCAAAACAATCGATTACGGAGAGATGGTAAACTCAGAGCGATGTAAATGTAGTCTAATTAGCATGTACGTGAAAAAGCGGCTATAGTAGCCTACTACAAAACTGTGATTCAGGATTTGGTCAGAATGATTTGTGATGATGTCTCCTCAATGCTGAGAAGTACAGGCAGATACTTATCCATCATGCAGTACCATCAGGGAGGCATCTGATTGGCCCCAAATGTATTCTGCAGCATGACAACAACCCCAAACATACAGCAAACGTCATTAAGAACTATCTTCAGCATAAAGAAGAGCAATGAGTCCTGGAAGTGACGGTATGGCCCCAACAGAGCCCTGATCTCAATATCATCTAGTCTGTCTGGGATTACATGGAGAGAGAGAAGCAACTGAGGCTGCCTAAATCCACAGGTGAACTGTGGTTAGTTCTCCAAGATGTTTGGGCCGACCTACCTGCCAAGTTCCTTCAAGTGTGCAAGTGTACCTAGAAGAATTGATGCTGTTCTGAAGGCAAAGGGTGGTCACACCAAATATTGATTTGATGTAGATTTTTCTTCTGTTCATTCACTTTGCATTTAGTTAATTGATACATATAATCTATTAACATGTCTATTTTTGAAAGCTTTCTTACGTTACACCATTTTTTCACACCTGCCTAAAATTTTTGCATAGTACTGTATATACACTCACCTAAAGGATTATTAGGAACACCATACTAATACTGTGTTTGACCCCCTTTCGCCTTCAGAACTGCCTTAATTCTACGTGGCATTGATTCAACAAGGTTCTGAAAGCATTCTTTAGAAATGGTGGCCCATATTGATAGGATAGCATCTTGCAGTTGATGGAGATTTGTGGGATGCACATCCAGGGCACGAAGCTCCCGTTCCACCACATCCCAAAGATGCTCTATTGGGTTGAGATCTGGTGACTGTGGGGGCCAGTTTAGTACAGTGAACTCATTGTCATGTTCAAGAAACCAATTTGAAATGATTCGACCTTTGTGACATGGTGCATTATCCTGCTGGAAGTAGCCATCAGAGGATGGGTACATGGTGGTCATAAAGGGATGGACATGGTCAGAAACAATTCTCAGGTAGGCCGTGGCATTTAAACGATGCCCAATTGGCACTAAGCGGCCTAAAGTGTGCCAAGAAAACATCCCCCACACCATGATGATGAGATGAGTGGTACCCGGTGGGGTCTTCTGCTGTTGTAGCCCATCCGCCTCAAGGTTGTACGTGTTGTGGCTTCACAAATGCTTTGCTGCATACCTCGGTTGTAACGAGTGGTTATTTCAGTCAAAGTTGCTCTTATATCAACTTGAATCAGTCGGCCCATTCTCCTCTGACCTCTAGCATCAACAAGGCATTTTCACCCACAGGACTGCCGCATACTGGATGTTTTTCCCTTTTCACACCATTCTTTGTAAACCCTAGAAATGGTTGTGCGTGAAAATCCCAGTAACTGAGCAGATTGTGAAATACTCAGACCGGCCCGTCTGGCACCAACAACCATGCCACGCTCAAATTTGCTTAAATCACCTGTCTTTCCCAATCAGACATTCAGTTTGGAGTTCAGGAGATTGTCTTGACCAGGACCACACCCCTAAATGCATTGAAGCAACTGCCATGTGATTGGTTGGTTAGATAATTGCATTAATGAGAAATTGAACAGGTGTTCCTAATAATCCTTTAGGTGAGTGTATACTGTATACAGATTTTTTTAAGGAAATCTTTGTAAGTCTCCATGTCTTGAGACAGGTTTCAACACAACAGAGATGACTGAGACTTGTAGCATTTAAGATACAGAAATTGTGAAGGCCAGATTCACACTTTATGGGATCTTTTAATGTACAATGGGGACCGGGTTATCTGCTCACTAATTTAGTATCAATTTACAAATAGGAAAACAAACACAGTCCAGCTGTCTACAGATCTATCAGTGCCACTCCTTTATCTCCTGTAAGGTTAGAGAAACATTAGTAAAATTGTGATATAATATTATGAAGTGTGTTTGGTTAATTAAGTAAAAACTGCTATGGATACCAGCATAGCATTCTATGTGATGTATTCCGACTACAACAACAACAACAATATAACCAATTAACAAGTGGTACATGTCTAGAACGGTACATGCACCTTTAGCAAAGCACCCAAGGAAATTGGAGCAAATTGAATTTCTCAATGAAATGTCTGGAATTAAAAAACAATTAGTGACTAGCAATCAAATTGCAAATTGCACTGTAGAACCAAAAATGAGGCACACACAGAATGGACTATTAAAACAAATTAGGAAACTGGGATGTGGACAATGAGACCCATTGTATCCCATTTTGATTTTAAAATAGTACCATTATAATATTATGATTATGATAATGACGATTTCATATATGATTTCCTGCTACTTCCTGACTTTGAAAACAGCTCACCAAAATTCACCAGTTCAGTTAGCTTTTAAATATGTTTTATATGTGTATGTTTGTATGCATATAATGGGCTATTCTTCATTGGTATCTCATTACACAATGCATGTGATAATGTGAAATTGACTAATTTCAACTCACTGTTTAGCTGCAAGGGAATGTTGATAGAAAATTTATTTTAGTGCAATTAATCTAGCAAATGTGAGCCAGTTTCACTATGAAAATAAATTATCTTTTAATTCATGTCAGTGGTTGCCTCTAGCCAAACAAAACATGAATTTAATTCATAAACAGTTAACTCTGTTATGTTTGTGGCAGTGAGGTGAGGTAATATTGTCAAAGTGCAACTACAAAAAGGCATGCTTATGCTTTACTGTTGCTGTAAAGGTTTTTTTTTTTTTTTTACGGTAAGAAAATAAGATTGTACTCAAATTGAACAAGATCACCTAAAAATGAAATTGATACTAAACATAAGATTTCAAACTTATTTAAAATGATGATTGTCTCTGCACTATCTTCTGTTCATATATGATATTAGATATTTTAAATATAGAAATGTTATATTATTGTATGAAGAACAACTTGCTGAATCCCTTGAGTCTGTAAGTGTGTATAGAATATATGTGTGTGTTTCCTATGTTTGCTTGTGGCTCAAGCTATTTAAGAAATCCCCTTGGTTGTCATTCAGTATCCATGACAATACACTATATCATGTCAATAAATGGAAAAGGGTGATTAGATATTCAAATTGGGTTTCCCTATGGTCAGCTTCATGTTTGTGTCTTGCGTTCCATGGACAGTAACATATATTATAGGCTGCAGGATAATCTCAACAAGAAAGCCAACTCTTTGTGTCTGGCATATACAGTTTAAAGACAGGCATGCAACAGACTCAATAAAGGTGGGATTTGAACCTCTGTGTCTTTGTTTGTTGCAGTGTGTTATTTTTCTGTTGTCTTTTGTAATGGAGATTTGTTAATATGCAAGCAAATGTTTTGGGCAAATTTATTTCACAACTCATTAATTCAAATGAAAAAAACAAAACCCTAACAAAGACCCAATGCAATTAATTAAACTGTCCAGCCCAGGGAACATTGGGTGTAATGCTTTTGCTCCTAGAGATGGAACCTCTCCAGACCCCTTTCTTGTGAATGCAGAACATATGTTCTTATGTTCTTAACCAGGATATGGATTTCAGGTTGTATCTTCAAACTCACATTCAAACAAGATTTACACAGTTCTGCTATTTATTTCACCCATACTCAGCATTTGCAAGTACTTTATTTATTTATGTATTTATTTATTTATTTATTTATGCATACTATGTTCTTATAATGATGTTGTTACTGTTGTAAAATGGTGTGTTTGTAAACATTGTATATTAGTAATTGTTAAACCATGGAAACAGCTGCATGCTGAAAAATAATAATCATAATAATTAATAACTAGAATGCTAAAGTTCCTGGAGAAACTTTGTCTGCATGTGACAGTATGTTTCAGTACTATGTGAGTTGTATATGTGTACAAAAGTATGTGTTGTACTGATATAAATTGTAAGGCACTACAGTATAATATAGTATACATTATACTACATTATTTGTTGTAGTACTGTAGTATGTACTATCGTATATTGCAAGGTTGTACAGTATAATACAGCATACAGTATATCACAGTATTTGATGTAGTACTAGTAAATACTACAGTATGTCACAAGGTACTACAGTATAATATAGTATAAAACCATATAATATAATAATTGTTGTACTGTAGTAGGTATACAGTACTGTACCACAGTATTTGTTATAGTACTATAGTAAAGACTCTACAAATAAAACAGTGTATACTGTATACAGTGTGTACAATAGTATTTGTTGTACTGCTGTAGGAAGTATAGTACATTGTGAAATGTATTAGAGTATAATATAGTATACTGTAAGCCATAGTATTTCTAATAGTACTTTAGTAAATACTATAGTATGGCCCAAGGTATTACAGTATATGTAGTATAGAGCACTACCATAGTAGTAGTTACAATAGTAGAGCAAATACTGTAGTACACTATATGAAGTACTATAGTACATTGCAAGATACTACAGTATAATATAGAATACAGTATAGTGTAGTATAGTATATGTTGTAGTGCTGTAGTAAATCCTATAGTGTGTCACTACAGGTACTACAGTATTATATAAAAGTGTAGTATAAAATATGGTATAAAACAGTTTACTGTAGTATTTGTTATACTATTCTATAGTACATGACAAGGTACTACAGTATACTATCAGTCATATGTTTAGGTTACATTTATTATTATTGACAATTAAATAATTATATAGTGAAATGTTATGAGGTGCTATATAAAGTTGTATGATTTATTATTATTATTATTATTATTATTATTATTATTATTAATAATAATAATAATAATAATAATGATAATTTTGTCTATATAAGTATGACAACAACATATTTGAAAATATGTAATACTATGCAGGTTAATATGGTTGTAACTACACAGCAGAAGTATAATAATTTGGAATAGGAGCATCATGAATAGTATGTAAAAGTATGCAGTTTAGTAATTGTATATGGCAGGTATGTTCATATTTTTAGTCATAGTATCTAAGTTAGTATAAGTAAATGTAAGTTATTATTAGTATTAATAGTAGTAGTAGTGTTAATAGTAGTAGTAGCAATAGTAGTAGTAGTAGTAGTAGTAGTAGCAGCAGCAGTAGCAGAAAAATATTTAATAGAGGATAGTTTTAATGTAATTAACACGTTGTGTCTGTACTTATAGAGTGGAAATTGAGGGGATACCCTTTATGTAGAACACGTTTAATGTGCTTTAAAATACCATTACTATGCGTACGTTCACAGTTATAGGCACGTCCTAATACTATTAATAAAGGGTGGATATGTTCTGACAAACAACATGATTACGATCTGCTATTAATCACTTAATATGAATTTAAAAGACAGACATCTACCAGTACTACATTCAAAAGAGTAAGCATTTAAAGTTATATTAAAAACATAAATGTCATGTTAAGCTCTATTAACACTAAGCGCAATTGGGATATAATAGGGATTAATACTGTAACATTTTCATTACCTTAGTAGCATCACAAAAGCACATAGACTCGGGTTCTACTTTTAAACAGGAACGCACATGTACACTAATAATCGGTACTAAAGTCCCGTATATACAAATGTAATGTAGTGTTATATTAGAGATGGCAGAAGTATTAGTATATTATTAGTTTAGTGTATTATTGTAATATATAGGCTATATGTTAGTTCAGCATACTATAATTATTATTCAAAGAAGTAGAATATGTAGTGGGCTGTGTATAATACAGTATTATACGAATTGAATGTAGTATAGTTATTAGCCTAAGAAATAGATGCCAAAACAACACTGCATGCACGACCACCATTGGCAAGCTCCCGGGGGACAGACAGGCAGCCTTCTGCCAGGGGAGGAACTGATGGACAAGGACTGTCTCACCACGGAAAAGTGGCTGTGCTGATGCTTGTTCTCGATAAGGGGCGAGCCAGTCGCGGTGCAGGACCACTCTTCGTCCTCTGGGTGATAGCTTAACCCAACACACCACCTCTCCAACTCTCTCCAGGACCCGACATGGCTCCAGCCAATGGCTATCCAATTTGGGGCAACAACCTTTCTTCTGTTGCGGGCTGTAGACCCACACCAGCTCACCCAACTCAAAGTGCCTCCCTCTTGTCCGAACATTATGTTTCCGCTTTTGTCTGGAGCCAGCAGCCTGTAGCTGTTCCTGAGCAAAAGTGTGGCTGTCTCCAGCTGGTCTTGTAGCCGTCGCCCATACTCTGGACCCGGGGGATCCACTGATTCATCTGGTGGCCTGCTGAACACCCATCTCTGCCGCTGGTTCCTTCCAGCCCCGCTAGCAGAACTCCATCTCGAAGGGACAGATTCTCCCACTTCAACCACACCCCTTTTGTGGCTGGGGAATAAAGGGCTATTTCTTCCCATGGAGGTCACTATTGCTCCTTCAGCCACTGAAGTACTGGTTGTAGATCCACGTCTTGCTCCTGTTGGCACCTTCACTCCTCAGCGTCGACCTCAGTCAGTTCCCTGCAAACAATTACTTTGGCATGGCGTACTTCAGCCCTTGGGGTATCAACATCTCCAGGAGATCTCAACTCTTCCTCCAGAGCCTCTCTCATCTCACAATAGCTACAGCCCTCTGTACTACAATGTCAGTGGGATAGAGCATCTGCGTTGGTGTGATGGCTTCCCGCCCGATGCAGGAGTTTGAAATTGAAAGCCTGCAGCTGTTCAATCCAGCCGGTGACCTGTCCTTGTGGTTCTTTGAAAGTCATGAGCTGCTGCAAGGCAGCATGGTCTGTCCTCACAATGAAGGGCGGGGCACAGAGATAGTACCTGAAGTGCCGGATTGCGGCAACCACAGCTAGGAGCTCCCTGCTGGTGACACAATAGTGGCGTTCGGCTTTGTTGAAAGCCACCACCCTTTCTCCTTTGGGCCCAGCCTGGGCCAACACGGCTCCAATCCCTTCATTGCTGGCGTCGGTGTCCAGTATAAATGGCAGGTTAAGGTCTGGAGGAGAGAGTACTGGAGACTGTGACAGGGCCTGCTGTAAAGTGTTGAAGGCTGCTTGTTGTTCTTCTGTCCACATGAAAGGCTCGTTTTTGCGTAGGAGCTTATACAAGGGAGACGCTATACTGGAGAAGACCCTCATGAACCGTCTATAGTAGGAGGCAAGGCCCAAGATCCCCCGAAGTTGCCGCTGGGCAGTGGGCGTGAGCCATTCTTGAATCGCTTTGTCAATCACAGTGCTTATTCCCTCTCCACCAATCCGGTGACCTAAAAATGTCACCTCCCTCTGCATAAAGTGACACTTTTCGGGGTGAAGCTTCAGTCCAGCTGTGGCCACTCTCTCCAGCACCCTCCTGAGTGCACACAAGGCCGACTGGAATGATGCACCATGCACCAGGAGGTCATCAAGGTAAACCAGGCACTCTTGCTGTGGGATGCCAACCAGGACTTTCTCCATTAGCTGCTCAAAAGTTGCCGGGGCATTGCAGAGTCCAAATGGCATGACACGGAACTGCCATAGACCTGTAGAAAATGCTGTTTTGGACTTTACAGCAGGTGACAGGGGCGCCTGCCAGTAGCCACTCTTCAGGTCGAGTGAAGAGAACCAGGATGATCCTGCCACCAGGTCCAGCGATTCATTAATGCGGGGAGGGGGTATGAATCTTTCTTCATCACCTCATTTAGTCTCCTGTAATTCATACAAAATCTCCACCCACTGTCCTTCTTGGGGACCATCACTATTGGCGATGCCCAGGGGCTATTTGATGGTTCAATCACACCTGCCTTGTCCATCTCCCCCAACACTTTTTCTGCAGCCTCCTGGCGTGCCAGGGGCAGGCGGCGGGGACACTGCTTGATGGGTGTCGCCTCCCCTGTGTCGATATGGTGTTGCACCAGAGGTGTCTGGCCAACTCCTTCTGGGCTGGCAGCAAAACTGTTCCTGTACTCCAGTAGCAGTGCCCGTAGCTCTTCCTGTTGCTCCAGGTCAAGCCCCTCACAGCTGCCAGTGTCCACAGCTGCAAGGGTTGCTTCCTCCTACGGCTGTTGCCCCCATTGAACTGAAGTAGCTGGTTGCCGGGCCAGGGTGGGGGATGGAATATCCAGCACTTCCTGTGCTAAGGCCTGCTGATGACAGGTGGGCGGTATTAACAGCTGTGTTGTCTGGCTTGCTGGGCCTTCCAGAAAAAACCTGTCTGTCGCTTTCTGTACGTGACAGGTGGAGGGACCATGGCCGTGATTAGGCCGCCCCAAGGGTATGGCTAGTTTCCCTGGGTGAGTCATGGCCACGGTGATGCCCCCTTTAAAATATAGGGTGCTAGTTTGAAGATCCAGTTGGCAGCCAGTGGATTTCAGGAAGTCAAGCCCCAAGATGCAAGGGCCTTGCACAGCTGCAACCCAGACAGAGTGGTGTACAGTCGTATGGCCCCTTCCCTCTTATTGGCGCTAGCTCACCAGTGACAGTGCAGAGCTGCACCGTTGTGTGGTCTAAGCGGACCCATTCAGGAACTACATCAGGTCTCACCAATGTCACGGTCGTCACCATGTCAACCAGGGCGATGCAGGGGACCCCTTCCACTTGAACTGGAACATGACAAAAGTCCCCCACGAGGTCCGTCCTACAACAATGATGGGAATAACGTGGTCAGCTACTTCTGGGGGAAGTGGAGCCTCACTCCCCAGTCTGTGCTGTTGGACTTCTTCAACTGATATCACTGACTGGCGGTCATAGGGGTTGCAGGCCCACGATGTCCCACTTACACGGGCCCCTGGTAGTTTCCCGAAAGCTGTGGTGACTGGTGTGGGGGCCGTATGGCATTGGCAGGACATTGGCGTAATAGGTGGCCTGGCTGGCCACACCCCCAGCATGACAGTGTGCGAGGGCGATTTTGATGTGAGGTCTGAATTTTCACAGCACGGAGAAGTTCAGTGACCTCAGAGAGCCAGGCTGGTTTGGCTAAGTACTCCCAGTTCCCTTCTCTCTTGTAAAGTCCATGGTCATGCCAGTTGTGTCTCAACACGCAGCTCAGTAGGACTTAAAGCCTGAATGAACTGATCCCGTGCTAACTCACTCTGAACAGAGGGGGGCATGTGTGCATAAGCACGCCTGGTCAGGCCTTCAATTGCAGTGGCCAGCACTCTCAGAGGTTCTTCAGGCCCTCTGTTCCTGTTGCGCAGTTCATTTCAGAGTAGCCCCGGCTGTAAATTATGCCCAAAGTGCATCTGTAATGCGTCTGTTAATGCCCCATAGTCTTTCCTTTGAACTGGTGTTAACAGCACTAAACAGGATAAAGCGTCATCAGTCAAACACACACAGAAAATTACATGAATCACTGCCACCGTGTTGTAGGAGTCTCACAAGCCGAAAATGTATCAACACACATGCTGTGCATTTCTGGCAATATGAACGGAGGGCTTTGTCTGGCTCTGGTGAAGGCCTCATGCTACCCCCAGCTGCTGGAGTGTGGTCTCACTGGCTACAGCGTATTGCAGCAGGATGGTATCCTGGCACACATGTTGTCTGTTTCTCGGCATTAATCTGGTACCAATAATCCTAGATTCACTATCAGGGCATACATACATGGCTACGATCCAGTCCAAATCCCACCACCTGCAACATTTTTCTGGGGATGTTATGAATAAAACATTATGATTCACTCAGTCTGGAATGCCAATGGCAGAGGCACTGGAAGGCAAAGTCATGTTTGAATGTGCTGCCACCCCTCAATAATGCCCCACTGAGGTGCACTGTATAGCTATATTGCATCTGACTTTCAGAATCAAAGAGAAATCCAGTGTGCACAGCTACCTTATTTACCACTCCCACAATGGTCCCACTCAATTTTGTTATGAATTTAAGTATGAATGAATGTGGCAGGCACACAATCAAGGGAATGTAGTCCTGCAGTACTGCAAAGAAAGAGTTTCGGTTTTCAATATTATTTTTTGCAGCATAAAACATATGTATGTTTTTTAAAGCCAAAAGTCTAACAAAGATGCAAAAGCAATTACATAAAACTTGTCAAGCATTAAATCCCACCTGGGTCTATATTGATAAATATCCAAGCACCCCCCGGAATTTGGAAATTCTGTAGCTTATCTTTAAAAACTAAATTCATGCATCATGACATTTTGTTCCAGGTGCTTATTCAGAGTCAGTTAACCTATAAGTGCTTGACAGACATTTTGTTTTGTGTCGAGTTGGGTAGGGTGTTATTGAAAAGATAGAAATGTCACCAGCTTTGTGTTTTGCGACATCCTTACAGTCCCTGTCACATGGACACCAAGTGAAACTGAGATTCCCTTTAGACACACTGAAGGTCAAACAACAGATCATGCTTGAGGGATTGAGAGAATCTTATACCTAGAAAATCAGTACTCTGTGGTGGAGCTGCATTACAGACATACCTGTAAAGCCTATAATACACTTTTGCAATTATTTCTCTCATGGTGTGTATGTGTACTCTGCAAGTATGAGAAAGTTCTAGTAATTAGCATTTAGATTAATAGCATTGTTTCTCTGTAATATGGACTGTTCTTTAGTTCTTATCTCTATAGCTTTTCATTGTGTTTGATTATTTTTTCATAACAAGCTCATACATATTCAGCAAGTGGGTTTGGCTTTAGCTCCAGTTACTTGGATATTGAAAATGCTCGAATTTTCTTGATATGTGGGACTTCAAGGGGAGGGTCCTCTGACTACCTATATCAACTAGAGATGCAGTCCGGTATAGGGAGAATTGTGGTAGAGAGATGTTGAAATGTATAGAAATGAAGGCTAACTAAAAATACCCGGCCTAGTGGAGGAGCAGAATATTGCTAAGTGATAATAATATTTAATATTTATATTCCGTCAGTTATTATTTACATTTTGGGCTACAAAGCCAGTTTTGATTTCTATATTGAATTAGTAGAGACATTCAATTCACTGGAGAGTCCTCTGCCTATTTAATCTGATTCTCTCACTTCATTGCCCTTTGAAGTATGAAGCATCCATGTAACAATATACATATATATTGAGGGTTGATAAAGTACAAAGTACTGTATTATTGAGTGAGTATTTTACATTATAAAAACATTCAAAAAATGTAATTCTTATGATGATAAAAAAAAAAATCTAAAATCAAATCTAAAATGTTAAAATCTTGAAGTGAAATAAAATACAAAGTGAATTCAAAATAAATGCATTAAAGCATAAAGCAATTCAATGTGTGCTTAAATTCGGCAAACTCCAAAAAACTACACAAAAATGTATCAAAACAATGTAATACATTGAATAATTAATGGAGAATGCATCAGAAAAATAAGTGCATTTTAAAGTCTTTCTATTAAAAACACAAGTAAAAACACATTCATTTATAGGTTTAAAAGCACTTGGACTCGGGCTCCAGCAGGGGGAGTCTGTCCCTGGAGGTGGGATCCCATCATGGGATTCTGAGCTCCCCCAGATTTGGATCTTCCAGTTCTTCAAGGCTTCCTCCTTGCCCCTCTGATGGATCTCCAAATTGACATGATCTTTTACAAGGACCATGCCCCTCCGTGCTATGGTCTTTGGGTCCAGCTTCTGCTTATTGAACAACCAGATGTTCCGTCCCTCCCACAGGGCCTGTTTCACCACGCAGACGACGCGCCACCAGTACCTCAGAGATGTAGATGTTAAGCCTCTGGCCAGTCCGTAAAGGATCTGCTGGGCGGTCGCCCGCACAGGAACAGCAAACCTGCGGAGGAACAGTGAAAACAGGAGCCAGACCCTGCACGCGGAGGAACATTCCTTAAAAATGTGAGCCTCTGTCTCCTTTCCCAGGCAGCCCTTGTAGGGACAGATGTCAACCAGGGCTAAGCCCCTTCTGTACATGAACACTCGAGTGGGGAGACACCGACTCACAGCCATCCAGAGACATCTTTCTGCATATTTGTGAGGCAAACGTGCGTAGCGTTAGCCCAGATAAACCGACAGGTTTCGGGAGGGAAATCTATCCAGCTGGTCTCCTGGGTAGATCTCATCGGACTACAGATGGTCTTGTAATCCAGCACGACTTTATGGAGGCCTACATCAAGAGCAAAGGCTTGGAGCGCCCTGTAGAATGGTGGGGGATCCCACGAGTGCGGCCTGGTGTTATCCATGGCGCAGAGGTTGAATGGTCTCAGGCTGCTGGCAAAATAAAAGTGGTTCATGAAACTCACTTTCTTGCCAGCAGCCTGGATGTTCTTGACCACATATGCCAGCCCCTGCACCTTTACAATCTCCGGGACCCCCCTGCCTCCATCAAGGGTACCCTTCACCATCTACATCCCCCCCCACACCATTTTGGGGGGGAAGATCATACCAATGTAGAGAAGTATCGGGAAGAGGATGGCCTTCTTACCAGCACCTTACCAGCCATCGTCAAGGTTCTTGTGCTCCAGCCGTGGATCTTCCCTTGAACCTTGGATAAGGCTTCCTCCCAGCTCCGGGTGCCCGTGTTGGTCCCATTGATCATGATCCCCAGAACCTTGATGGACGGCTTCACAGGGAACACGGTCGGCGGGCCCCGGCCAACAGGCCATGCATTGGAGAGGTAGACCTCGCTCTTGGCCTTATTGACAGCGGCACCCATCGCCCTGCAGAAGCCGTCCAGCAGTTCCTCAACCCTGGCCACGGACGGCGCGTCTGTGCAGACCACGGCCACGTCGTCCATATAGGCCAGTTGCCCATGAATTCACCTTCCCCAGGGTCCGGTGAGGGGCAGATACTCCTGGGGTGGTCTCCCCACATCACTGTCCTCACAGTCTCCCAGGCTCTCCTCATGCCTCACTAACAAACAAAACAAAAAAAAGTCAGCTTCCTGCTTTTATGCAATAGCTGACCAATGGGGAAAGTCCTGCATGTCATGTGTTTCCTCTGTATGATGCATCTCCCGGGGCATCTGGGAGATGTAGTGCTGGGCAGAGCAGCAGTCTCTATGGCTCTTCTATCTGTGTTTGTATGTGTCCAAAGAGGTCATGTAGAAATTGATAATAATATTAATCTGATCCATATTATTCCATTCAAATCCAAAGACATTTATGTACCACAATATAACTACCTCTCCAGATTCAATTTGTAGCTATGTATCTTTATGGAAAAGTTTAGACATTTTCATATTAGCAAGTATCCGGAATATATTCATTAAAAATCCTGATAACATCCCTGACAAACTGACAGCACAGCAATTTCTCTCTAACATGGTTTCACCAGATATGTTAATGATAAATATCATTCTGTTGCCTCTCAGGTGAAAACAAGTGACAGCTGATTTATTTATTATTTATTATTTAACTGTTGTTTAATATACCATGAACACTTGAGGGCAAAGCAGAAATTAAATGTCATGAGGAAATATTGACGTTAGTGAAGGTGGGATAAAGCATCTTAAGAAAGTATATGAATGTATAGTGTATATATATATATATATACACTATACATTCATATACTTTCTTAAGATGCTTTATTCCACCTTCACTAACGTCAATCTTTCCTCATATATATGCATATATATATATATATATATATATATATATATATATATATATATATATATATATATATATAAATCTGTTGCAGGAACCATGAATCTATTATTATATGTATGTTTTGTCTGTGGAGTATCCAGTAGCAAAAAGCCTGAAATGCTATAGTAAAATAATCCTGTATACGTGTTAGAGAAAAGCTGAACGGGTACAACACACTTTAACACTGAATCTAAATGTTGTTACAATTCAGGAGACTGATTATTATATTAGACAGATGCAGTAACTGGGCTTTCATCCTCCATTAAAAAAAAGGGTAGCAATAATTTCATGGCATGCTGATTTATAAATTTCTCTCAAATCCTAGTCTGAGTCATCTGAACACTCACAATACGTTGGATGAAATCACAGAATTGAAAAGAGTGTGATGTTTACTCACTGAACTTGCACTTACTCACAGTTACAGTTTCTTCACCTATAACTGACTATCAGACATAATAAAGTAATTTAAAACATGTTTTTTTAAATAAAATAATAATATGATATTGTAACAGTTTTGGAGTCAGACACCAATTTAGAAGTAAACATGCTTTTTATTGCTTCACATGCCTTTACAAAGGCAGCACTAGCAGTTGAAAAGAACTGGCAAACTCTGGGGCTATTCAGAGCCCGATAATTTAAACATGGGGGTGGTAGGGGGAACCAAATGTAAAACAGACAAACAGAAAAATGTGAATAAACAATACCAATACACAACAATGGAGAACGGGGTGAACAATTACAATTAACACATAATTAACTTAACTTTATACAGTCTTTAGAACCACTTCCCATGGCTGCATATTATTTAAGTGTGGCGGCGCTGACTTTCCATCTTCGTTACAATATGTTATATGGAATTTATAACAGTTCTTGGTTTTGCAGACCATGGTGATATCTAATGTGAACTACTTTTTTTTTTTCACCTAGTTTCACCCCAGCTTGTCAATGGCTGTGTGATGTGTCTAGTGTGTTGGTGAAGTGTCTGTGTGCTTAATACCTCTCTCTTTCAGCCCTCACAGCTGGGTAGCACTACTGTTTTACAGGACTGTAGAAGGAGAGCATAACTCTCTCTTGGAATTGCAGACCTGAAACCCATTACTGAAGCCAAGTGAACAGCTCTCATCAACTACAAGAGGGGGCCCTCTATGAAGACATTCGCTTCACTCAGAAAGGCAAGGAGTGAAGCTCAATGGACTGCAACAACTGACAGGTATCACCCTCCTCAGGATTGTTGGGAAGACTTTCACCAACGTGGTTCTCAACAGGCTGCAGCTGCTTGATGATGGCATTTACCCAGAATCACAATGTGGTTTCAGAGCGGGAAGATCAACCATCGACATGATCTTCTCTTTACGACAACTGCAGGAGTAATGCTGTGAGCAATCACTGTACACTCACCTAAAGGATTATTAGGAACACCTGTTCAATTTCTCATTAATGCGATTATCTAACCAACCAATCACATGGCAGTTGCTTCAATGCATTTAGGGGTGTGGTCCTGGTCAAGACAATCTCCTGAACTCCAAACTGAATGTCTGAATGGGAAAGAAAGGTGATTTAAGCAATTTTGAGCATGGCATTGTTCACAATTTCACAATCTGCTCAGTTACTGGGATTTTCACGCACAACCATTTCTAGGGTTGCTAGAGGTCAGAGGAGAATGGGCCGACTGATTCAAGCTGATAGAAGAGCAACTTTGACTGAAATAACCACTCGTTACAACCGAGGTATGCAGCAAAGCATTTGTGAAGCCACAACACGTACAACCTTGAGACGGATGGGCTACAACAGCAGAAGACCCCACCGGGTACCACTCATCTCCACTACAAATAGGAAAAAGAGGCTACAATTTGCACAAGCTCACCAAAATTGGAGAGTTGAAGACTGGAAAAATGTTGCCTGGTCTGATGAGTCTCGATTTCTGTTGAGACATTCAGATGGTAGAGTCAGAATTTGGCGTAAACAGAATGAGAACATGGATCCATCATGCCTTGTTACCACTGTGCAGGCTGGTGGTGGTGGTGTAATGGTGTGGGGGATGTTTTCTTGGCACACTTTAGGCCCCTTAGTGCCAATTGGGCATCGTTTAAATGCCACGGCCTACCTGAGAATTGTTTCTGACCATGTCCATCCTTTATGACCACCATGTACCCATCCTCTGATGGCTTCTTCCAGCAGGATAATGCACCATGTCACAAAGGTCGAATCATTTCAAATTGGTTTCTTGAACATGACAATGAGTTCACTGTACTAAACTGGCCCCCACAGTCACCAGATCTCAACCCGATAGAGTATCTTTGGGATGTGGTGGAAAGGGAGCTTCGTGCCCTGGATGTGCATCCCACAAATCTCCATCAACTGCAAGATGCTATCCTATCAATATGGGCCAACATTTCTAAAGAATGCTTTCAGCACCTTGTTGAATCAATGCCACATAGAATTAAGGCAGTTCTGAAGGCGAAAGGGGGTCAAACACAGTATTAGTATTGTGTTCCTAATAATCCTTTAGGTAAGTGTATAATTTTAATGGTAGGTGTATTTTAACAGTGAGAGACAGAATAACAACAAAAGTTATCAATTGATTTGCATGTTAATGAGGGAAATAAGTATATGACCCCTTCGACTTAGTACTTGGTGGCAAAACCCTTGGTGGCAATCACAGAGGTCAGACGTTTCTTGTAGTTGGCCACCAGGTTTGCACACATCTCAGGAGGGATTTTGTCCCACTCCTCTTTGCAGATCCTCTCCAAGTCATTAAGGTTTTGAGGCTGATGTTTGGCAACTCGAACCTTCAGCTCCCTCCACAGATTTTCTATGGGATTAAGGTCTGGAGACTGGCTAGGCCACTCCAGGACATTAATGTGCTTCTTCTTGAGCCACTCCTTTGTTGCCTTGGCTGTGTGTTTTGGGTCATTGTCATGCTGGAATACCCATCCACGACCCATTTTCAATGCCCTGGCTGAGGGAAGGAGGTTCTCACCCAAGATTTGACGGTACATGGCCCTGTCCATTGGCCCTTTGATGCGGTGCAGTTGTCCTGTCCCCTTAGCAGAAAAACACCCCCAAAGCATAATGTTTCCACCTCCATGTTTGATGGTGGGGATGGTGTTCTTGGGGTCATAGGCAGCATTCCTCCTCAAATACTTATTTCCCTCATTAACATGCAAATCAATTTATAACTTTTTTGAAATGCGTTTTTCTGGATTTTTTTGTTGTTATTCTGTCTCTCACTGTTAAAATACACCTACCATTAAAATTATAGACTGATCATTTCTTTGTCAGTTGTCAAACGTACAAAATCAGCAGAGGATCAAATACTTTTTTCCCTCACTGTATATATACATTTAAATGGCTGTTATAGGTGGGCATTTTTAATCCCGTGATCTCAAGCACAATGATTCTGAGACATAGCAGGATATCCCCTAACATCGCTTTTATTCTTGTTTGCATTGTCAAAGCAAGTGGCATTTTGGGACTTGCATTTTCCTTACAGGCAGTCACTCAATGGCATGGCCAGCACAGAAACATAATTAGCCATTCTACTGAGCTTTCTCCATTGCAACATGCTTGATTGTAGTTAGAAGCATTTGCCTATTTATATATCCTTCAAAACTTCAACCTAGAGCACAATATTTTGCAAAGGTAATGTGGGATATGAAAATACTCATGGAATGTGACATTTAAGCTTTTTATATGTTATTCCCTAAGCAATCTGACCTATTTTGGGGGCCATATCCATAAACCATGTATCATCTTGCAATGTAACACCTGCTTTTCCTAATGAGACAAACACAACAACACACAAAGCATTTGGGAATATAAAGTCAAAAGTCTGGTTTCAACAGCGATGTATGGGATCTTTCAAGATCCAATTCTGGTTCTCTTTTTCTGCAATACATTCAGTCAGTCCTCTCCTTTTGGGAGAAAAAGACTGAAATAGTGAAAGACTATGTTTTTAGATGATGACCACTACTGGGGATGGATTAATAGATTATAATCAATTCCATTCATCTGTGAAACACAAGGGAATCTAAATCAATTAATGCAATTCTGTAGGAGTTTCCAGAACCTGACTGCTGCAGACCACAGATTGTAAACGTGTAATCAATTGACTTTAAAACATGTATTTCCCTGGACAATACAGCAACCAAGCAACTTGAAATGCCTGAGCCATTGGTGTTCCAAGATATTCTATCTCTCTCTCCCTCTCTCAACAATGCACAGAAAATATCAATTCAAGTCCCCATGGTCCCACAGAGGAACACTGGGTCTTGTTTTCCTGTTAACTAAACCAGGTATAATGTGTAGTAAATAATTCAGGCCAGTGCTTCATGTGCTGAATATCATGTTTGTTTTGTGTTTTCAGAACGGACACAGACTTGTATGACTAACATATACGCATATTGTAAGAATAGCATGTGCATTTCTACTTTTAAATCACCCCATTAGATTCTGCTGTATATGATCTCTTGCTTTAAATTCAAAAGTAAAATGTCTGCTTTTTTTTTAAGTTGTTTCACGTAAAACTTTAAATAGTCCCAATAGGATTTGTTTAGTCGTTGTAACTACAATTGGGAACAAGATGGAATATTTTTAGTTTTGCCTACATGTTTATTATCTCAGGAAAATATTTGTTTGTGTCAAAAGCAATTAGGAGACTACACACACACACACATATATATATATATATATATATATATATATATATATATATATATATATATATATATATATATATATATATGAGGATTGAATCCAATTCCCCTTAACACAAGATCTCTAATGTGTTCTGAGCCTAGATAACATAAATAATTAAATGAATACAGGAAGGTGGATGTATCATTTCAAGACACTTTGCTTTATGTTTCCTTACCTAAACCAAGGCATTGTGTACAAATTACATGTTTTTATTTATTTTTGCATCTCTGGAGAAAAAAACTAAATAAACAAACAAATAACACGTACTCTCTATTCCATACATTTTCACATTTAATCACCTTTCAACATGATTATACCCCTGAGCCCAGGTGACATTTCTGGCAGAATGTGGAGGTATTTTTGTGCAGTCTGTGTTTCTCAGAAGCATGCATTTGTCATACAAGCTAAATTGTGTATCTAGTGCAAACAAGTGACTACAAACCTATTAAAGACAATAAAAAAGAGCCACCTAGTATTCAATTTTGAAGTGTGTTGCTCTTAAGAGTTTTTGTGTGTTAGTAATATCACAGGCATACTCGCTTGATGTAGATGTAAAAGACTTTGTTAGGAATCTTTCACAGCACACATGAACTGTAATTAAACTAAAATACATGAAAACAGAGCTCCTCTGTCCACAATATAAAATAGATGTCCAAGTATAGACCCAATTTTCTCTCCTCTTGGAATGATCACAAGATGAGATGAGACAACCAAAGCAGCAGCTAATATTGTATGCATCCCTGATATAGAGGCAAGATGTCTGAAAATGCAGCAAATGGATCACAGACCTAGTAACCAAGGAGATAACAACACAGGCACACAAAAATGCATAAATGAGGGAGGTGGGGAGGCTGGCATAGCAATCAAGTGAAGCAGTTACGCAATCATAGTATTTTCGGTGAGCTGTTTTGCTACAGGTCCACAAAGAGTTATGTAATGCCACAGTTCAATTGCTTAAAAAGTTAGAAAAGATCATTCAGGTCGTTAGATAACACAAGACAAATGAGTGACCCTTTAGAGCAAGGGTTCCTAATTACATACATACATGGTTTATAATTTGGAACATTAATAAAGCATTAATAGTGTGTTTTATCCAGGTACAAGCTGACTTCCACTAATGTTGAAGTGCATGTTATTAATGAGTGATAGATTCTTCCCATAGGTTCACACATTTATAAATCTATAATTATAATAATAGATGTGTTTTAATGTATAATAAACCATGCTTGAAACCATAGAAACCATGGGAAACCCACTATAAAACTGACAAATTAGCTTACTTTCATGAGGGTAGGAATGTAGATATTTCACAGTTATATCATGTTGTATAGTTGTATAGTATAGACAAAGATTACAGAGGAGGCATAAGGGACAACACCAGCAACTGGCTGAGCCTTTTAAGTACATTGAAAGCAGAAGTAACTCTGTGTTCATACAAGGCAATAACAGCTTGTGGTAGGAAATGGTCTGAGGATATAAACCTTTTGAAAGTAATGGAAAGATAATAGTTTGGGAAAAGAGACATGCTCAAGACAGGCTACTATTCTTTTAGATATGCCACTATTAGTGGATTTTTTTTTTCTTGAGCTCTCCACTCAGTAGCCAAGCCAAGTCTATGGTTCCATCTCTTTGTACGGCAATCACAATCAAGTGTTTAGTCTCTAATGAATTATTAAAATTAGAATCTCAGCTGCAATAACTGAATGGAGCTTAGATCAAAGGCAATGTGATTTACAAAAACTCTCCCACTCAGACCTTATATAAACAGTATCCATTTGTCTCCATTAGTGGAACTTTTTTTATTTATCGCTCTCACAGTTTATTCTTTCTTAATGTTGATGCAAAACATCAAAACAATAACGAGTCAGGCTGCATAGCTAATGCACCGATATGAATGCACCACTTAAAAAAGAGATAGTGATCATTTGTACGTTGGTTGTGTAACTGTCTGTTATGGTCTATTGCACTGCACAGCCAATGCTGTTGTCAACAGTATTATCCATTGCTTTAATTTGGTATCTGAGAGGAAGAAAAACTTGAAAAAACTTTGATCTGGACTCCAGTCTTATATGTATGCTCCTTTCGGCAAGAACAAAAAGAATATCAACAACGAAAATACTTAAACAGCTTTGCATGGAGAAGATGTGTCTTTCACTAAATATCTCTGAGCCAGCAGGGAGTAAAATAGTCACCAGTATCTATTTTAAATACATACATAAAGAAATAAGCAAAATACCATCTTCTTATGTAAGCATTTAATGTATTATCATTAACTTTTTTTTATTATTCAACAAATCAAACTACTATGAGAATATTTTATATAATGATCACATTTAATCTGTAAATATTACCATTATTTATTTAGCAGAGAGATGCCACAGACTGTATTTGGAAAAAGTGCAATAAATCAAATGGAGTAAATGGCATTGTGGCATCCTATGACTGGGTGACTGCATTTTCTATAACTCGTGATGGTGGAAAGCACAGACTCTGACAACCTGCTCCACTTTTTTCTGTGGATTTAAAATTTGATCGAGTGATAATTCCAAATCTGTGCATCAGCGCAGCGTATTGTTCTCTCCCTTCTACACACCAATGCTATGTCATATATGGCCTTTGATTCTGGTATCGCCACCTTCAAGGTATTTTTCTTCCATGTACAAATTTCAATTCACCGATGCAGGGCCCTCTGTGCGGATGTACTTCACAGAGGGGCTTTTAGTTTGTTCAGATTTGTGCCACATGAGTTTGCAAGATCTGAGGCACACAGCACCATAGCCCCTGTTTTGGCAGCGTTGCCTTGGTACCTGTTCGATTCACAGTCGATTTTAAGATTCTGCTGCAAACTTCTGTAGCCATGAATAGTTCTGCACCTTTGTACTTGAATTAACTATTGTCATCTTATGCTCCAGCCATTCCTGTTTTATGCTCAGTTTATTCTGGTCTGCTGAACATCCTAGCACCAGGGAAGTAAACGGCATGAGTGTCAGTTCATGCCTGTAAGACCGTGGAAAACCACACCTTGGTACATCTGCTTTTCTGATTCTGTGGTATATTTGAATACTGTTATTTGCAAATACAGCCGAGAAATTTAAGGAAAAACCTGAATAAATGAGTGGAGGAACACAACGGATGCAGATGCCTCCAAACAGGTGCACTGCATGATACAATTAAGCAATTAACATCCTATCATGCTCTGTGGCATGTATGAAATGCTGAGCAGGCCCAGTCGACCTTGATTTTGGATCAAGATGGCAAGAGCAAAGGATCTAATTGACTTAAAGAGGGGTCATTATTGAGACACGAATGGCAGGAGCTTCAGTCACACAGACTCTCAACTGGCTAGTGTTACAATAGGAACAGTGACTAAAGTTATATCTAAAGTAACTAAAGTAATACATCTGCATTTAGATCTATGAGAAAGACATCAGTAAATAGGGTTGGAAATTGTGGTCGAAAGTACATATTTGATGCATATTGTGCGGCAACACCAAGAGAACGGTACAAGCCTGACTCCTGGACCTCTACAGTGAAGGGGTCCTGAGGCTCTGTAATGCTGTGGGGGGCATTTTCCTGGCATGGTTTGGGTCCACTTGTCCCCTTAGAGGGAAGGGTCACTGCAAATCATGACAAAGTTATTCTGAGTGATCACCTTTATCCTATGGTGAAACATTTATTTCCTGATGGGAGTGGTCTCTTTCAGGATGAAAATGCCCCCATCCACAGGGCACGAGGGTCACTGAATGGTTTGATGAGTATGAAAATGATGTGAATCATATTCTATGGCCTTCACAGTCACCAGATCTCAACCCAATTGAACACCTACGGGAGATTTTGGACTGACGTGTTAGACAGGCTCTCCACCACCATCATCAAAACCCCAAATGAGGGAATATCTTTTGGAAGAATGGTGTTCATCCCTCCAGTAGAGTTCAGAGACTCTACAATCTGTGCCAAGAGCATTGAAGCTGTTCTGGCGGCTCGTGGTCCCCAACACCTTACTGAGACACTGTATGTTGTTTTTTCCTTTAATTTGTCACCCGTCTGTATATACACATAGTTTTGTCATCTATTTATGTGTATGTTGCTGTGTCCTCTGAGCTTATATATGCTGTATTTATGGTAAAGAACACTAAATGATGGATCACAGAAAATTTAAAAGAACCATCTAATTCAAAATGTGCCACTGCCACCTCTAGCCTTCAATCCCCTGAACTCACAAAATATAGAGAGAGGACAAACAGTGGCCAGTGGTAAATCCAAAACAGAAGGTGATACAGTATACCTTAAAGTACACATAATCGTTTCTATTATTGTAGTTGGAAGAATATATGCATCTTGTTTTCACAGGATACATTAAAAGATAACATTTTTTTGTGAGATATGTTGCTCAGGAAACAAAATGAATCCTCCACTTTCAGTTCGGAAACCCTACACTGCATTTGACAAAGAAGGAAATGACAATGCTCCCAATCACTCCAAAATAAAGAAAAATTATTAATTAACCTTGACTTAATTTGCATGATGCTTAATATAACCAACGTTTAACCATTGTATTTAATAGCTAATTTTCCTTGTTATCGAACCGTGTGTGCACCCACAGATCAAACAAAGGTAAGCTTCCAACCAGCAGTGTCTTACAACTATTAATGGCTCAATTAAACATAATCAACTAAAATGTAAAGAATACAAAAAAAAAGAATGTGTTAGTGCAAGTGGAGGTGGATCACTGTCAGTGTATAGGCAAGCATATATCTGTCTTTATGCTCTTTGTCACCGTCTACTTCAAAGCCTGAATAAGTTACATGCTGGGCCTTTTTATTTAAATTACTTAAAGCAGAGACTTTGTTGTTAGCACATGAAACATCAGGTAATTCATTTAACTGTTCCAAGTGAACAAAGAAGGTCAGCATCAGTCTCTTATATTTACCTGGCATTAAATCTGTGGTAGCCCTTTTAAAAGTGTTAAACTTATGGATGGATATTAATACATTACATACATATAAATTAAATTAATCAATCAACAACAGCACATTTGCATATCAGAATAACCCTATACAGTGGGTTTGTGTGCCATATCTGCCCCATATATTTTCAGACTCATTTAGGTTGCTTCACAGTTAGCAAAAGGCTCTGGAGGCCCATATCACCACAAACCATATTACGACTTACTCCAAACTAAATAAAGAAACACTTGCCCTTTAAACTCTCTGGACTCTCAAGAATACAAAACATTTTTAAATGTCACAACTATTAACAAAACGGATGAGGCACCAGATACCTCTAAAATTTTGCGTCCTGGAGCGAATAACTGAGCTATCTTAGCCTTGTGTGCTTGGAAACATCTACTTCAGGTTATTGATTGGTTTTGTATTCATACAATGAGAAGGAGATTGGCATGCCCTGTAATTCAGTGAGCTTCAGGTAGGCATCACTTTAGCCAATCAACCAAGCAGGGCAGGGCTGTATAAACACTGTAAAAAACAACAACAAACTAAAACAAACATGTGGAAAACAAATCAAATAGAAAACTGCATGGAAAACATCAACTTGCAGCGAATTCATGTAGGTATTCATCATGGTGTCAGTTGATGACATTCAAACTACAGAAATACAGGCAGAAACCAATATTTTAATCCCATACTTTCTCATTATTTTACAATAAATTATGCATTTATTCTCCAAATGATTAATGTATTTATTCTTTATCCTGCCATTTGTGAACTCGGCAAATGTATTTTGAATGGATTCCTGCCCATCCCAAATAAAACATGGCCAGGGTTGTTGTCTCTGGCTGTTGATTGCAGTATCAGTGGTACAAATGAGACCCCAATGCACAGCTGTGTTAACAAGTGATCTGTTTGCCGAAGTCCTAAGATGTAATGTCAACAGCACAGCATGTTAACTCTGACACATTTCTGAGTTTTTAAAAACAAAATGAATGACAAGCAGAAATAAATACATACAATTCAAAATGCTTTGAGTGATATTGTGTTTGTCGAAAAGATTATTTAATTTGTGGAAGTGTATGGGAAAAAATGTTTTATTAATAGACATAGATATAGATATACTGGTTCTACCAGTTACATTTTTATATGCCATATTTTCCTTTGAATGTATCCATGATTGTCTTTACAGGGACAGGTTCTTTTTTTCTGCCCGTCTCAATTTACTACACATAAGTATTCACCATTCAATAAATTAACTGCCTGTATCTTGGCTATGTAAGATTGTTTCATTGTGTTTTAATTGTCTTGAATGCACTCTTAATCAAATGCCAGGTTATTTATGATACTAATTCAGTGGAGCACAGCATAATTATTCTTTACAGTCTGCTAGAAGAATAAAGTGAGAATAAAGGATATCATTACTTTACATACAGTACATTACAAAAGGACCTTCATTTTTGTAATACCTTGTGCATTGCATCATGTTGGGCAATACATCGTATATTGCTGCATTATTTCCAATCTTCAAATGCAGAATAACTTAGAATAACTGAATTAACATTGAGTGGATATCTTGCACAGCATTTCCACATACATATCTCATTGAACTCAATTTACAGATATTAGCAATTCATGTAAAAATATCTGAAATACCTTTAGAGATATCTGGAAATTAGTTCCTGTCTGGGGTGGGGATTAATCATTCATCAGGAAAATGCACTGGCTTGATTAATAAAGAGTTTAAGGAATACATATTTAATTTTTGGAGCAATGAAAAAGATTTATGTTTTTTTAAGTCTTAATTTTGAGTCAAAGGATTGTTGTAAATACAAAATAATAAAAGCTCAATGGCAGCAAAGGCTATTTGCTGGCATGTTTGAGACAGTGTCCACCATGCTTTTCTCCATGGAAGCCCTACCTCTTAGTCAGTATACATTTAAAACTGACTTGCCACACATTAATCTTACTTTAGCAGAGTGAGACACCATCCTGAGGAGGAAGCCTCTTACATTTCTACCATCCCACTTTATAGCTATACTAAAAGGATTTTAACAGGACAATTAAGTATGTGAAAGGCAGAGCAATACATTAATAAGGAGTAGGAATATAATGTATTATGTTCTGTCTCTGCGAAACAAGATTTTATTTTAGTTATCTTTTGAGTCGGGGATACTACCCACTATCTCATTACCTTGGTACCTGTGAAAATATCTGTCTAAGCTGCCTATAGCTGTAGGCTGTAGGAGATCTCGCTTTCTCAGTTTGCTGGGATCGAGCTCTGCTACGTCTCTTCGTCCGTATGTGCAGGCCCCAGTTTTAGGCCCAGCCTCTGCCCCCTCGGACCCCGTACCCTGCGTTACCATGTTGTGTCTGATTTGTGTTGCAGTGCCTCCGTGTCCATAAACGATGCAGAGTGGAGCAAGCTCACGCAAGCACGTGAGCGACAGGGAAGAGCAGTCTCACCCACCCCTCCTCCTCTGTTAAACAAGGACATCCCTCCTGCTCCTGCGGGATAGGACCGGGAGTTCTGGGTGGTGATTCAGAGGGCCGTGGAGTTCAGAGCTCCCCTGACCCTCTGACCCTGCCCTGCCACGTTCCAGGTTCGAGTGAGGTCAACGCTCGAAGCGGCTCGCACGGGCCCTCCCACTGCTACGTGACCTCCTCGACGAACTGAGGGCCACCTGGGACCATCTGGCAAGAGCCCCTGCCCTAGCCAGGAGAGACTCGGCTTATGCCAGGACCCAGGGTGTGGTAGACTCCGACTGAGAGCTCATGTCAGGGGTGGCCCTTTGCCAGAGGCTGCTGGGCCTCCTAGCGGCTGCATCACAGACCCTCCCCCTCAGCCTCCTCCAATTGAGGCTGCAGCAGTGGTGGTTCAGGTCTCTCAGGATGCACCCTCGCCACGATCGAGCACGCCGAGTCACAGTCACTTCGGCATGCTGGAAGACGCTCCGCTAGTGGTGGAGCCCTCGCAATCTGACCCTCGGTGTGCCCCTGGGGCCAGTCTGCCACCGAGCAGTCATGACGACAGATACCTGCAAACAAGGTTGGGGAGCAGTCTGCGACGGATGTGGTGTCCTAGGCAAGTGGACAGAGCCCACATGGGCCCTCCATATCAACGTCCTAGAGTGTAATTTCCAGCCAGTCCTTCAGGACAGACATGTGCTGCTTCAGACGGACACATATCAACAGGCAAGGAGGTCTGGATTGTCTAGCACGCCGTCTGCTTCTGTGGGCGCAGCCACGGCTTCTCTCCATCAGAGTAGTTCACGTCCCAGGCCTTTCCAACATGGCGGTGGACCTCTTCTCTCGGGGAGGCCCCCCCGTTTCAGAATGGCACCTCCACCCGCTTGTCCAACGAGACCCTGGTGCCTGATCACCCGCTTACATTTGTCCGGTTCTACAGGTTGGATGTGATGGGACCAGTCCCTTCCATTGGAAATCCAGTGTTGGCTGCATTAGTCACAAAGTTTCGCAGGACAAAAGGAAAGAATGTAGCGAGTACTATAATGCACTACATTTTAAATGAACTTATATGTAATACTAATATTATTACTTTTTTCTGAAGAAACAAATAAAGACTAATATATTACTTTTCATCAGTAATGACCCCCACTGTATATGACTGCAAAAGTATGTCAGCAAACTCTATGTGTTTTGCCTTGTGCATTTTCTTCAGCAGAGGTTTAAGATGCAAAGGTTTTATGATGCATGCCAATGCGGGTTTATGCCAGGTTATTTTTCAGTGAAGTGTTCTTATGTAGTGCACAAACATTATTTTTTCCTGTTATCTATTATTCATATTTTCCATGATCCTCCATGATTTTAAATAGTTTGTGCTTGTTTTTCTTGAAAATTCCCCAAACTGTAGATATTAAAATCTGTTCTACTATCATGGAGATTAATGTGCATACTTAAAGCCATATTAATGCCCAGATACTTCCATCTGTGGAGCAATCAATATAAATTATTAACCCCAAATTTGTTATAATTGTTTTTTAATAATTTAGCATTACACAACATGTATTGTGTTATTACTGTTATTATAACAAGTATAATAGCAAATGTAATCAATGTAATGTATTACTGGGTGTATTTCAAAATTGCTCAAATACTTTTCCTGACAATGACAATGAGAATAATTCTCTTGTTTTTCATTTCATTTGTCTCTCTGATTCAGAACCTCTGTCTTAAAATATGATTAGCTGTGCCCTGAGCTGCATCAAAACTCAAATCCCTAAGATGGTAGTAAGAGTGAGGCAAGACATATAGCAATAAAGGATTCTGAGAGATGTTAATACAAATACAATTAGAAAATGCATAATAATATTAAATTATTGATCATCATCACAAAAGCTATGGGCCTGGGTTCACTGCCAGTGCTGCAAAGTAAGTTGTACACACAAGCTGGTTTATTCCTCACAGCTCTTAGTCTGTAGTCTGGATCATAGCAGCTCAGTGATAGATCTTGCTGAGATAGAAGTTTATCTGAATAATGCTACACAGAAGTTTATTGTAAATTGTCCCACCGGCTGTTTTGTCCTGGAGTAGTTCAATCTTGATTAGATTACAGCAGAATTCTTGGCAAGGACAGACCCAACGGAGGCAGATGACGTCTGACTGTTATTGAGAGGCTATTCATAAGAACAGTTGGAGCCGAGGCATCTGGAGTCCCGTTACACTTTAATAAAATCCCCATCCGTGTTATTCTGGCTTTTGACCACTTCTCTTGGAGAAATGAAGCGTGACGCCTAGCAGATTTAGAGGAACAAAACACAGACAGCCTCTTTCATTCAAAGCGGAGACCATTGATTTCATAGCAGCCTAAGCATTGTTTTACGTAGATGAGTATTTTTGTTTCAGTGTAGATTAATCCACCCTGTGCAACCTGTACATTTGCAGACATGTATTCAAATCAAATACAATACATCAACAATAATTCTATTTATGCCTTTGTTTATTTAACATTTCTGTGGGTTCATACATATTTCACTGTGGAAAGAAAATCAGTAAGAACTGTTCAGATCATTAAAAAAAATTCAATCCTTTCCATAATATTTATTAGTTTATTGTTTATGATTTGAAGCATGCAGCTTCTGGAATGTTTCAGTGTAGTTAAAATATTGAATGGCAATAGTGTCTGATTAAAATGCTTGGCACAGTGTAAAGTATTACACATACAAACAATGATGTCGTTATTTCCTGTGGTTGAGAAAAAGCTCAAATATGTTGCTTTTTCATTTTACATAAAATTAGCTGTATCCGCTTTACTTTCTAAACAGCAACATCTCTGTCGATTTCAATTATTTCGAACAAAAAACTTCTAAAGACTGTGTACCACTGTGGATATCTTGAGAGGCTCAATTTTGTTCAGGAATGTGTTGAAAGGATGCAAATATCAAATGTTATGTCTTTGATTGTACACAAAAACCTGTTCAGCTGTCATTATGTTTGAATACTTCCTCAATTTGAAAATTAAAATATAACGCTGATAGGAAATACACTGTAATGCTGGAGATTGCTGCAGGATGCATCAGGAATTGAACACTTACTGTATCTCCCTTGCCCCGATGCTACCATTTTGCCAAAAGGTCCAGACCACCTGGAGGTGCAGTAATGAGATGGGTTTCCTGCTCCTTGAACCTTGAATTGGTCACATTACAATACAATAAAAGCACCGTCTTATAAGGTGTGTGAAAATAAATCACTGGAACTAGAGCTCAAGATTCAACTATGTTGTCTTTATATACTCTGATTTAATTTCTCTCCACAGTATTGTAATGATATCGGATGGCAAATTGACCCTGTCATTTTGACATCCCTTATCTGAATCGGGTTGAAGGCAGAACAGTGGCACAACTTTACACCTTTGTACTTTGCCCCAGGCAGCAACTGCTCATAGGTTCCTGCGTTCATGCTCAAAATAAAATAAAAAAAACAGCTTCCATTCATAAACTTAGTTTGGTGTTAAAAGGACAGTGCATGCATGTATGGACATCAATACTATATTCATTGTGAAGCCCCTTGGCATCTGCATTATTATTTTATTTGTATATATTTCTTAGCAGACCCCCTTATCCATGATCCTCTTATGATACACTATATCAGATTAATTTTAAATACAATGACCCATTTATGCAGCTGGGTTTTTACTGGATTAATCTGGGTACAGTACCTTGCTCAAGGGTACAATAGCAGTGTCCCCCACCTGGGATTGAACGCACGACCCTCCACACATTTATTTTGCATAAAACACAACATAAAATGTATTATCAATACTACTACTATCATTATTAATACTACTACGAACTAAGAAGTCAAATGTATTTTCCAATGCTGGCAATGCAAGGTACAAAATAGTATCTTGTGATATCACTGCACTCATGTGTACAGGTAACTAGAGATTACATTTGATTGCGTGTCTATGTCAGAAAGACAACACTGCAAGCAAAAAATGAAATGTTAAAACAAGGGTTTGGCTCGTCTTTCTATTTCAGCATTAAACTGAATGGGATAGAAAGCTACTGTAGCTGCTGATTTTGGGATCAGATTTGGAGCTCTAGTTGCTTAGTAACAGGTACAAATGTCCTACTTCTGTATTAACTAATTAGGAGTGAATGCTTTAGTAAATACATATAGTCTCAGTTGCTTTTAAAAATAATATATGTTTATACTCTTATCATATGTCAATGTACAATAAGTATGCATCATTACAAAGGTAATAACATATATATATATATATATATATATATATATATATATATATATATATATATTAACAATAAATAAAGACATCCACACATTACTGTATTAAAATGCATACCATTAAGGCATAGCAGAACAGAATAGTCCACAAGTATCATCTAAACAGATGTGTTTTAAGGAGGCAACAGGAGGTGGTATATATATATATATATATATATATATATATATATATATATATATATATACACTCACCTAAAGGATTATTAGGAACACCATACTAATACTGTGTTTGACCCCCTTTCGCCTTCAGAACTGCCTTAATTCTACGTGGCATTGATTCAACAAGGTGCTGAAAGCATTCTTTAGAAATGTTGGCCCATATTGATAGGATAGCATCTTGCAGTTGATGGAGATTTGTGGGATGCACATCCAGGGCACGAAGCTCCCGTTCCACCACATCCCAAAGATGCTCTATTGGGTTGAGATCTGGTGACTGTGGGGGCCAGTTTAGTACAGTGAACTCATTGTCATGTTCAAGAAACCAATTTGAAATGATTCGACCTTTGTGACATGGTGCATTATCCTGCTGGAAGTAGCCATCAGAGGATGGGTACATGGTGGTCATAAAGGGATGGACATGGTCAGAAACAATGCTCAGGTAGGCCGTGGCATTTAAACGATGCCCAATTGGCACTAAGGGGCCTAAAGTGTGCCAAGAAAACATCCCCCACACCATTACACCACCACCACCAGCCTGCACAGTGGTAACAAGGCATGATGGATCCATGTTCTCATTCTGTTTACGCCAAATTCTGACTCTACCATCTGAATGTCTCAACAGAAATCGAGACTCATCAGACCAGGCAACATTTTTCCAGTCTTCAACTGTCCAATTTTGGTGAGCTTGTGCAAATTGTAGCCTCTTTTTCCTATTTGTAGTGGAGATGAGTGGTACCCGGTGGGGTCTTCTGCTGTTGTAGCCCATCCGCCTCAAGGTTGTACGTGTTGTGGCTTCACAAATGCTTTGCTGAATACCTCGGTTGTAACGAGTGGTTATTTCAGTCAAAGTTGCTCTTCTATCAGCTTGAATCAGTCGGCCCATTCTCCTCTGACCTCTAGCATCAACAAGGCATTTTCGCCCACAGGACTGCCGCATACTGGATGTTTTTCCCTTTTCACACCATTCTTTGTAAACCCTAGAAATGGTTGTGCGTGAAAATCCCAGTAACTGAGCAGATTGTGAAATACTCAGACCGGCCCGTCTGGCACCAACAACCATGCCACGCTCAAAATTGCTTAAATCACCTTTCTTTCCCATTCAGACATTCAGTTTGGAGTTCAGGAGATTGTCTTGACCAGGACCACACCCCTAAATGCATTGAAGCAACTGCCATGTGATTGGTTGGTTAGATAATTGCATTAATGAGAAATTGAACAGGTGTTCCTAATAATCCTTTAGGTGAGTGTATATATATATATATATATATATATATATATATATATATATATATATATATATATTGTAGCGACCCACAAAAGTAACAGAGACTTACGTACCGTTTGTGAATACACGGTTTATTTTTTGCACATGTAAATAACACAGACTACTGCTGGCCGTTGTCTATGCCCGGACAGCAAGTAGGAACAGCGAACACACTCTTCTTTGAGAAAAGAAGCAAACAGGTCTCCACACCGCATCAAACCCACAGACCTCTCGGTTCCCAGTTCTGGATCGCTCTGCCCTTCCCAGCAACACACCCGTATTCATCACCTCCTTTTACAGCACGGCCTGCCCCCCCCCAGCACCAACCAACTGTAAGCAAGCATTGCCAACACAACACTGTATGTGCAGAGACAGCTGTGTAGGAGGAATAAAACTGGGTGAGGAACAGCCAAACTCAGCTAACAAGGTGAGGCAGTTTACTGTCAAAAGTCATACACCATGGCAAGACTGAGCACAGCAACAAGACACAAGGCAGTTATACTGCATCAGCTAGGTCTCTCCCCGGCAGAAATTTTAAGGCAGACAGGGGTTTCCAGATGTGCTGTCCAAGCTCTTTTGAAGAAACACAAAGAAACGGGTAACGTAGACGCAGTGGTCAGCCAAGGAAACTTACTGCAGCAGATGAAAGACGCATCATGCTTACTTCCCTTCGCAATCGGAAGATGTCCAGCAGTGTCATCAGCTCAGAATTGGCAGAAAGCAGTGGGACCCTGGTACACCCATCTACTGTCCAGAGAAGTCTGGTCAGAAGTGGCCTTCATGGAAGACTCGTGGCCAAAAAGCCATACCTCCAACGTGGCAACAAGGCCAAGTGACTCAACTATGCACGAAAACACAGGAACTGGGGTGCAGAAAAATGGCAGCAGGTGCTCTGGACTGATGAGTCAAAATTTGAAATATTTGGCTGTAGCAGAAGGCAGTTTGTTCGCCAAAGGGCTGGAGAGCGGTACACAAATGAGTGTCTGCAGGCAACAGTGGTGGAGGTTCCTTGGGGCTGCATTTCTGCATTTCTGTTCCTTCAAAAACTGTGTGCAAGTGTACCTAGAAGAATTGATGCTGTTTTGAAGGCAAATATGGATTTGATGTAGATTTTTCTTCTGTTCTCTTACTTTGCATTTAGTTAATTGATATTAACATGTCTATTTTTGAAAGAACGCTTACTTTACAGTATTTTTTCATACCTGCCTAAAACATTTGCACAGTACGGTATATACATATATATATATATATATATATATATATATATATATATATATATAGAGAGAGAGAGAGAGAGAGAGAGAGAGAGAGAGAGAGAGAAGATGCATTAAGTTGCTCAGAAAGAAATAAGAGTGCCAGGCAATATTTATTTTGTGAGTAGGATAGTGAGGGATATAGGAAAATACCAGGGTTTATGATGGAAGAGGAGGAGGATAGACTGGTGGAGTTAACAGAAATAAAGATATAAAGGTCAGTACAGGGAGAGAAAGGAGAAAGTATTAGATGTTAAGCTTCAGGTGATGCAGATTAATTCAGGATGAGACAGCTAAACAGCAGTCAGAGATTTATGAGAAAATGGGACCATCAAAGCAGCGAAAAGAAGGGAGATCTGATATCACCAGAGAAATAGTAAGACAATCCATGAGAGCATGTGATGACAGAACCCAAAGAGGAAGTGTAGAGAGAACAAAAAAGGGTCCCAGTACCTATCCTTGGGGAACACCTGTTGAAATAGGAGTAGGTAAAAGATGGAGCAATAGCAGAGAAAGAGTCTGAGAGAAAGAGAAGACAACAGAATAGCTACTGACATCAAAGACAGCAATGAGGTTGAGAAGAATGAGAATTAAGGAGCAATGTTGTGTGGAGTCAGTGAAGGAGAGGACCGTTTCAGTAGTGTGAGGCAAGATACTATATCAATTAACCAATTAGTCAATGTATGCTTTCTAGTAAAGCTGCATCTGTATGTATTTAAACAGACAATTTAATGGCAGCTAGAAATCATCAGTGTAAAATATCGATTCCTTAGGAAAATATTTTCAGTTGGTTTTGGGGTGGTTAAAAATGGTCTTGGTCCCGTTGTCAACCCTAATGCAAATTCATAAAGGCATAAGGAACATTGGGATATTGCTAGTAACACACCCCATCAATTGCTAATGCAATTAAAATAATGTATGTTGTTATTGAGATCCTAGCTAATAGCTCCAGATAGCAAAGTCCCTCTCCCATCGTTTTCCAGATCTTATTACGAGAAAATATTTCTCAGTACATCAGCTTTTATGCCTCCAGCTGTCATCTATCCACAATGACTATCGGACATATTTACTTAAGTAAATTTTCAACTGCACACAGACATTTGTTCCCATCAGTTTTAACTTACAATTATTTCTAGCATATATTATGAAAGGCACAGTCTGAAACTATTTACAGATGGGTGGCAATCTGCTAATTCTAGAGTTTTTCTTCCGCTAAAATGTGGCATTGTACTTTATGTAATAATTATTTGGAGTCATATCTTCCATCTGTGTGTACTACCAGATTGCATAGAAAATGCTTTGGGAATTGATGATTGTACAAAGTCTGCTGCTGAGGTTTCTTGTCACTAATTGTAGACTTTCAATATGTCAATGATGTGGTATCTGTAGCCATGTGTACTCCAAACAAAAACAAAGAGGGATTTATCTTTAATAATCTCTTGTTGTGAATAATCTATGCAAGGTGCTTTATTAAAGATAATACGCAGGAGACTGGTAATACAGAAAACAAAATGTAATTGCTAATTTCAAATATGACATTTCAATTGGTAGGTACTTGGACTAATTATATACATTGATTACACTTTATTTGAACCAATCGCCTATTCTGATTTCATGAGACATTCATTGTTGTGACCAAATACCACTTAACACATCACAGGGTGTTATCATATCAGTCCTTGATAGTTATGTATTGAGCTTATTACTAAACATGTCAAATTGAAATGAGTAATACACAGCCTCCTAAGTGTTTTTGTGTTGTTGTTTTGTTTTTTATTTATTTATTGTCATACAGGAGATCATGCTTTGTTAAGTTTTATTTATAAATTAAAGCCAAATACAGGCCTAAAAGCTGATCCTTGAAATGAAATAAATGAATCATGGCATAATGTGTCCAGCCCTTTTAACATTTTCACTCTCTCAATTATGTCACATATTGTCATTCGCTCAATATATGTATATTGTTCGCGTGTGTTTTTCTTTTGTTTTGTTTCTTTACATTTTGATTAATGACATATATTGCACAATACAGCAAAACAAACCAGCTGAGACACAAACTGAATCGCATGACAGATGTGCTGGACTGTTACAGTCACTGAGTATAGAAACTACCTAGAGTCTCAATACATAAGATATTTCCCAATGGGAACCTTTACATAGCACATAATACTATAATACTATATTGTAAATAATAAAAAGTGCAAATCATATTCAAACATACATATAATTTTTACACAAGTTAATAGCTAATCCTGTTTTATTTTGCAGTAATGAGACCCAGATGCCATCCTACACTGCCCACTCTCTATTCAGGTGTCCTAACCACTGTTATGTTCATTTTCGTTTTGTTGTTTTGGTTTATTGTGTTAGTTTTGTGTTTTTGGGCTTACTGTCTCATAATGGGAATATAATTCCTTTTCTTGTGACTTGGACATTTAAGATGAACATGCTGCAATCAACATTTTTGTTCTAACCCAGATTTGTGCATTGCATTCATTCCTCTTGATAGTAAGCACATCACATGTATATTGTCTCCTGAAAATCTTATGAAAACCATGGAAACTATACATATACATAATTGATTGGGATATGTAAACATGTGTGATCCATATTCCAAAGAATATACAACATACAACCCATCTCTAACAAAAACCAAACTAATCATTACTGGTTTAGTATGATTCAGTGTTTTGTAGTTAGAAAAAAACTACTTTTAAATGTTATTAATGGTAGTAATTTGTTGCATAAAAAATGGGGGAAAATATATTAAAAGGAGGGAATGGTTGGTATTATTAAATAACTCATGAACTTACCTGTTGTGGAGGAAAAGAGGGAACCGAATTGGAATTGCTAAGGTTGGTAGTGTGAGCGGCCATGTTGGTTAAGGACGAGGCAATTACAGGGGCCATTATTGGCATCTTGTTTCAGACTTTCATAACCTTCTGTATAAAGACAGGCTTCTTGTTTTCAGTCAGTTTTGCATCTTATTCTGTACTTGTGTCCTCTTGTCAGGCAATTAAACCATGAAGACTGGTCAAAATATCATATAAGTCTGGTGTGGACGCATGACAAATGTCTGGCTTTGAAAGCTCCCAAAGGAGGCAATACATAAGAAGAAATTACGTGAAAAATTGTCAGATTGTTGAATAGTGCCTACAGTAAAACATGAATGTGGTAATGTGAAGGTTTCAGATGATTTTACTGGTTTACAAAAAGGAGAAATAGGACAGGGAAATAATGATTCAATTTTTCATCCTCATGCAATACCCAGGGGAAGACAATTGATGGATAAAAACGTTTTTTTCTAGAACAATAATGACTAACACACGGTCTAAATTAAACGAAAGGAGAAAACGGGCCGTGGAAGCCATGCATTGGCCTCCCCTATAGTCTGACATTAACTCCTTTGGAATGGTTTGATATTCTAGGGAGGAAAAATGGCAATAAAATACCAGCATAACAAAGAAAATAAAACTCTGATCCATTTTTTCCCCTAGAGAAAGTTAATACATTTTCATCCAAAATCAATAACTTGTTCTGATCCTTTCCTTTCTCATATGGCATTTCAGTAAGATTTTCACTGACCCCCCATCATTTTGACCACCACCGTATATAAACTGTGTTCTATATGTGATGACTCAGGATGAAACTGTAAGGTATGTACTTTTTTATTATTATTTGGTTATGCTGTTGACATACTTCGGAATTAAATGAGAGTGCAGCTGGCTGGGAATAAGTCAGTCTTGACAAGTTAATGATAACATCCTACTTATAAGAAGCAACATTGCCATATTGCACTTTACTTCTCTGTCTCGCTTGATAATTTATAGATTATTTGTGCCACCGAGGAAAGGACAGTTACACTAAATGAGCTATAGAGGACAAACATGAAAATTCAAGGACAAGCTGTGAGTAAAAAAAACAAAAAAACAATTTGTAAAGTAAAAGCTATTTCAAATTATGAATTCATAACAATATGAAGCAAAGTCGGTAAACAGAGACTACATGACAATACTACACACATGAAAATGTGTATATTGTTGTTTCACTTACTGAACAATAATATAAAGTGTTGGTCCCATGTTTAATGAGCTGAAATGAAAGATCCCCAACATTTTCCAGATGCACAAAAAGCTTATTTATCTAAACTTGTATGCACAAATTATTTACATGTTAGTGTTAGTTCCTGTTAGTGAGCATTTCTCCTTTGCCAAGGTAATCCATCCATCCACCTAACAGGTGTGGTGTATCAAGAAGCTGATTAAACAGCATGATCATTACACAGGTGCACCTTGTGCTGGGGACAATACTGACCACTCTACAATGTGCAGTTTTGTCACACAACACAATGCCACTGGTGTCTCAAGTTTAGAGGGAGTGTGTGATTGGCATGCTGACTGCAGGAATGGCCAACAGAGCTGTTGCCAAAGAATTTAAAGTTAATTTCTCTACCATAACCCATGCCATACCCATACCATACCATACAATAGCATTTTAGAGAATTTGGCAGTACAGCCAACAGACCTCACAACCACAGACCACTTGTCACCACACCAGCCCAGGAATCCACATCCGGCTTCTTCACCTGCGGGATCGTCTGGGACCAGCCGCCTGGAAAGCTGATGAAACTGTGGGTTTGCACAACTGAAGAATTTCTGCACAAACTGTCAGAAAATGTCCCAGGGAAGCTCATCTGTGGCTCGTCGTCCTCACCAGGGTCTTGACCTGACTGCAGCTGTGGTGGATGTTCCTGCAGTCAGCATGCCAATCGCACGCTCCCTCAACACCTGAGACTTGGAATCCATAGATTAGGACCTAATTAATTAATTTCAATTGACTAATTTCCTTATCATTAAAATCTTTGAAGTTTATATTTTTGTTCAGTTTAACTTTAAACAGGAAATGACCATGTAATGGTTCGGTGTAGAATGCATTGCAACACAAAAGTGGAAAGATTAATTTTAATGAGGAAATGAAAGAAGCCCATCAACATCATATTCTTTAGAAAGCATCAAAGGGAGTATTGACTAGCACTGGAGAATCGCTAGAGTATACTTTGAGATCTAGATGTATCACAAATGTTTGACAAAATGACAAGTAACACCACAGGAATGGGAAGAGAAAGTGGAGGAACCAATAATTCCCAACAAGATAAAATGATCAAGAAATGAGTCCCCATGAGGAAAAGAACAGACATGATTCACAATCAACAGCCCAAATCAAAAATGTTTGACATTGAATCGTGCAAAACAGTAAGGAGAATTATTAATAATTATGTAAAAAGTTGAACAAAATAACTATGATACACAGTTGATGCTTAAAATGCTTTACATTACCAAGATCTTTAAATGTCAAGTCAAAGCCTCTACAACAAGGTAATATTGAAATTACAAAATACATTATTTTGAACTGCCTAAGCTCCTTTTTCCAGTTGGCTGCTTTTCGGGCTGTGACTTGAAAGAAAATTGAGGGTGCCATGGATTATTTTATCATGTATTTTATTCTGAAGGGTAGGGCTGTCCTGTTTATAATGTACAATGTAAGTATATTCTGAATAAGTACCAGTTGATATTATTTTAATTAAATTCAACAATCCTATTATACAAGTCCTATAATGAAAGAAGAACTCCAAAACCATGGGAAAAAAACCCTGTAAACTAGTGATAATAGCAGTGAGTATGAAGAAAATATCACAATGAAGACTTGTGAAATACCAATTGTGATTCCAGAAGAAATATATAATAAGTATATATAATGCACATAATGCTTACATGGGTGCAGGAATAAATCATAGAACATTGCACCTAAAACAATATTTTATTCTGATTGGTTCAGCTCCATCTAATTGAACTCCAGCACTGGTTCCCTGCCAGTTAGCTCTGCCCAGGATAACCATTTGTATCTGGAACACTACCTTATCCATCTCTGGGGAATCAATGTACTACAACAGCCCAAATGAAACCTGCAGTAAATGCCCATAGGACTCCCACATCATCCAGTGCCCAGTAATGTACTACAGGCCTGCCATACAATGACACGCTTACACCTCCAGCAGGTCCCAAGCATACCTTCCCTTATTACTCCTGGGAGGAGATGATATCATGTTTCATTATGGTTGAATACATTTGCACAGTGACTATAGTAATAAGCATCTTCTTGCCTGTTCTCTGTGCTCAGTTTTAGGGAGCTGCTGCCTAATTTATTGATATGTAAAAAGGTTTCAGGCTAGATCCATCATCTCTGCAGAAAAGTCTGCAACTGTAAGAGGGAGAATTTTGTAGCTACAAAAGTATTTTTTTTGTGTGAAAACAGAAGCAAAAAAAGATATATGAATAAAATTATATATTTTAAAAGTGACTATATATACACTCACCTAAAGGATTATTAGGAACACCTGTTCAATTTCTCATTAATGCAATTATCTAACCAACCAATCACATGGCAGTTGCTTCAATGCATTTAGGGGTGTGGTCCTGGTCAAGACAATCTCCTGAACTCCAAACTGAATGTCTGAATGGGAAAGAAAGGTGATTTAAGCAATTTTGAGCGTGGCATGGTTGTTGGTGCCAGACGGGCCGGTCTGAGTATTTCACAATCTGCTCAGTTACTGGGATTTTCACGCACAACCATTTCTAGGGTTTACAAAGAATGGTGTGAAAAGGGAAAAACATCCAGTATGCGGCAGTCCTGTGGGCGAAAATGCCTTGTCGATGCTAGAGGTCAGAGGAGAATGGGCCGACTGATTTAAGCTGATAGAAGAGCAACTTTGACTGAAATAACCACTCGTTACAACCGAGGTATGCAGCAAAGCATTTGTGAAGCCACAACACGTACAACCTTGAGGCGGATGGGCTACAACAGCAGAAGACCCCACCGGGTACCACTCATCTCCACTACAAATAGGAAAAAGAGGCTACAATTTGCACAAGCTCACCAAAATTGGACAGTTGAAGACTGGAAAAATGTTGCCTGGTCTGATGAGTCTCGATTTCTGTTGAGACATTCAGATGGTAGAGTCAGAATTTGGCGTAAACAGAATGAGAACATGGATCCATCATGCCTTGTTACCACTGTGCAGGCTGGTGGTGGTGGTGTAATGGTGTGGGGGATGTTTTCTTGGCACACTTTAGGCCCCTTAGTGCCAACTGGGCATCGTTTAAATGCCACGGCCTACCTGAGCATTGTTTCTGACCATGTCCATCCCTTTATGACCACCATGTACCCATCCTCTGATGGCTACTTCCAGCAGGATAATGCACCATGTCACAAAGGTCGAATCATTTCAAATTGGTTTCTTGAACATGACAATGAGTTCGCTGTACTAAACTGGCCCCCACAGTCACCAGATCTCAACCCAATAGAGCATCTTTGGGATGTGGTGGAACGGGAGCTTCGTGCCCTGGATGTGCATCCCACAAATCTCCATCAACTGCAAGATGCTATCCTATCAATATGGGCCAACATTTCTAAAGAATGCTTTCAGCACCTTGTTGAATCAATGCCACGTAGAATTAAGGCAGTTCTGAAGGCGAAAGGGGGTCAAACACAGTATTAGTATGGTGTTCCTAATAATCCTTTAGGTGAGTGTATATATATATATATATATATATATATATATATATATATAATATATTGTGTTGATTACTAGCACTACATGCTACAGAGAATACTATATGGCAATCTATTAATTGTTCTCACTCATATTATTTAAATGTGGTTTTGTGACCTGCAGGTAAGAGAGCACCCAGAACAATACTCATACTGTATGGATAATCCTATGTATGTATGTATGTATGTATGTATGTATGTATGTATGTATGTATGTATGTATGTATGTATGTATGTATGTATGTATTTCTTTTCCTTCTATCAGGCTGTATCATTTTACAGCAGGATAGATCAATGCTCATGCTGTATTTAAAGTACATTAAATTACTTGTATTTTCATTCAATGTCATTTGGATTTGAATACCATCATATCAGGCACTTATGGTTCACTCACTGACTATTGAATGTATTTGTCTATGTGTTGCATAAGGTTTGGAGACAACATCTTTCACTTGTAGGAAAATGGTCAAGAAAATTGTTTGCCTCTCATTTTCCTCATCCCCACACTAAGTGTTTCCAGAGGCTTTTTGAGGTATTATTGATAGCTAGCACTGGAAATAAAATACCTAGAAGAAATTACTGAAGAAAATGACACAGTCCACAGTAGGATATGAAATGAGAAGAAAATAAGAATATGTGCAGATTATGTAAACCATGCTGTGACACTGTGGGGGGGATGTCCAGGGTGCTGGGCTCGATAAATAGGCAGTTTAGGGAAACAGACATGCAAAGGCTGGGAAATATTCAGCAAAGAAGGTGAATGTATTATATGCAGTGCAGGAGTGATGGAAAACTAACAAAAACTGAAACATTTCACCAACTCACCCCCTGAACACACAAGAAGTGCCTTCCTGCCTTTATGCAAGAGCCAGACCAATCAGGGGAGTCCTGTGTGTCAGCTGTTCCCCTAAGCTGATTCATCCCCAAAGGCCTATGTTTTCATAAGAATTTCATTTTACACTGATTCAATAGTTGGCATCGGAGAAACAAATATAGTTTCTTGTCTCAGGTGGGCAAACGTGTTTTGCTTGTTACACTTCTGCAGCAGCAACTTGTCTTTAAGTGACAGAACATTTTGATCTCCCTGTCATGCTACAACATAACCCCAATGACTTTAGTAAGAAGACAAAGTAATTCACAGGATTGGGGAGATTCGAGAAAAATATAGAGGCATTCCAAATTCAAGTTAGAATTTCTAGTATTTTTTAATTAGCAAAGGGAGAACAATAAGGAAATGTGTTCCAAAGGTTTTGATAAGCCATAAAAAGTTCAGATTCTTATCTAGGACATATTTTACTTTGCCTCCTTCTGATGAATAGCCAATATTTCTGATTGCTTGACAGCTATGAGCAGTATCTTAGCAACAGGGTGAGGAAATGCAGTTTTCCGTGCTTCTTTCTTGGCTCAGACTGCTAACCAATACGGTGTCCAAAGGGATATCAATGAAAAAATACATATTTTCCTTTCACTTCAGGCATATGGTCTAGAGAAATAAAGTCTGTTCAAGGCATTCTTTACTTGTTAAAGACTGTTTTACTTCTGCCAAAGAATGGAGATATCAGTTTCTCTTGAATACATTCAGACAAATTATGCAAAATATGTTTTGTATAGTTTGGAATACAAATACTGAACTTTTAAGCAGGCATGTGCACAGAGGGTTGGTGCTGGCAATCGGTCGACCGGGTGGCAGGGTGAATGAATGAATTGTTGGCAGGTGGGGCACTGCAGCACTACATGGGGGCACTTTCTGTGTGGCAGGGCAAAGGGGCAAGTGCCATCGCCCCTTTTGCCCAGCCCCAAATTAAATCTGTAACTCAGTTCAGCTTAATTCAAGAACTTGTTGAGCATAGTTTAAAACAAACAAATGATCTGAAATAAACTGTTCTTTTGTTTCTGGATCCTGTGCACTCATGAAGAAAAATAGGGCTCGAATAATGGAGTACTAGGCCATATTTTAAGGACTCAATGAAATTCAACATCTGTGTACATATAGATTGGACTTGATCTTGTTTTTTCTACTGTTGGTTTAATTCCATTATTTCCATTTGCCATAATTAAGTAATTTGCATATTTTAATGCAATAGGAGAGCTATTACTGCATTCTAAATTATCTTGATTAAACCAAAGCGTAATAAAAATAATCAGTTTCTATGTTCGGCTTTCTAATGCTGCCTTCATAAATTGTCTCTTACCAATCATGGTAAAAAAGAGCCAAGTTTTCATTATGGTGCCGGTACACACACAGTCAGATGCTACACAAATGTCCCGTATTTGTAGACAAATGCCTGCTTCACCATGAGTTTGCGATTCATTTAGGCTTCTATTTAGACTTCTATTTCAAGGACATCACAAGTACAAAGAAAAACCCACCATGACTCTTGACTCCCTGCTTTGAGACAGACAGCATGTTGTATATAAAAAAGCAGCTGTCATGATAGACACAAACATCCATGTTGTTAAACTCTGTAATAAAACTTAATTGATATTACCCTGATTGTTAGCTCTTGCTACTAGAAAACAATATGTTTTTTCTGTGTTAACCTCTGGTAACATCATTCACAGAACATGTGAGCTATCTCTTTTGACAACGTAACTATACTGTAAATAACAGACAGGCGTTCAGAGAATTTGATTTGATTCAGCGATAAAAGCAGCTTGTGAGGATCTTATCCTAAAGCAATTGTTTGACAGTCTCTCCTTTCATACTTAAACCAATATTGATGTTTTACTTGGTGAATATACATTTTTATTAATTTATTTTAAGACAAAATGTATTCACCTAAAATTAATGATTGATATTACTACTGGGAATTGTTTGGTTTGGAGAGTTCTGTAGTTTTTCTTTATTTCACATTTGTAAGGTTACACTCACCTAAAGGATTATTAGGAACACCATACTAATACTGTGTTTGACCCCCTTTCGCCTTCAGAACTGCCTTAATTCTACGTGGCATTGATTCAACAAGGTGCTGAAAGCATTCTTTAGAAATGTTGGCCCATATTGATAGGATAGCATCTTGCAGTTGATGGAGATTTGTGGGATGCACATGCAGGGCACGAAGCTCCCGTTCCACCACATCCCAAAGATGCTCTATTGGGTTGAGATCTGGTGACTGTGGGGGCCAGTTTAGTACAGTGAACTCATTGTCATGTTCAAGAAACCAATTTGAAATGATTCGACCTTTGTGACATGGTGCATTATCCTGCTGGAAGTAGCCATCAGAGGATGGGTACATGGTGGTCATAAAGGGATGGACATGGTCAGAAACAATGCTCAGGTAGGCCGTGGCATTTAAACGATGCCCAATTGGCACTAAGGGGCCTAAAGTGTGCCAAGAAAACATCCCCCACACCATTACACCACCACCACCAGCCTGCACAGTGGTAACAAGGCATGATGGATCCATGTTCTCATTCAGTTTACGCCAAATTCTGACTCTACCATCTGAATGTCTCAACAGAAATCGAGACTCATCAGACCAGGCAACATTTTTCCAGTCTTCAACTGTCCAATTTTGGTGAGCTTGTGCAAATTGTAGCCTCTTTTTCCTATTTGTAGTGGAGATGAGTGGTACCCGGTGGGGTCTTCTGCTGTTGTAGCCCATCCGCCTCAAGGTTGTACGTGTTGTGGCTTCACAAATGCTTTGCTGCATACCTCGGTTGTAACGAGTGGTTATTTCAGTCAAAGTTGCTCTTCTATCAGCTTGAATCAGTCGGCCCATTCTCCTCTGACCTCTAGCATCAACAAGGCATTTTCGCCCACAGGACTGCCGCATACTGGATGTTTTTCCCTTTTCACACCATTCTTTGTAAACCCTAGAAATGGTTGTGCGTGAAAATCCCAGTAACTGAGCAGATTGTGAAATACTCAGACCGGCCCGTCTGGCACCAACAACCATGCCACGCTCAAAATTGCTTAAATCACCTTTCTTTCCCATTCAGACATTCAGTTTGGAATTCAGGAGATTGTCTTGACCAGGACCACACCCCTAAATGCATTGAAGCAACTGCCATGTGATTGGTTGGTTAGATAATTGCATTAATGAGAAATTGAACAGGTGTTCCTAATAATCCTTTAGGTGAGTGTATATCTTTGTTGTTGTTATGTCTGTCAAAAACTAAACTAAAATAAAATACTTATAATTAAAGTCAACTTTAATAACATATTGAATTGTATATGGGAAATGTCATGGGGAAGAATAAACATGAATGAAAATGTAGAACATGAGAACAACTGAGCTTTTGATTGACCATTTGCTCTTGACCTTTAATGTGTGTATGTAAGCTGATATGCATTTTGTATGTTTTAGGATATATTTCACCCCAGAGCTTTTTCCCCTTTATTATAAACTATTCTTGATTTTCATATCACATCAAAGGTGGATTGCTTTTAATCTATTCAGAATACATAAAACATTACATTTTTATAAGGTACATATGATTTCAAATTTAAAGACGCAAAAATGTGTATGCTATAAAGTGGAGGAATGTAATATAAACGTTCCTTTTTTATATATTGTTATAAAACTAACCAAATGGAATCACGCTGAGCTCTCTTTTGTACATTCTATCATTTTCAAGTTCTTCCATTCTATTTTTATATATATGGCTGCTCTTTGTTAATCCCAGAGTTTGCCAGAGTAGACGAATGGCTGTCATTAAGATATCAAGTACTGTTCTGCATCATGGAAAATATCACTTGACATATAAACAAGGTCTGCAAGAAGAGAATTCAGTGACTATGCCTACTTCCACATAAAGGGTCGAACATTGTAAACAGGGACGATTTGTTCTGAATCTGCTGCTGTGGTTTGCCGAGCAGCTCCAGCTATAGCAAATGTTATGTCTTCGGTGTGGATTGGGACAGTCGGCTCCGGTGCACTGGGATAGAATAATGAATGGTGATCAAGCACCACATCAGTTAAAAATCAATCCATTTCTCCTCTCAGTAAGCGCCACAATACAAACTCTTAGTAATTGACAGGGGAAGAAAGAACACCATGGTCAGGCTGCTGAGCTAACTGCGGCCAGCAGGCACTTACTGTTTCAGGGTCCAATGCACATACAGGGCTCCCTGTGCTTGGAGCTTCACTATTAAATCAGTTGGTTTATTTATGATTGCATTTGTTTTTAAATAACGGAAACACTTTCCACCAGGAGCTGAGAATGATATATATATATTTTATTGAATTTATTTAAGGTGTATTCATATATTCTCATAATAAGACTGTGGTTGTGTGCGTGATTACAATCAAATCATTTTTTTATGTTTATAACCCAGTTTTAATAGCGTATTAGTTATGCACTTATAAAAGTCTACTTTCAATCCCTTAAGTGTCTGACTGTGATGACAGCAATTATGATTATTAGTAGTAATAGCCAAATATTATTATTATTATTATTATTATTATTATTATTATTATTATATTCAAGACTGTAATAATAATTTTAGTTGATGGACAAATGCATTCTCATATATATACTACACTACTACATTTAAAATAGTTTGTGATTTAAATTAACCAAAAATAAATGTAGGTATGCATAGTTAAATGTCACTGCTGACTAGTACTTGATTCATGTTTAAATACCAGGTGCTAAAATAGCCAGGCATCCATTGCAAAGCCGAGATAAGCCTGCGCAGTTGCTATTTTTATGATCTGACAAATACGTAGTGATTCATTTGTTCCATGAAAAAAATGGGTAGATTTCATTCTGTGAATAGGAAATTCGGTTTCAAAATTGATAGAATAAGATATTTGAAATGAGTTTGAGCGCAAGATCAAACATGACTCATCCTCCACCATATTATGATGATGAGAGTTTCCATTATGGGAGGGAGTTGTGGGGAGTTATGTAAAGCTTTTTTTAAATTATTATTATTATTGAAACTCTCCTGAAAATGTATTGGAAACACAACAGTTGTCTGAAATTGACAAGAGACAGTGCTGTAATAAATAAAAACATAACACTGGGCTTTATCTTGATTTCTGGAGACAGATTTTTATTTGTATTTATTTTTTCTTTTCCTTTTTCTTTTCAATGGATTACAGCGGCAGGCTATGGATGCTAACATGAACAGGCCTCCTGTTGTGATAGCCCCAGGGTTTCAAATTCTCATCCCAAGTCTATTAGACACACTCTGTTCAAGGTTTCAAATAAAGACTTAAAGAGTTCTGCTTTTTAGATGACCTTTTTGTATGGGTAGCTTAGAGCTGTATGAAAGATTATGTGAGGTAAAATGTGTAGGATTCTTTGAAGCCATTTACAGTTTGTTTCTTCATTGTGTTGCATTATTATTATTATTATTATTTATATTAGTATTAGTATTATTATTAGTCGTAGTGTAGTAGTAGTAGTGGTAGTAGTAGCTGAGTTTTGTTTTAGCTGCCATCAATATCAGTAGCTTATTTTTTTGGTTACCATTACTATACATGCCAATGTCAGTGACTGTAAAATTGTAGATTTCTATATTTTGTATATATGTCAGTTACATATGCATGCGGAGTTACTTGAGACTGGAGCTTCTCTCCAAGTCTCTGTAGCAGTTCTGACATGTATTTAGTTATCTGCTGTAAAACCATACTCCACGTTTGGAAATGTATAGCATGACACTTTATCTGTGCTCCCATAATTCTGCTAATGTGTCACAGTTTTGAAATTCTAAACTATGACTGGGAGAGCTTCAAACCTGACCCGTCAAACATTTATGTAAAACATATATGAGCAAAACTTTACATGCTGTGCCACAGAAGCCTCTAGCAGAATTCACAATGAAAAGAAGATGTCATGTGTATTGCATTTGCAAGAAGCTTGTGTAACAGCCTGTTGTGCGGTGATCGGGCTGCTTCCCAACACCAAGGGAAACAGAAGAGGTGTCTCACTATGTTAGCTGTTATTTTCAATTCTTTTTTTTTATACACACACACATATACATAATATATACATACACTAATCAGCCATAACATTATGACCACTGACAGGTGAAGTGAATAACACTGATAATCTCGTTATCATGGCACCTGTCAGTGGGTGGGATATATTAGGCAGCAAGTGAACATTTTGTCCTCAAAGTTGATGTGTTAGAAGCAGGAAAAATGGGCAAGCGTAAGGATCTGAGCGACTTTGACAAGGGCCAAATTGTGAAGGCTAGACGACTGGGTCAGAGCATCTCCAAAACTGCAGCTCTTGTGTGGTGTTCCCGGTCTGCAGTGGTCAGTACCTATCAAAAGTGGTCCAAGGAAGGAAAAGCGGTGAACCGGCGACATGGGCGCACGTGGGGAGCGAAGGCTGGCCCGTGTGGTCTGAACAGACGAGCTACTGTAGCTCAAATTGCTGAAAAAGTTAATGCTGGTTCTGATAGAAAGGTGTCAGAAAACACAGTGCATCGCAGTTTGTTGCGTACAAAAAAGTCCGATCCATGGAGGCCCCACCTCGCAACTTACAGGACTTAAAGGATCTGCTGCTAACGTCTTGGTGCCAGATACCACAGCACACCTTCAGGGGTCTAGTGGAGTCCATGCTTCAACAGGTCAGGGCTGTTTTGGGACCTACACAATATTAGGCGGGTGGTCATAATGTTATGGCTGATCAGTGTATATATAATACACATTATACACACATATATATATATATATATATATATATATATATAAAATAAATTAGGAAAGAAAATGTATAATAACTAATTATCTAAAAGTATATGAAATATATGCTTTGTTTTACACTAATTCAATATTATGTATTTTTAATTCCATGAATATGTTTTCATTCATAATTGACAAACATGGAAGCCCATTTTTAGTAAGAATGTGATGCGAAAAACAAATGCATTGTAGGAAGTTGTCAATCATCAGTAAACACATCTAGTTCTATGGATACACTCATAAGCAAAGGAAAAGATAAACAAAATTCCCAAGTCATTCGTAATTAGCTTATGATAGTTAGTCATCTGCCTCTTTAATAATGCTTGGATACAAGCTTTACTGGGGCATGTTCACAAGTGTTTAATTACTAGTGATGTTTTGTAGAGCAATGGCAGAATTTTTTAAACCATGTTTCAAGGTCAAAAGACCTAATTTCAAGCTAAACTCCTTTGTAAGTAAATAAAACTTTACAGTGTCACACATGCAGCATTTACAAGGCTATAAAGACTTCAGTATATAGCCATAAATAATCAGTGTAAAACCAATTACAATGTCCCATCTGTACCTGAAGATGCCATTTACATGTCACACAATAATGACTGCTTGAAACAATCATTTAATGGGAATATAGTAGTTTAGCAAGGGCATGAATTAACGCTACCTTGTCTGATATATTGAGTAGAAAATATTGATTTGCTTCCCTTTGATTTACACAGCCTACTCCAAACTGTCAAAGTGGGGAAAAAAGTGGAGGGTGAAAAAAAAGATTCAATTTTAAATAAAAACCTGAAAAGTCTTAATTTATTAAGTATTCACCGCCTTTGCTATGGCACTCCTAAATAAGCTCATGTGCATCAAATTGCATTCAGAATTCACACAATCAATTGAATGGAGTCTATCTGTGTGTAATAAAAGTGATTCTCATCATTTCAGATTAAATACACCTGTCTCTGTAAGATCCTACAGTGTATTCAAAGCAAAGATACTACCATAATACCCACAAATTCCTCAATTTCCTCCATTCCTTCATAAATTCCTCCAACACAGATTTACCCAAAAAGGAGTTACCCCTAAATTTGAGAAGTGTCCTTTCTATAGGTATGTATGCAACCCCTTTCAACATTTTCACCTTTTGTTGCCTTATTCCATTTAAAAAACTGGTGTTTTAATTCACCACTAAATCAGTAACACGTTTGAAATGCACAGCCTATTGTGTAAAGAGTAAGCAGCAAATACTAAAAGCAATAGAGTTTATATATCCCAATGTATTAACCACCTTGATATATTAAGTTAATTTGTCTTCCAGGTTAATTATTGCTTCCAAGAATAATTAAATCACATCCCTTTGACACAAACATGGAATTCATTATCGCCATTGTTTAATTTCATTAAAAAAAATGCAGTGCAGGCTTATAACTAAATATTAACCTTGTATTTAATTTTCTTCATAATTATCTAATTTTATTATTGTTAAAAGTAAAACATGTTCTTGTTTTTATTGAAAAATAACATTGATTTTAACTTCTAATCAAATTAATTGCTATCCAGTGTAATATCAGGTTCTGACTGGTATGTGAAAGGTATTTGATTGTGTACGCTAGAATTAGCTAGAGCTGTTGGACTTAAAAAAAAAAATTATATATAAGTTTCATATGTGTTTGAGTTGTTAGACCTAAGATTTTCTTACAAAAGCAATTACATTTTGTTTTGTAAACAAATGTCCAAATAAATCAGACATTACTGAATACAATTGGATGCATTCTTGCCATATGATAATAATCACCTGTGGTAACTGTAATCTGATAATAATAATAATAATAATAATAATAATAATAATAATAATAATAATAACAATAAAAATAATAATTAAATTCTGAAACACTTTCAAAGAGCAGACAAATCCTTCAGTGGCAGAGAACCAAGATTGTCATTTCACCACTATGTTCAAATGCCTAAGTAATCCCTTTCAGTAGATCAACCCTGTGTCTCCATCAGGTAGCTGTCTTTTGGATTTATGTTTGATTTTTTTATTGATTTATTTAGACACAGAGCCATCTACATGTCTCATTTGCTTTATTACAATTTGAGCTGTGATGTCAAAGTTCATTGATCTCCTACAATTACAATTACCCTCTTGTATAATTATTTATCCTTTTGTTTTATTTTTATGATTTATGATATATGTATACCAGAGAAAACAAGAGATGAGCATGGTTTTGTTCACTGCGGTTGTCTTGGGGGGGCACAGATTACGGCTTTGTCAATCGCAAACATGTCAAGATTACTACCAGACCATAAATATGATTGTATTAGTGGCCAACACTATATATTCCCATCCTCTCAAAAGATAACAAGTATCTCTGTCAGATACACAGATACAACTAACATAATCCCCATGTTCTTCTGACTCTTTAGCTCAGGTTGCTCATGCAATGCAAGCTCTATTCTCTTTGCAGAGGAGTATGCTGTATCTAAGCTTATACCGTTGTGAATGCTAAGTCTCGAAACAACATTTTTTGTTCATGAGATGATGCTTAGTTTGCTAAAAACGTGTTGACTGGCAGATTTGCAAGCATCTGGTATAACTCACAATTCAGTCCGAGATCCAGGAAGCACTATAATCCTTTTGTGGTGCGGAACCTTTTGAGCTTAGATGTTACTTCCTCAAGCTCAGTGCCTTCTGGCTGTACTGCTTGGTGATGTCCCTAGCGTTTAGTTGCTTTTCTTGGATCTGCCCATTAATCCTAAAGTAACCTTTACCCATGTAGGCATACATAGCACTGATCCTAATTCTTCTGCTCCAAGTGCCTTGGTTGCTCTCCAAGGTGCTGATTCGGTACCTTCATATAATAATATCTCCCATTTGTGTTAGCTGATAAATGATCTTCTGCTGTTAATAGGCCTGTCTTTGACAGTTTTTCCCTTTATCACATGCTAGGTTAGCTTAATAGCTCATCAGTCCCAGGTGCAGTTTTCTCTGACTGCTCCTTTGCTTCTTGTTCAGTCCCTTTCATTCCAGGGTCTCTTGAGGTCTCCCCATTTCAGACATATAACAGGTGTGAATGCACGGAAGCCTACGTTTTCTTCTTTCCTTTTTTCGGATTCAAGTAATGTTGTCTACTGGAATATCTTGGCTATTCGATCTTTCTATACATTCAGCAGTGCAAAAAACGGAATCATACATTGATTGTTATATTGATTGCAAGAAACAAGCATTGTTTATACACATTTGCAAAGGAGAAACCTAGTGTAATTAAAACAAATAAACAAACAAACACAAAGTCCTGTAATAGTCCAGTTACTCTCAAAAAGACTACTTTACACTCAATAAGTACCTCCTAAAGCTTCCCAGCTACACCATACATTGTCAAATGACATCAACTCTCATAAACTCATTTATCATCTCAGATACTTGTTCCATTATAAATATAAATATTAAATTGTTAATTAATAGTGGAATATTTAAACATTGTATTCAATTGTTTCATGACTAAATGTTTTTTTAGATGTTTTTTATTTCTCCCCAGAAAACTGATGTTTCATACATGATTAAAACAAATATGTATATATGTAAATACAGTCTACCGTCTGTTCCTTATTTCTGGAGGTTCATGCTAATAGGGTAATAGTTATATTGCACTTTCTTCCATAAGAGAAAGGTACTAAGCTGCAACACCCATGACTACTGCTTATGATATTTTTAATAATATACTGTATATATAAGGCATTGCTAACATTGAGATTTGTTTGTATCAGAGGGGGCTGGTTCAGTGTGTGAATAGTTATGACGCCAGTGTTTAAAAAAAACAAAAACAAAAAAAAGTCACCAACCTGTGACTATTCAGGTGTTATATGATTACACTGTAGCGTTATGTTGGCTGTATTTTGATAAGAGCATTTTAGCTCTGAGCTGAAGCACTGATCTAAAAAAGATCTCTCCCCCCCAAAGTTATCAGATTTCCTTAACTCATCAGCTTGGAACTGGTTTACATCAAAATTACAGTTTTGGGGAGGATGGCACCGAGAATAGGCCAAATAGTTTGGAATCCTGCTGTGAGATGTCTGGAGAAAGGGGCCTGTAGGTAATAAAAACTCTTTGAAGTGGACGAGAGCCGAAATCCCGACATAGAGCTACGAACCCAGGCCAACCGGCATTTCCAAAAGGTGGCATGGATTGACATCAGTCATAAATCAAGCCCCCCTCCAATAGGACACTGGGGGCTGAAACCGAAATCCAATCTCAAAAACTCAAGAACCAATCATCTATTGATCTGACAGACTATAAAGAACAGCGCACTCTCTCTCTCTCTCTCTCACCTGAACCAGAAACTCGCTGCCACAGCTCAACCTGTAGCTCTGTTGCCAGAACATGAACCAGAAACCAACCAAGTCTTTGCCGGCAACAGAAGAGTTAAACTGGGAGAAGGAGATTGAGCCGTACGAAGAATTCTTTTAAAGGACTTTATTAAATAAAGAACTTTACAGACTGCGCTGCCCGCCTGTTCCCACCTGATCAGTGGAGTTTTACAGCTGGACAATTGACAAGTCGACTGTACACGAAAGTGTTCAGTCATTTAAATAGCTATTTGAGTCTTAAGAAACTTGACCCTTGGAACGAACAGGGCCCTGCTTTCCTCAAAGACTATGTCTTCAAGTAACTACGGTGGAAACCCTGCTTACAAAGAAGATTTTGTGCACAACCTTGGAGCCTTCAAACCAGTGGAAAATCTGTTTGGAAAAGACTCCACTTTCGCAAAACCCCAACTTCCAGGTGCATCGACTGAGTGGAAGTTCTTGGACAAAGCCGAACCGGACTGCCTTTGTTCCAACCACACGGACCTCGTGCCGTGTGCTGTTATCTGAGCCTGAAGACAGAGAGGCCTCTCTGCGACGAAGTTCAGATAAGTTTAACAGTTTGGAGTTCATGATTCATGACATTTGAAAAATCAATTAGAAATGTTAATCTGTGATTCATAACTCTAGAATGTGTAATATCATTTAGTTTTCTTAAATATAAATGTGTGTTGCATTAAACTGTTTTGTTGATAATTTTAGAAATAAAATCTGTCAACGCCGAGAAATATCTTCTCATTCCTGTTTAACTGTTTAGTCTGAAATTGACACACATGAATAGACATTAGATTATTGGTGGCCCTGCCTATCCTTAATCATTGAATAATAATCAGTTAAGGGAAATTGTGGTAACAAGTAATGATAGGATCTTTCTCGGCACCTAAACGTAAATGAGACTGATATATATATAACGAGAAGTTACCTGACATAAATACTAACCTGCGTATACTAATACTAATATTAGTACTAATGAGAGACTCACCTTCGTCTTACTAACCGGTATTGTAGTCAATGTGTTTATAACCTTTTTTGTTTAACGATTGTGTGTTATCATATGCGATCCCATGGTCTTTGATTTGGTCACGGAAGTGATTTGTCTTTGATTTGTTGATCTAGAGTTGAATTTTAATTAGTTTTTCCCTTTTGTATTATTAGTGTAGTGCTACATTTAGTCTTTGTTTTTGAATAAATTTGACAATTTATATCTTTGGAATTGGTGTCTGCGTCCAATTATTACAGAAATTGAGTTCTACAAGATTCCAGGATTCGTGATAAGGTGATACTATAAATTCACTTCTTTAATTGAAATTTATAAGTGTACCTTACGCTACAACACAAACATGTATTTTTGATCTTGCAAGTATATTTAAATATCCTTTTATTGAATGGCACACTCAATTTCATGCTTAACTTTGAATGTTTTTGAATCAAGCTGTAAGTGTCCTGTTATTGCTGAGATAATATTATTTATGGTTTAGTAGTTGCCTTAACTGACGAGTTTCGAGGTATTTATCATACTTTTTATGAAGAACTGTACAGAAGATGGATTGACTTCAATGAGCATTGTCATGTAATGTTCTGCACAGTTTTCTCTAGACCTTTATTTTTCTTCTTGTCTCCTCCTATAAAACTTAGTGAAAGCCCTTATGCAATCAGCATGCAAACATTTTGTTTTTCTAGGAGGACAGAAGTACTCTTCAGACTTCATAGAAAGGCACTGTTCTAAATGAATTGATTTTCTAAGTAATTAATGGGTCAATTTGTATTATTACAATCATTATTATTTGTGACATTCATGGAAAAGAGGTGACAGTTCTGGATACATAAATAAAATAATAATACATAATAATGGGTGCTGTGTGACTGTGTGTGTGTGTAGGTGTGTTTGTGTTTTAATTATTGCTACTGACATGAAACATTATGATTTTCCTGTGTTCAAGTTTGTTGTAAACTCTAGAGTGTTTCCTGTTCTTGTGGATATACACTGCATGCCTTTCCTATCATCATAAAATGGTTTCTCTCAATTCACTTCCCTAAGATTACTGTGGTTGTGTTTAGATTATAGATGTGTCGTATTTGAAAGAAATGATGTGCTCATGAACAGAGTCCTGAACAAGCATTCCACTGTTGTAATGCTTCACTTAAACAAGGACAATATACAATTAAAAAATAAAGGTACAGAAGCAGGTAAATACAGAATAGTATTGTATATGTATTTTTTGTTAAATCAACTGTCTGTATAGTGACAATGGGATCTTGGAAAACTACTAAAGACGCTCAAAATAAAATTGCCTCTAGTGGGATTTAACTGGTATTCAAACACTGAATATGAGAGAGGACTTGTCTCCGTAAATTCAAAAATAGTGAAAATAATCTGAGAATGAGGTCATTTGAAGCAGCAGAAAAACAATGTCTTAAGACATTAAATTAATTTAATGGAAAATTGTATCCTGTAAAATGAATATTAATTGCCAAAAGTAATCAGAACTACTATGTCTTCTTCTTCTTGTAAAAAGTAATTGATTCCTTGATTTAGATTTATTATATTTACAGACGGGTGACAAATTAAAGAAAAAAAAAAACATAAAGTGTCTCAGTAAGGTGTTGGGTCACCAGAACAGCTTCAATGCTTTTGGCACAGATTTTAGAGTCTCTGGACTCTACTGAAGGGATGAACACCATTCTTCCAAAAGATATTCCCTCATTTGGTGTTTTGATGATGGTGGTGGAGAGCGCTGTCTAACACGTCGGTCCAAAATTTCCCATAGGTGTTCAATTGGGTTGAGATCTGGTGACTGGGAAGGTCATAACATATGATTCACATCATTTTCATACTCATCACACCATTCAGTGAGCCCTCATGCCCTGTGGATGGGGGCATTGTCATTCTGGAAGAGACCACTCCCATCAGGATAGAAATGTGTCACCATAGGATAAAGGGGATCACTCAGAATAACTTTGTAATGATTTGCAGTGACTCTTCCCTCTAAGGGGACAAGTGGACCCAAACTTGCCCACTTGTCGAGAATATGGTGAAGGATCAGTTTTTTTCAAATCTCTGTAGACCAATGCCTATGTTTTTTGCACCACTGAACTCTCAAATGTGCATTTGTCTTTGTAATGAGGGGTTAATGCACTGCAACACTAATATAAGAGTTGCTGTTCTTCTTTTCCTTACAATACTGCAGTAATGCACAAGCATCATGGCCATTGAATGTGCACTTTCGACCACAATTTCCAACCCTATTTACTGATGTCTTTCCCATAGATCTAAATGCAGATGTAACTTTAGTCACTGTTCCTATTGAAACACTAGCCAGTTGAGCGCCTTTGTGACTGAAGCTCCTGCCATTCGTGCTCAATAACGACCCCTCTTTCAAAGTCACTTAGATCCTTTCTTGCCATCTTGATCCAAAATCCTCAGCATTTCATACATGCCACAGAGCATGATAGGATGTTAATTGCTTAATTGTATCATGCAGTACACTTGTTTGGAGGCATCTGCATTCGTTATGTTCCTCCACTCATTTATTCAGGTTTTACCTTTAATTTGTCACCCATCTGTATATCACTGAAATACAAAATTATATTTTAACTAAGGCGTAATCAATGATTTTCTCAGTTATCTAGGGGAAGCACTTCATACATACAGTATATATTAATACATTATATATAAATTGTATTATAAAGTCCTATTGTCATATGGCAATTCAATACCACACTCATCCTTTGCTTTAACATGCAGTTATTTATTATATTTAAAAAATCTCTTTTCTTATGCAAGATACTTAATTTACTTTAATAGTTAAGCATCTGTGTTTGTGTTTCTAGTAAACTTAATTTACATAATTCTGAACCACATTTATGATATATTAGCTTATATTAAACCAGCTTTCTTGTTTTATGACACCTTAGATGGAGCACTAGTTTGCATTTGTTTTTCTCTTTATAAACATATTTTATGTTTATGAACCTGTCATATAACACAGTCATTCAAAATGCATTGCCCTGTTTTAGTAGGGGGTGTATGGAAATGTAATGTCATTGAGCGTTACCTTTGACAGAATACTATGACCCTGTACTAGTATTACTTTTGATAATACACAAATATTTGTTCTCCATGGAACCAGTGGAACTGAGGAACTGTTATGATCAAAGTACACCCAAATGTAAAGCTAATTCACACATCTTTCTTTATCATTTACATGATCACAATACTGTTGAAAATACATTTTATGTGGATTGTAGAATTAATCTAGAACTGTGATTTATTGTATGTGAATCAAGCCGAGTAAACAGAATTATTTCAGGATTCGACTTTCACATTAAATGTCCTTCTTTTATCACTAAAAGCCTTCAGTGGTTTGATATGTTATAGAAATCTGTGTCGAACAGCTGTTCGTACAGATAAACTCTTCATGCCAAACATAATTAATTCTTCATTATTACAAAATTGACTACTTTATTTATTTATTAATGCAATTTATGTCTATATTTATCCTATGTAAAATGTTAAAATAAATAGAATGCACTCTGATGATTTAAAATGAGCACCCACAGAAATTGAGGAATTGTCCAATTTCCCCAATGTACTTATACAATGTAATATATATATATATATATATATATATATATATATATATATATATATATATATATATACACACATACATACAAACAGACACACACATGTTCATAACTGGTGCAGGTAGCTTTTGATATGTATTACCTTTGCATTTATAAGGTCACTTTTCTTGATATCTATGCTAAAGCCAGCTGAGGCAGCAAACATTTAAAATTAGCTTTACTGAGATTTTCTATCAAGGACAATCCAGGGACTTTGAGTATAGGATACTTTCAAATTTATTTGCTCTAGCTAGCCATGCAATCCAAGTGTTATAATCATAGCTCACTACTTGTCCTTAATTAGCACCGAATCACAGATTCCTTATTTATATTTTGCTCTGGCAATTATGGGATATCTTCAGGGGGAAACTCAAAGGTCAGAGTAGAAATTCTTTTGATAGAGAGACTAAGGGTTATATAAAAAATGTACTTTGTGAATGACATGCCTTACATCTTCAATTCTTCACCACAGGTTGGAAATGATTAAAGCACAAATATAGGTCAGCCTGTGTCATGCATATCAATTACAGCTCCACGAAAGAATGGCATTATCTCCTTAAGACATAGAAAGCTGTATCTGTCTGCCCTGACTTGCAACAGCATGTTAAGTCTCCTTGGTTGACAAAGGTCAGCTTTATGGTAATTCATACTGATGGATAGTGTGTGTGTGTGGAGTGGGGGTGGGTGAGAGGATGAAAAGTATAAGATAGATTTTATATAAACACCCTACCCAGCCACCACATTTTGTTCTAGCAATGTCATGTGAAGTTGTAGTTTGGTTTTATATTGTATTTGACAAATATGACTAAGAAGAATGTTACAAAAACAAATGATCCTAACCAAACAATATGAAAAGGCTGCCTGTATGTGCTGATGTAATATTCTGATTGTTGCACAGTAAAGTTGTATGTGAATTTCCTAGTGCCATCTCTGGAATTTCATAACATATGAAGAGCAATTCCATTATTTTGCAGGCATATATACATTAAAAAATTTTACAAATACAATTTTCACAGTATTTTTTTTTATCTGGAATGTGTGTGTGTGTGTGTGTGTGTATATATATATATATATATATAGTCAAACCGTTGGGCTTCAAATTAGGTGGGCATGGGCAAGGGGCTTGGTGAATGGTGATTTAGTATTTACAGTGCTCAGTCTGGGAAAGACATAGGCAGGGACAGTGCGTCCCAGGTGGTCCCGTTTCACCCATCCTGGCATCAATTTTATTTATTTATTCCACACTTTTTTGTTTTCATTCTGATAGTTTTCATAGTCTGAATCCCCTTGAGAAAACAAGCAGGTGGAAGCTGCACGGAAGATGTTCCAAAGCACAATTCCCAATGGAAAGACTGTTGCTTTTGGAAAATTGGATCAGATGAGGATTAAATGTTGGCAGACCAACATGAAATACCCATGCCCAGCGGAAGACTAAAATGTGCATTTGATTTCTATGGATAATATTGCTTTAAACTTTTTTAGACTGTCCAGGGGAACATTAAATCGAGAACTGAAAGGGAGCAAGAGTGTTTATTTGTGAGGCCTGTGGAATTATCTGGGCTGTAAAGATGGCCACAATAATTCTTTCAGTGAAGCTGGCTTGGGAGAAGAAAATCGGATTGTTCAAAATTCACAATGTTCCTGGGAAATACTGATAGTGCTGACCATGTCATTGATCATTGTTTAGTCTCTGCTTAGCATTAAAAGATTGCCAGTGGGGTCTAACATTGTAATATATAACAAACTTTTAAGAACCTTTAATTTAACTTTTAAAATCACATAAAATATCAATGTGCATTACAAGGAAAGTAATTGGGGGGAAAATAGGAATCAGAAAGGAAATATTGCAAGAGAAGATAATGGTAATCTTGGCAGAGGCTTCCCCAGGAGCTTCTGTAAGCGCAAAAAATTCTGCCAGCGGTGGGGCAATTGTTATGTGATGCATATAGTGACTACGGGTATAATCGAAGATTGTGTTTTGCTCGTCAGTCAATCAGAAGAGTTTGTTCCACATCGTCCTTTGTACATACCAAAATGGTGGCCCGGGTCTCCAAATCTTGATGTAAACACTGAGTATTATATAAATTGCAACTAACATAAAGCAAACTATTACAGACAATTAAATAAAGTACAAAAGTGACTCTTGACATTTTCTCTAAACTGCGCAATGTGGGGTTGGGCTCAGATATCCATTGCCAATGGTTTATTTGGCGCAGAAGTACTGTGGGACAATTGAACAATTCCACTAGATTTTCAAGTACTAATTTTAATATAGTAATCATATTTTTAAATGGAACACATTATATTAGATTCCTGTATGAATTCATATAAACATGTGCAAGAGAGAGATAGGCACAACTGAACAAAGCTTTTTATGAAGCATTTCACCTATTCAGCCCTATCTGTTCATAAATTGAAGATACCGGGTGTCATTTTGTAGCTAGAGTGCCTTCCTGTGCAATAAAGCAGGAGAGATTTCACAGTTGTATTGACCACAAAGTTTATTCAATTGAAGCATTTACAGGAGTTCTCCCTGAACCTATCCAATCTATTCACCTTTAAAAGAACACTTTACAAGGGGAATAACAACATTTCACAAAGCTTATCAGTTTAAATGCAAACTATTCATGCAGTTACAGAAACCTGTGAGGCATTACATTTCTTTTGAATGGCTTCCCAAAAAAGATTCCATTATTAGATGAACAGTGACCAAAAAGACTGGAACAATATTCAAATACAGATAGAAATGTTAAATAAACAACTCAATGTAAACATGCATATCATTAAATAGCAAATTACTGCAGAGGTGCCTTAATTTAGAGTTAGCATTGGGAAGAAAACAAAATCCAAACTAATACTGTGATAATTACCCTTTGAATATTAATAAGCATTTGATGCAATGTTCTTAAATTCCCTCAGGGATTTCTTCTTGCTTGTGCAATCTGTCTTTCAATGTTTCTGTTTTCTTTTACTTAACAATACATTAACTGGATATATATATATATATAATAGAAACTTGTTAAGCACCTATGAAAAATGTTATATATCTGATTTAAGAATGTATGCCTAAGATAAATAAATAAGATGCCTAAGTAAATAAAAGCATAGCCCTTGAATGAAAGAATAAGTGTCTCTGCAGTTGCTGTATAAGCATACATTTTCATTATTACAACTATTAGGATACAATTAAAGAAACATAAAAGACTTTGCCCTCTCTGCAACAGAGCAGAGTTTTCTCAAAGGGAGTTGCGTAGGTTTTCTCTTCCTGAATCGCTTGTGAGTGAAATTCAAAACAGGAACTGAACTTGTTTTTTGTTGTTTTTGTTGAATTTTTTGTCTTTCTCAGAACTCCGCAGGAGGCTGTTTCTGAAACTAATCTCGGCATTACATTAAAAATACATTCATAAAATATAACTGTCAATCAATAATCTTTGCAGACAATTTATTCCCTGTGGCTGAATTTCACTTCATAAATCCTTAAGCCTTTTAAAAATATTTTTTAATAATAAAACAAACAATTGCATTGTATTTCTATTTGATGGATTTCCCATTAAGTGATTTGCCTCTTCAACATTCAAATATTTTGGTCAAGAGTTAAAATAATCCTTAATCTAATGAGCTCCCTGGAAAACATAACAGATTATAAAATCAAATGGACCAGGTAAAATCCAACAAAAACAGCAATTTAATAATACATTGTTTTTACTCTTCAGCTTTTCATCCTCTTACAATTTCATTTAGTTTCTGAATAGATCTAAACATACTATCTTTCTAAAGTGAGGTCCTTATTTTGTGCAGATGGAATACAGAATGTGCTTCTTTCAATGTCATATTCTGTTTTGCATTTGCAATTAAGGTTTTGAGCAATTGCCTTAATCCAGCACTTTTGTTTTATTCCACAGCTTCTGTAATAAAAGATAAAACCGAGAGAACTAAGCCAAGTTCTCCATTTGATATAATATGTATGAAGTTATTACAATTCAGAAAACATCTTAACTTGAGAAAATGATCCAGCCTCCTAAGGATGTTGTGATTAAGAGTGTTGACAGGTAAATCACTTTAATGCAAGAGACCAGGTACTATGTCATATTTAACTGACAGATAGTGTTTGCATGACAATGCAGTTAATAAAAACAAGCTCAAATAAAAGCAGCTGGCAGTCAGTAAGTGTGTATCGAACTAGAAGATAGTGATTGCATTTCATGTCTTTCTTTATCTAATTGTGAGGTAGACTGAAATAAACATTTGTGGGGTGCCGTTCAGGAAAAAAAAAAATATATATATATGTGCATTTGTATTGGTTTGCTGGCATTGATATTGGTTTGCTGGCATATGTATTTGTTTGATGGCATACATATGTATTGAGTTGCTAGCACATTGGTTTGCCATATAAGCAAGGTTCTGGTTTCTATACAAACAGGGCCCGATATTCAAACTTTGCGCAAATTTCCATGCAAAATGTGTGCGCCTCGCAAACCCTCACAAACCCTCGCAAACCCACCTGCAACACTCCACAGTGCGCTATTATTCCCACTGTTTGAGCACAGCTTTGCGAATTTATAGGATGAATGCCTATTACCATATGCTAATTGAGGAACAGGACTCTGCAGGTGGATGAATGAAGGTAGTGTGCTGGACAGCGGGTGCCATGTTTCTGCACTAGTTTGTGACGATTTGAATATTCTTTTATTTGTACATATATATATAATGACTTTAGCAATTACATGTGCACTTCCCATCTCACACACACACATACACTCACATACAGCTCTGAACAAAATTAAGAGACCACTGCAATTTTTTCTTAAATCAGCATCTCTACATGTATGGCAGACATTCCATTCCAGTATCTGTTGAATTCCAACACAGGCACACTCCATCTACTGAATGAGCTACTGATTAGGTGATCACCTGAACCAAATCTTATGTAACGAGGAAAAGTATAAAAACCACTGCTGTGGTCATCACTATCCTCTTGGACCAGCTGGATGGCAGAAAACAGTGCTAGTAGTACCTCAAAAGTAATTTGAATCAAAACATAACTATTGACCATGCCAAAAGAGTTGAAAAGGAAAGTTTTGAGTGAGGAAAAGAATGGTTCAATTCTGTCTTTACTGGCAGAGGGATACAGTGAGCATCGGGTTGCTTCCATCCTTAAAATTTCAAAGATGGCGGTTCATAAAAACAAGGTCAAGCAGCAGACATTGAGGACAACAAAGCTACAGACCAGCAGAGGGAGAAAAATGACTCTCCACTGACCGGGATGACCACCAACTCATTTGAATGTCACTCAACAACAGTAGGATGACATCAAGTGATCTACAAAAAGAATGGCAAACGGCAGCTGGGGTGAAGTGCACGGCGAGGACGGTTCGAAACAGGCTCCTAGGGGCAGGGCAGAGGTTGTGCAAAGCTAGAAAAAATCCCTTCATCAATCAGAAGCAAAGAAGAGCCAGGCTGAGGTTTGCAAAAGACCATAAGGATTGGACCGTAGAGGACTGGAATAAGGTCATCTTCTCTGACGATTCCAATTTTCAGTTTTGCCCAACACCTGGCCATCTAATGGTTAGACAGAGACCTGGAGAGGCCTACAAGCTACAGTGTCTCGCACCCACTGTGAAATTTGGTGGAGGATCAGTGATGATCTGGGGGTGCTTCAGCAAGGCAGATTTGTCATTGTGAAGGATGCATGAATCAAGCCACATACAAGGTTGTCCTGGAAAAAAACATGATTCCTTCTGCTCTGACAATGTTCCCCAACTCTGAGGATTGTTTTTTCCAGCAGGACAATGCTCCATGCCACACAGCCAGGTCAATCAAGGTGTGGATGGAGGACCACAAGATCAAGACCCTGTCATGGCCAGCCCAATCTCCAGACCTGAACCCCATTGAAAACATCTGGAATGTGATCAAGAGGAAGATAGATGATCACAAGCCATCAAACAAAGCCAAGCTGCTTAAATGTTGGAACCAGGAGTGGCATAAAGTCACCCAACATCAATGTGATATAGAGAGCATGCCAAGACGCATGAAAACTGTGGTTGAAAATCAGGGTTATTCCACCAAATATTGATTTCTGAACTCTTCCTAAGTTAAAGTTTAGTATTTTGTTGTTTAAAAGTGAATATGAACTTATTTTCTGTGCATTATTCGAGGTCTGACAACACTGCATCTTTTTTGTTATTTTGACCAGTTGTCATTTTCTGCAAATAAATGCTCTAATTGACAATATTTTTATTTGGAATTTGGAAGAAATTATGTCAGCAGTTTATAGAATGAAACAAAAATGTTCATTTTACCCAAACACATACCTATAAATAGTAAAACCAGAGAAACTGATAATTGTGCAGTGCATTTGAGTCTGACACATCCTGAATGCAGACCTCCTTGGTAATATAGTAGTGTACACCTCTGTGCCATTGTCCTGACAGGGCATACAACGAGGTAGTATTGCAGTACAAACACAATATTGTGGACGTAGTAGTAATACATATTACCCAATACCCATCATTGTCTCTATGTATGTAGGTCATAACAGAATCAAACATAATGCTATTATGTTACATATTCGGATGCCCTATTATTATTATTATTATTATTATTATTATTATTATTATTATTATTATTATTATTATTATTCATAAGTTATTGTTATTGATTTCATACATTTAGTTTGGCTGAATTTGATTAATTCCCTGAACTGTGTTATTGAAACACAATTCTAATGAAGAGAAGCTATGTAAAAGCCTTACTAATCACCTTATAATGATTTGGTCTACTCTGATACCGTTTTAACTGATATCATTTTTAAAAAGCACTGCCCAATGGGGAGGGGTTTCTGCGCACTTCCGTGAACCTGATCGAAACGTCACTCTATCAAAGCTGCCATTGGCTCACTCAGAACAGGTCCCTTCCATTTCCTGTTCTATAAAACGTGACATCAGCGCAGGTTCGTCCTCTTTTGCCGGGAGCTAGGCCAACTACAAGAAACGTCTGACCTCTGTGATTGCCAACAAGGGTTTTGCCACCAAGTCGAAGGGTCAAATACTTATTTCCCTCATTAACATGCAAATCAATTTATAACTTTTTTGAAATGCGTTTTTCTGGATTTTTTTGTTGTTATTCTGTCTCTCGCTGTTAAAATACACCTACCATTAAAATTATAGACTGATCATTTCTAGGTCAGTGGGCAAACTCAGCACAAAATCAGCAGGGGATCAAATACTTTTTCCCTCACTGTACAGGGCGGCCTGTACAGGCAACGTGCCTGCAGGCCACATGACAGACCCTGGGAACACATCAACAGGCTGTCAGTAAATCCAGAAGCAGCTCACGCAGGTGCTCGACTTGAAGGCTTAGTCCGGTGGAAGGGAAGACATGGTTCACTAGCTCCCTCAGGATGCACTTAAAAGGAGCAGACTGGGAGAGGAAAAATGCAGGAGCCAGAGCCCGTAGGCTACTAGGGTTCGACTGCAGCCAACATCGTGTTCCAAATTGAAGTGGGCGGTCCCATCATGTCCAACCTGTAGAACAGGGCAAATGTAAACGGCGAGGCTCAAGCTGCAGCCACACAAATGTCTGCCAAGGATACACCTTTAAAAAAGGCCCAAGATGTGCAGAGGCGATTCTAGTGTATGTGGGGGCCCCAGGCAAAATAATTCCTGACGGTGATGCTGCAGGGGGGGGTTCGGCGGAGTTTTCTCCCATGTGAGCGGGGGTGGGGGTGGGGGTGGGGGTGGGGGGGGTGGCGGAGGTTTCTCCCGGGGGGGTGCGGCGGTTTCTTCTTCCGTGAGAGCGGAGGGGGGTTTCCCATTTGGGGGCCCCCCCTCAGCCCGAGTGGGCCACCAGGTGTTCATGCACCAGGGTCCTGGTGGACTCGTAGGCCATGGTAATGGTGTCTGCCTGCGAGGCTGGGCTGAGGGTGTAACCGGGTAGACCCTCCTGGGGAGTGCGCGTCAGCATCTCATCCATGGAGGGTCCAAAAGTAATGCCCGGCGATATGTGCATATCTAGGAGGTGGGTCCGGTTCGTGCCAGGTACTCGTCTTGCCTGTGACAGCCAGAGCTGGTGGCGTGCCGCCACAATAGCTGGCAAGGAGTGTCCAGTTGCCTTTGCGCTGTGATGCATCACATTCACCGGTAGGTCAGCCACCACCGGAGTCGGTGAAAACGAGGCCAGTTCCCCCTCCATGAGCTCTGCCTCCGACTTCAAACCTGCGTGCGGGCTGAGTAATAGGTGGTCCTCCTCCCAGATTACCTGTCTGCTGTCCTTGTCCATAGACAGGGCAGAGAGGCTCCCCTCAGAGTCCCGTGGTACATGGGCCGGCAGTGGAGACTCGAGATGTGAAGGGGGGGGTCAGGGTCTGGGCTGCTGTTTGCACTGCCTGTACAGATGGAAGGGCGCAGATGTGGTCCTTCCTGCTACTCAAGGATGGCATGGCGGGGAGGGGGCTAACGACGACTCAGAAGAGGGGGAGGGAGCCCGTGGGAGTGGAGTGGGAGATCTTTGGGCGGGTAGGCGAATGTGGCAGTGCCCGGTGGAATGGCGGACCTCCGGGTGCGCCGCAGCAGACCTGGAAGTCGCGGACGAATTGCACCTGCTGTCAGTTCCCAGACAGATGGGGCATAAGACTTCCCCACTCCAGGCGGGCAAGGTGCGCTGGCCGCAAGCGGCACAGTGGCGGGGGCGAGAGGAGCTCATTGCCAAGCCGACACCGGGTCAAATGGAGTCCGGGGTCTGAGGGAGCCGAGGGTAGTAGACTACCAGCTGTAGAGGGATCTAGAACTGAGGCCTGCACACATGGACCGGGAGGGCTAGCAGTGCTCATTCTCAGTGAACTGAGAGAGCGAGATCTCCTATAGCCACAGCTGCGGGCTGTAGTGCGGGCACAAGCCAGTGGAGGAGCACCTCCCGTGGGTGAGATCTCTTACGGATTTTACTGCCGCTGCTAGCACTCCTGCTGTGGAGGAAAAGGTCCTGTGGACAAAAAACCAACACAGCAAGCAGTCGGAATATATATAGCACTATATAAGCATGACTATTATTTTTAAAAGGCTCTTCTTGTGAACGAAACTGAAACTGAAAGCGCAGCCGGACCTCCGGTGCGTGGACAGGACAGAATCGGGATTAGCTATCAATAATAACTAAACATATACAAGACAGAGATGATGTGTAGCGAAAATGGTGGTGAACAACACTATGAAGTGAGCCAGCCAGCCGAAACACAGACACAGAGAGCTTACGTTCCTGAGTCCAGCGAAATGGCAAAAGAGGACGAACCTGCGCTGACGTCACGTTTTATGGAACATATATGTATGTATATATATATATATATACACATGAATACCTATATATTTTGTATGTTCTATGGCTCTATGATAAGTGAATGCACTTATGGTTTAATATGCTCATGTGGAGAACGTGTGAGGGGGCGAATTGTGTCTGTGTGAGCCCTGCATCAAATTCGCCTGTGTCGCAGTTGCTGTTGCCGGGCGTACAGTGCAGCATTCCTGGCCAAATGTCCACAGACATGCTACATGCTACTACGTTTCCTATGTATGTATGTATGTATGTATGTATGTATTGCCATTCAATAAAAAAAAGACTGTTATGAACTTGTTCTGGTGCAGTACACATACAACCATATATAAAAAGAGAAAGCCCCATTGTTGACTGTGCGCTGGAATGTAAAATATTATCTATATATCAAGGCTGTCCATTCTAATGTCACTGGATAGTTCTATAACTCCTATGTTAAATCATATTATATGTGGAGTGGAGTCTATGGGAAGTAATTTTAAAAAAAAGAAGATTCTTCAACAGTGAACCTTAATTGAACCCTCCAAAGTCATCTATCTAATCCTGAAGAGAAGGAAGTATGGTCTCTGCTACATAGATTAGCGACTTCAGTTTGATAATAGCATCCTCTTGACCTTAGTATATTTTCAGATTTCACGTAGCTATTAATGATGTATAGCTCATCAGGATCAGTTAAGCAAATTGTAACTACTCTATACACACAGTACATAATGGAAATGACTGAAAGGTTTTGTGAAACTATAGCAATGTCGTCTCACTAGACTGCTCTTTGATGTTCAAAGGCTATGACAATGTCTCGGGAAATGCAGGGACAGCCATGGACTGGGGAAATGTGACATCATGGAAAGTATCATTTTGAACAGTCCTCCATGTATCCTCTACCAACTTTAGTTGAAATGAAACCTACTATTTGTGAAATGTTATTTCTGAATTTTGTATGGTGTTTTATTTATTAAAGACAAATTAGCAGGATATTTCAGAACAGAAATGCAAGTAATATTACCAGTATCAATTAATTATACCTTCCAAGTACTTTAATGTATTTTATGTGTACATGTACTCTATTTTGTAAATTTTACTTACATGAGGTCTCTCTCTCTCTCTCTCTCTCTCTGTATGTAAGTCTCTCAGTAAGTCTATAGGAATGACCCAGACACATACATAAAACATAACAAGTCAATTTAGCTGTAATATTTAAATGCAGTGCTTTAAGCAAATCCCTACAGCCCTTCAGTAGCAGATCAGAAGATCGTCTCTGTCACACAATTAAAAAAATAATGCAAATAAGGCCCTATGCTTTTTTTCACTTGGCAAAAAGCCTGGAGGTGTCTGCTGCATCGTTTGAAAGAAATCATAACTGATCATCAGGTCTGAATATTCTGTACTTGCTTTAACTAACTGGATTCTTAACAGGTCATCTAAAATTGCCCCATTGATTTTAAACAATGAGCTATATATTTATATTACGTGGTGAGAATATGTTAGTATATACGGGAAGCCAAATTATCATTTAGAGATATCTCTAAATGCATTTCAATATATATTGAAATGATTTACAGATATCTGCAACCCATTTAGAGATATCTAAATAAGGTGCTTTTTAAAGATATCTCTAAATGATTTGCAGATATCTCTGAATGATTTGAAGATATATCTAAATGATTTTTAGATATCTTTAAATTATTTAGAGATATCTGCAGATTATTTTGAGATATCTGCAAATTACTTCCTATTCATTTAGAGATATCTGGAAATCGTTTCATGATATCTTCAAATTACTTATCACTTCCTGTTTCCTCATTCAGTTACATATAAATGAATTAATAGGAAGTGATAATCTTGGGCTACATACAGGAAGTGATTTGAAGATATCTCAAAATTATTTAGAGATATCTCTAAATAATCAGGAAGTCATTTGCAGATATCTGTAATTGATTTGCAGATATCTTGAAATATTTGAAGATATCTGGAATTATTTGAAGATATCATGAAATATTTGAAGATATTAAAGATATCTCTAAATGACAATTTGGCTCGCCATACATAGATGTATTATACATGTACAGTGAGGGAAAAAAGTATTTGATCCCCTGCTGATTTTGTATGTTTGCCCACTGACAAAGAAATGATCAGTCTATAATTTTAATGGTAGGTGTATTTTAACAGTGAGAGACAGAATAACAACAAAAAAATCCAGAAAAACGCATTTCAAAAAAGTTATACATTGATTTGCATGTTAATGAGGGAAATAAGTATTTGATCCCCTATCAATCAGCAAGATTTCTGGCTCCCAGGTGTCTTTTATACAGGTAACGAGCTGAGATTAGCAGCACTCCCTTTAAGAGCGTCCACAGAAGCAATCAATCAATCAGATTCCAAACTCTCCACCATGGCCAAGACCAAAGAGCTGTCCAAGGATGTCAGGGACAAGATTGTAGACCTACACAAGGTTGGAATGGGCTACAAGACCATCGCCAAGCAGCTTGGTGAGAAGGTGACATCAGTTGGTGCGAATATTCGCAAATGGAAGAAACACAAAATAACTGTCAGTCTCCCTCGGTCTGGGGCTCCATGCAAGATCTCACCTCGTTTCAATGATCATGAGAACGGTGAGGAATCAGCCCAGAACTACACAGGAGGATCTTGTTAATGATCTCAAGGCAGCTGGGACCATATATCTGCAAAGAGGAGTGGGACAAAATCCCTCCTGAGATGTGTGCAAACCTGGTGGCCAACTCCAAGAAACGTCCAACCTCTGTGATTGCCAACAAGGGTTTTGCCACCAAGTACTAAGTCGAAGGGGTCAAATACTTATTTCCCCCCTTAACATGCAAATCAATTTATAACTTTTTTGAAATGCGTTTTTCTGGATTTTTTTGTTGTTATTCTGTCTCTCACTGTTAAAATACACCTACCATTAAAATTATAGACTGATCATTTCTTTGTCAGTGGGCAAACATACAAAATCAGCAAGGGATCAAATACTTTTTTCCCTCACTGTACATGACATGTTCCCCATATACATTATATTTATAATATATATATATATATATATATATATATATATATATATATATATATATATATAATATAATTTTACCATGACTAATTCTTAAAAGTATCCTTAGGTAGCCTAAACACATATAGTTGGGATTGTGGTGTTTCCTCTTTATCAGCACCTTTGGAAAACCAAGTCAGAATAAGCCAAAGCCCTCAAGAAATTACAGGATAACAAGTATCCTACTTTCCAGGTTTAAGGTAAAGCAGATTATACCCTTCACATTGTAAATTCAGTGAGCAACCACTATCTAAGCATCTCTGGTAGACATTTATCACTGTTTTCACACAGTAACTGGTTTATTCCCCATTTAGTGTGACCAAATGTGCTTAAGCGCTTTGATTGGCAATGTATTACACTACATCTGAGTCACTGCTAGGGAGGCAGAGAAAAACAGGATTCATTGTCTGTCTCTCAACATTTCAAACTACAGAAAATACAATGGGAATGGTGCATACAGATGATCAAATACACTTTGTCTGACTAAAGATTAGTTTATCCATTAAATGAAACAAAACAACAACATCAAGCAAAACAAATAAACTGGTTTCGTAAGCAAGGGGGTATTGGGGGGGGAGGCTGACAAAATTATGTGCTACCATTATCACATGTACTGTAATCACAATTACAAAAGTCAGCCCATAGTAATGAGCTCACTGCGCTTCTGTTTACATTTGCAATTAAGGCACATACATTGTGGGTGTTTGCAATTAAAATGACAATTATACACTAAAAGGTTTACAGTAGGAAATAGGTTTAAAGAACATAGTCGGTCAGAAATACACATGAGAGGTGTTGGGACATTTAGAAGATTAAAAAGAACCGAAAAAAGCTGTGTCCTGTAAACATCAAAGATTTATGGATGCAATATAGGCCTAACTCTAAAACGGTTGAGCCCATGATTTCTCCAAAATGTATACATCAAAAGTCACATTATAATGCAAGCAGATTTGCTCCAACTTTAAGTACAATTACAGAGTTGGTAGTTCCAGGGCACACGTCTTATGTATTCATATTCTCCCTCACTTGTATACCCCACTATCCACCAATTCATTATAGCATGAATTCATTAAATTAATTAATTACATTTTCAAATAAAATTTTAAAAATCTTTAAAATATCAAAAATGTGAAAAACTGAAACAATTGCCTTGAATAGATAGATGGCATAGATGTTTAAAAAATGTTCAGTTCAAATCCACAATCCACAAGATGACTCAAATTCAAATACATATACCCTTGAATAAAGTATTGACACCGGCAGATCCACATAGCTTTATTATTTTAATTTATTTTCTTAAATAGAGAGAGAGAGAGAGAGAGAGAGAGAGAATTTTGCATGTTATTTTAATTGTAATTTAATAATTAGTTTCTGATTAACAATATGTTTATATTAGTAACTCATTTCCCTGGTTGTTTTGCATGTATGGAACCTATCCCCATTAATTAAATGTATCTATGACCCTGTTTAGAACAGATTGTTCTGGAACTTATCTCACATGCAAACAGTATACCTGTATACATGTACAAATGTCACACATAAGCTAGAGTGCTACTACCCTGTTTTATTTTATTTTATTTTATTTTTTGGAAGAAGAAAACAAATAAAATGGCTTTTCAAACTGTGGGGGTTTGGATCAGAATTTATAACATATCAATTATACTTATTTTGTATAATAATATATATAACATCTATATAATATATCTGTATAGCCTATGTTTTATCTTTATGTTTATGCTTAAAATTCAGCCCACTTCTAGTTCATGTTTTGAAGGCTATCACATATTCACAGTTTGAAGGTTGTACATTGTACGTTGAGGATTCAATCTTAACCAGGGCGGGGAGATATGCTTAGAAAGTACAAAAAACAATCACACCCTAATGATGTGTGTGGCATATCGGAATGAGGATTATTTCTTTAGCCATGAATAATTGTTGAAATGTCTTTGAACTGTGAGGTCTGTGTGGGCAAGGTCCCGAGCAGCACATGCGCAAGCTGCACGATGTGACCCTGGCCAGCAGATGAGAACGTGGTGTTATTATGATGACCATGATTATTATTATTGATTAGTTTTACTAAAGACATTATTATCAAATGGACACTCATCTTGACACATGATAAAACTATTTAATTGAATATAGAATCAGTATAATTTGAATATTAGAAGCCTTACCAGTTCTTGGACACCTTCCATTGTCCCAGTGTCAGGATGTTCAGTTTCATTAATCAATTTATTTTTCAAGAGCAGAACACGATAACAGTTTGAATTTACATATGTTTAAAAAAAAAAAAAGTATTTTACAGATGAATACAGGGTGTGCGACCTTCAAACAATTTCTGTCATTGCATCTGCATTCAAAGTGTGTGTTAAACTGAAGTGTAACTGGCTTATTATTTAGCCTTGTAATGTCATCAATTATTTACAATTACCAAAACAACACACTGCTAGAATACCACAGCAATTCAGTAAAGTCTTCAGTACAGAAATATGCACATTTGAGAAGGTGATTTGTATTCAAAATATTATTGTTAACTTAAGCAGTTTTTTTATTATTCAGCAACCATTTGCAACCCTGTATGGATGGTTTTATTAATATTATTGAATTATACATTACTGCTATTATGATTATGGATATCATCAAATGTTTATTTTTAAGTGCAAGATTTGCAGACAAACTTTGTTTTCTTACAACAACTTTAACCCTACGGACATTATTTAATTATTTTTTAATCCTCCTGGAGAGACTAAAAGCTAGCATTTCTATGTATCCTCAACTTCATTCTAAATGATCAAAATATATTTTAAAATATGTATGTTTGTCTTAGCAGCCTGCACAACATGACCTTCAAACTGTCTTTTTGCTTGCAATATGCAGAATGTGTGAAAAATAAATGTCTGTCAAATGATTTGAATTAACATCCCCGAGGTAGCTTGGTCACTGCCGTTTTGCCCAGGCATTTAGCAGCTCAACTTGGTTTCAAAGAAGCTGCGAGCATCAAGGTGATTATGACGCTTTTGGACAGATATGCTTTCAGTGCCTTGCCATGCACTTAATAATATTGTCCTCCTGTAGGGCAAACAAAGCTGTGGATTTAATCACAAAACTGAATTACTGCAGGGTTCCCCAATGCATCCCAAACCTAATTTCTGCAAATAATTATACACACATAGCAATTAAGATGAGAGAAACCACACAGAGATTAGTGTTCTCCAATTCCTTGAACAAACTGAAAATCAAAGCTTCTACAGCTGCCTGCCAACCGACTTTTATTTGTTTCTTTCTCTCTCTCTCTCTCTCTACATGTTTTCACTGTAAGCAATCCCAATCTATGTATGTCGTTGGTCTCTTGTGTTCCCCTCAATTCTGAACAGGGGCTGGAGCAAATCAAAACGCTGACCCGCCCAGTTATTTTAAAGTGCAAACCAATACTTAAAAGACGTTATACTGTTGAATAGAATACAATTAAGATGATGAAGAAAAAGGATAATACAAATACAGCATTCTGTATAAAAGCATAAGCATAAGCAAAATCACAAAATCTTGCTTGATTGGTTGCTTTAAAGGGCATTAAAGGACATATATACAACTGACAGGTATTTATATCATCCAAGAAAAATAGGAACACTGCTGATATGCTACAAATGTATTATTTAAATATTGTAACCACAATTTAGGCAATATATTATCAGTTGAATCACTGAAGGCCAAGATGGAAATACCTTGAATTGCTGTAAAATTGCCAGGAGTATTTGTTCCATTTGAAAGCTTATAGCTGCATTTACTCATATATCTGTATATAAAAGCATCTGATTTGTTGACAATTAAATGACTTGTGCTACATTTATGAACATCCCACTGGACTGTTTAATATCTGCTTCTTTAATTTAGAAAATGGAAGGAAAAATGCACAAAAGACTCCAAAGTAAAATGCTGGAAGATAATTGTTTCATTATTCTTTCATACCTGTGAAATGTGTGGGGTGAATGAGGTTATGAGCTGTTCAGATTTATATTTAATCAGCAACACATCAAAACCTTTTTTCCCTTCTTAAGACATGCATTTTCATGAATTTTGTCTTTTAGTAGACAGGCCTTAAGTCACAAAGACACGGCTCTACCAGCATCTTAAAAAAAAAACTGAGATGTGTGTATGTTATGATCTCTCCTGTCCTGTAGCCCTGGAGGTTTTCAAACCAAAATGTTGCTAGTTTAATATGGCTCATTATGTTAACATGGCATGAACCATCAAAAGATTGTTTGGCTACAAGGCAAGATTTTTTAATATATTTTCATGTTTTATATATACACACCGGTGCACAGCTTCTTTCATTTGGCTAGGGCAGTTATATCCTATACTATTCTATTATTTATATTAATAATTTAATAAATGCATCACTCATATTATTTACTGTGATTTGGGGATGAATAGAACTCCATCATCTCAATTACTATAAACACAATGAAGCTACTGATGAGGAGACAGATAGCCCTTTTGTTAACAGGATAAAAATGTCCTTATTCTTTCCTGATTACAGAAATGTGTTTGGAAACAATAGGCTTTAGTGGTTGCCAAACACAATGTGTTTTTGGATTCTTTATTAAACACTAACATGAAAATAATGAAAAAGAAACCAAAAATGTATGCATAGAAATGGAGGTATAAAAAGATTTCAAAGGGATTTCTTATCCCTTGGAGCACAGTCCAATAGATCATTAAGAAGTGGAAGGTATACAGCACCACCCAGAATCTGCTTAGAGCAGCCGTCCTCCCAAACTGAGCAGTTGAGTAAGAACGGCGTTGGTCAGAGAAGCCACCAAGGGGACAATGACAACTATGAAAGACCTCCTTCACTCCATGTCTGAGATGGGAGAACCTGTCCATGTGTCAACAATAGCTCAGGTTCTCCACAAATCTGGCCTGTATGGAAGAGTGGCAAGAAGGAAGCCATTTCCGGAATAAAGTCCATGCAAAATTATTGAAAAGATGTGGTAAAAGATTGTGGTTAGAGTAACCAAAAAATTAATGATTTGTCTTAAATGCCAAACATAAGACAGGGACAGAGATTTACCTTCCAGCAGGACAATGACCCCGAGCACACAGCCAAAGCGACACTGCAGTGGCTTCATAACAACAAAAGGAAAAGTCGCCCAGTCAAAGTCCAGACTTGAATCTGATTGAAAGTCTGTGGCAGGACTCCTCTTGGCTCTTCAAAGTTTTGAGTAGGTTGTGTAAATCAAAGGGGGAATACATAAATACAGTTGTAACAACAAAATGTGATGTACAAGGGGGGTGAATACTTCTTATAGCCAACATTTGTATATATGTATTTATTTACACAAACCAGTCTCTTGAAATGCCACTTTAGTAGCGGCACAGATAAACTGAAATACACCCCCCCTGTGTAAATGCAGGCTGTTTAAAACCAGATGCAAGGTAAACGAGAGGACTGTTATCTGACAGAGAGATGACAGTGATTGATTATCAGACTGTCTGCAGTTTGTTACTTTTTTGTTTCCCACTCTGATCATAAAAGCGGGTGATCTCTACCATACCAAAAAAATCAAGACAACACCTTTTAACTGTCTCTTCATTTTACCTCCTAAATTGATCTTTCAGCTGTGACAACTGTGGATCACGTAATTTCACAATTTGCCAGTTGACCCTTCAGAATCAGTTGAAGGCACTCCGAGACAATTGTGAGTAATTTCATTGCATGTGTCAGGCAGGAGAGACCTGGCACCTATGAGACGGCCACAGGGAGTGTACGTTTGCACTCGCGCTCCTCGGGAATCAACTCCTATGTTCAGGTATATATATAAATATACGTGCGTCACTCTCCACGTGTTCATTATCTTTTTTGAAATGACGATGACCAAAATAAACTTCTGATGAGAATGATTAAATGCAGCATATTTTATTATTTGCAGGGAGATGGGGGTCAATGCCTTAGGCACAGAAAGATTTCTCATTTTTAATTAAGTTTCCTTTTATTCATTTTCTCATTACTGTCTCTACAAGCTGTACAAGCTACAAGCTCTTAAGCTCTACACTCTATGGAGTTATATATATATATATATATATATATATATATATATATATATATATATATATATATATATATATATATATTTATATATACGTATGTATGTATGTATGTATGTATGTATAATTTCAGACGACTTTCAATAAGATTGGTATTGTAACCTCTGAAGACACCTGAGCAATCAACGCTGTGAGACATGTAGTATGGTGACATATTTGATTACCCTCCCACTGAGAGAGGTGTGTGAGTGTGTGTGCATTCACACAGCATCATTACTGAGGACAACCAGACCCTCTGATGGATATAAATGAATCTTGAGGCACACTGATAGAAGGGCTACAGTAGACTTCATTTAGAATATTTTGGTCACCACTTTATGAAAATGATATTGCTTACAAAGCAAACATTTCCAAGAAGAGAAGCCAGAATAATCACTGAGCTCAAATATATCCCAGGTGAAAATAACTGAATATCCCCGATTCTGCACAGGGGATGGGATTCAAGTATTCAATGCCCTTAAAGGTAAAAATCTAGATTCACGAGTGGAACTCAAGAACAGGTGCATTTATGTAAAGAGGAGGCCATTCTTAACGCAGTGACAGACATGGGAATCTGGATCAATCAGCATAGCTCGTGATTGAGGCCTGACTGGCTGAATGAAAATTCTATTATTGATTAGCTATTAGCACTTAAGCAAGAAGGACTGAACACCCATATCTCATATGTAATTATTCTTCTTTTCTTATACTGTTGTATACTCAGGATTTGAGATCAATGTAGACTTTTTTTTGGTTGTTTCCATTTAAATGTTTTATTAGGCAGAGTTTGAACATAAACCACTGATTCACAGCGAGCTGTGTATTAATTATGCTTCACATGACACAGTCGTTATTTAAACTTCATTATGGCTTTTCTTATGACTTGTCCCAGGAATAGATGTTCAGTGTTCCAGTATTTATTTTATTTTCCAGTTTTCAAGGCAGTTATTAAGCCTACGTCAAGCTATTATCTGTGAAATCTGTCGAGCACCAGAAATGTCTAAAATATTCAAGTACAAGGTAACAATGCTATATCATAGCATTGCTTTTTATGTATTCAAATCTCAAATGTACACCTGACTGTACACCTGAAAAATCATACTCCAATCGCTAGTGCAGCAAAAATGTATGATGACTTAATTAACTTTGTTTATTACACCCAAATGCTCAACTAAATCAGAAGTATGTCTTTTTAGTTGCATTTCCACTGGTCTCATCAATTGCTTGCTGTTTTTTCCTTTGTCTCTCTTGTTTCTTTTATCAAACATCCCAAAGCAATTACATTGTTTTTCATTTCCCTCTGCCTATAAATATCTGGAAAACCACCGGATCCACTTCATAGTTGCCAAGAGGCCCCCTGTCCTTCCAATGACAGACTTCTGTAGCGCCAACTCACAGAGCAATGTTGGGGTCATTCTCTTGATTGATCTCAGGCTAACTTGTTCCAAGACAAACCACTGCATGCCCCCAATGAAAAGCATATGCTCCATATAAAAAGAACTTCAGAGCTCATATTGCTTTAAGGGAAGGTTGCAGACTGGCCTAGTTATTTGCACACCGATCCTACTGCAATGATACAGATTTCCAGTTACAGTACTACATTAGTTTAATGTCTTTACTTTATTTATTCCCCTGGCCCACCTGCTTCATTTTATATAGTGATGCCTGCAGTGGACTCATATGTGCATTGTGCAAGGGTAAGATTATAATAATGATATCCATTGGCATTACCCACTTAAGACTGCACATTTAATTAATTAAGTAATGAAGGGAATAAATACATTAATGAATAAATAAATAAATATCCCCAGAGTGAGAAAAAAAAATCTGCAATTTGGTGGATTACATTCTCAGTATAATTAATATGATTGCAATTATAGTCTCAAATGCTCATACTGGCAAATTATTAATTTCATATACAGTCTATAACCTTATTTTCCAGTGGTCATTAATTGTAATTGAAATGTATACTCTATTGTAATGGTCCACAGTCATCATCCTCAAATCCAAATGTGTATAATCGCAGAACAATACTAATATACCATTACTCAGTCCCCATATTAATGTTTTAAAACATCAGGTCTACTTTATATATATATATATATATATATATTAGGCAGTTAAAACATCATTAAAAAATCTGTGAATCTGCACTTAAAGACAGTAGCTGATGGGAGCTGATACTTTGTCAGGAGAGGCAGTGAGGGCTCATCAAATTGCAAGAGAAGAGCGATCAAAGAAAGCAGATCACCTTTGGGATGCCAGCTTCAAATCTCATCAGTAGCAGATGCAGGAGAGACTATCATATTGTAGACACAGTCTTTAACCACAATCAATACTCCAAATCCTGACACAGAAGCAGACCCACACTCTTCCCTACAGTACAGAATAACCATTCTGTCAGTTTTGGTTGTCTAGGTATTTTAGCCTCCTTTTACAGTCGACAGCAGAAGATCTTCTACGTAACTTCTGCCCACATGCAAATGGTCATAGATCCTGGAGTTTGAAACTATGCAACCAGTTGTTATGACAAGCCTGTCCTTATTGTGTAGCTGCTGATGCCTTTTTGATTCTGGAGATCATGTCTCTCTATATAATGATAATTAGTTTTGCCACTTTCTTCACACTGACATTGAACACACTTAACTGATTGAAATTGGTCTCGTAGATGGTGTCTTTTCTTTTTTTTTTCTTCCAAAGAATTGTATTAACTTCAATGAATTCATAGGACAGAGTAAATGGTGTGTAGGAGCAGGACTATGGTTTAAGTTGCAGATAATGCAAACATTTCTGTCATCCCTTTCAGATTAACTATTATCTTCTTGGTCTCTATAGTATTACATTTCTTTCCTTCTAATTATATTTGTCTTAAATGCATGGTGCGAAGAAAGTCTGATTAGAAACCGGATATAATATAACTGCCATCTTTCACAGTGTAACATTTAATAAAACAAACACATTTCTTAAAAACTATACCCTGAATACATATTATGGTTTATTATTTCAATGAGTTGCTATAAAACATGTCTGAAGAAAAAGCCAATGAATCACAGAAGGAAGTCTTAAATGTCCTTTCTCCAAAGCAGAAATAAGGTTAGATTGTATACTCATCAATGCAGTAGTCCATTTCTATAAATTGTTATTCTTATTTATTTATTATAAATTAACTAAAATAAAACATCTCATATGTCCAGATGTCATTGAGTAGTCATTGATGTCATTACAGTCTACTCTTTTTACATAATACAATCAAGTTAATTAATTATTACTACTACTAGTATTTCACCTCCCATATACTTTGTGGAAAATATATATGAATATTAAAATGTAGTTATGTTGAAATGATGGCGAATGTCATTAAATATTTATTCCCATGTTAAACCAAGCACATCCCATTTTCTGTAATATTAAGTAACGCCTCATTCTGAATATTTCAATTAACTATGTTTTTTTTTTTTTTACTTAAAACATCTAATGGCAGAGCTGAAATATAAATTGAATATGAATGTGTTTTCCAAGAGCATGTCAAGCCACATATCTTGTCGTTCGCCAATGAAAACCAAATGTCTTAAGCTGGTTATGGAAATTACAAATACAATTTATGCATATTTTAAAGATTCTTAACAAAAATAATAGTGTATGCATATGTATTACCCTGGCAGCATTTGTTGTGTCAAATACAGTACAACTGGTCTAGAAATGTGCTATTCAATTACTCAAGTACAGTCTGGTAAAATAGAGTCTGGTAACTCAATATCAATATATGAGGTTTTAAATATAAACTAAATAAAAATGAATACATACATAGATACATACACTACCATTCAAAAGTTTGGGGTCACTTACAAATTTCCTTTTTTTCCATGAAAACATACATAAAATGAGTTTGAATTGGAAATATAGTCATTGACAAGGTTAGAAATAATGATTTTTAATTTAAATAATAACTGTGTCCTTCAGACTTTGCTTTCGTGAAAGAATCCTCCATTTGCAGCAATTACAGCCTTGCAGACCTTTGGCATTCTAATTTGTTGAGGTAATCTGAAGAGATTTCATCCCATGCTTCCTGAAGCACCTCCCACAAGTTGGATTGGCTTGATGGGCACTTCTTACGTACCATATGGTCAAGCTGCTCCCACAACAGCTCAATAAGGTTGAGATCTGGTGACTGTGCTGGCCACTCCATTATAGACAGAATGCCAGCGCACTGCTTCCACCATGCTTGACAAATGGTGTCAAGCACTCCTCCAGCATCTTTTCATTTGGTCTGCGTCTCATGAATGTTCTTTGTGATCCGAACACCTCAAACTTAGATTCGTCTGTCCATAACACTTTTTCCAATCTTCCCCTGTCCAGGGTCTGTGTTCGTTTGCCCATCTTAATCTTTTCTTTTTATTGGCCAGTCTGAGACATGGATTTTTCTTTGCAACTCTGCCTAGAAGGCCAGCATCCCAGAGTCGCCTCTTCACTGTTGACATTGAGAATGGTGTTTTGCGGGTACTATTTAATTAAGCTGCCAGTTGAGGACCTGTGAGGCATCTGTTTCTCAAACTAGATACTTTAATGTATTTGTCCTCTTGCTCAGTTGTGCACCGGGGCCTCTTACTCCTCTTTCTATTCTGGTTAGAGACAGTTTGCGCTGTTCTGTGAAGGGAGTAGTACACAGCGTTATGAGATCTTCAGTTTCTTGGCAATTTCTTGCATGGAATAGCCTTCATTTCTCAGAACAAGAAACGACTGATGAGTTTCAGAAGAAAGTTCTTTGTTTCTGGCCATTTTGAGCCTGTAATCGAACCCACAATTGCTGATGCTCCAGAAACTCAAGGAGTGTAAAGAAGGCCAGTTGTATTGCTTCTTTAATCAGCACAACAGTTTTCAGCTGTGCTAACATCATTGCAAAAGGGTTTTCTAATGATCAATTAGCCTTTGAAAATGATAAACTTGGATTACATGCCATTGGAATACAGGACTGATGGTTGCTGATAATGGGCCTCTGTACGCCTATGTAGATATTCCATTACAAATCAGCTACAATAGTAATGTACAACATTAACAATGTCTACACTATTTCTGATCAATTTGATGTTATTTTAATGGACAAAAAAATTGCTTTTTTTTCAAAAACAAGGACATTTCTAAGTGACCCCAAACTTTTGTACAATAGTATACATGAAGCCTACATATGTAAGAAAGATTGTATTTTTTAAGCCTAAGACACCAATTATTAAAAATCACATTTGCACCTGATGTCACTAAATCTATTTATCATACCTGCAGTGTATTAAATTAACTTTCTGCATTTTTTCAAGGAAATCTATTAAAAATGACTCCCTAGAAGTCAGGGAAGCACTAAAAATATGCTATGCATAAAAAATGAAACAGTTTAATTGTTTGGGGAGGCTACATTTCTACATTAAGACAATTAGTTTTGCTGTTGATGTTATTGTTCTTTGCCTGTTACTTCGAGATTCATTCTACATGCATTCATTCATCCCTTCAAAACAGCAGATATATACAAAATACCCCAAAACATATGTATTTTTCTCAAGTGGTTTCAATTTTTATTACAGAACTTATACAAAAAATAATACATAAATCGAATAACCTGTCTAATAGCCTTGCATTAGAATTCACAAGGCTTAAATGAAAGTGACAGGGCAATCTTGTGGCATGGTAACACTTTTCATAACATATCATTATGGGAGGTTTTGAAGCCCAACTCAAACAGACTGGAAGCTTCAATGCACATGCCAGAATCATACTATTGCACTGTACCCCAGAGGTGGCACTTTTTCATACTGACTGTATGCCTTCTAGTGTTATATTTTATACCTATCTAAGGACTCAGGAATTCCAGTATAAATTACACGCTCCAGGTATTGTATATTTTCATGTCAAAATTAATGCAGCAAAATACATTTTCTTCTATTTTTCCAAAGCAACCAGTAATAATATAAATGCTTTATTGATTTTGTTGAGTTTCTATAAATTATATCTCAGACAAAGGTTTTCAGTTTCAAGTTTTAAATAATCTTTATAGTGGTTCATTATATAAAGAAAGCTTTTGCTGGAACTTGTAAAGTTGTTAGCACACACATTAGCCAAGCACGTCCAAGGTCTATATGTTTCTGACACTTTTATTCTTGTGGATTGCAAAATTTTACATTCAATCACGTTCTTACGGTGTGTGTGTAATTATAGTTTACATTTTGACAGTGTATGAGGTCTATTCTATTATTTAATACACTTTATGACCAGAGAAAAAATAAAAAGGATCAAGAAAGTCAGAGATGAGCAATATACAATATTTCTGAAGGCTGCTAACACATAGAGAACTCATAGTGCCTTACAATTTATTGCAAGAAATGGAGCAAGAAAAACAGGAACAGTCTGGGATAAGAAATAAGGCTAAATTGTCTGGCCTTTGCTACTCCTGGGATTTGTTTTTGAATCTTTGCCTCCTTCTCTCAATTTTCTCCTCTTTCTGCTTTTCAAAATGCTTCATTAATTAAGATCATTGAGTAGCAACCTAGTGTAAAGTTTTATGACTACACATAATTTTATGGATATGCTATTAATCTTTTATGATGTCGTCATTAATGTTTCATTCACTTTGCAATTAACTACTTCAGTCCCTGTTACTGTGTAACCTTGGCTGGGATTAAATCAAAACTTTGACCCACCCGCTACAGAAAAACTACAGAACTGTACTCAGTTGTGGTTTAATTGTTTGTAAAATGCCACTTTCTTCTAATCATAAATGCAACCGCTATGATGTACAGGTTTTTAGTTTGCTATTAGTGGGTGGGTCAAAGTTTTGATTTAATCCGGCCCTTTGTTGAATGAGCTAATAATATCTATGTACATCACTTTTGCATTATAGTTCATATAGCTATTTGAAGAATATAGCCACAATGGGGGGAGTTTACATGCAGTGTTTTTAACTTGTGAAGTGATGGTACGTGTGAATGTTGGTCCTGAAAACTGGGGAGAATCAGGATCGTGGCCAAAAAAAAGCCACAGTGTCAAGGGGACAGGGTCAATCCCAAATACTTGATTAAATTAAGTAAACATGTGAAAAACACTGCCATTTCCACATGTAAACCCACATTTCACATTCAAATGCTACAATACAGGGGTGGCGCTATACCCTATTTAGGGGAGCTTTAGCCCCATGTATTTTCTCCCAGCCCCCCCTAAATATAATACAACTAAAGAATCCAAGAATGAAGAAGTAACTCCATAAAACACTGTCAGCACTCCCCCCCATCGTCAGTAGTGTACATCATGTTATAATCCTAACTTTATAAAATTATAAAACATATATTCACAGCTTGCAGCTCCATCAGTGATGTGAAAAACACTCAGGTAAGATCATTAAAACAAAGTATTGAACAACTAGATGCGAGGCACAAGCCACAGTTTGACAAAGTCACCACGGATTCGGTGATGTCAGTGTCTCTGGTATTGTTCTCAGGCATGTAAACCACCCTTTCTGGGATTTTCCTGCAAGAACAGCACGAGAATTGTATGTAGAGCTAATTTACATATTAATTAACTAATTTGCCCTTCATTTGCAAGACACTGGGTAAACAGCAGCTCGTACCGATTGCAATAAATGAAAATATATACCCTGAAAGGGAGAGGTTAATTTCATCTTTGACTTGAGCTTATTGCCTCAAGTAATGTCAAAACACAACACACATGTAAACTCCACCAATGTTTATCAGCAACTGTTTTTCCTTTTACATCCCAATGGGTCATTTTTGTTGTGTTACCAGTTCTGGGCTGTGGGCTATAAAAGTGATACAAAGCTTTGGTTCTGTATCTGTCATAAAAGGTCAAGTGTCAATTGGCCAGTGAAGGGAACTGTAGACAGAATTTCTCAAAATAATTAAAAAGCATGTGCAAAGTTTATCTATATACAGTCATCTTCATGAATATTGAATTATCCTGAGAAATCTGTTAAAATAAAATAATTATTTCAGTATGTAGTTATCTTCATATTATATTAATATATAGATACTCCTTTATTTGTCAAGATGGATAACATTACAAGGCCATTAATGTTTAATGTCTCATTTTCTGTTTGCCGCATTGATCTATAACGCCAGTGCTTCACCCGAATGTATTCATCTATACACACTGTTGAAATTCTTGTCAGAGTGATACAGTGTGTATTATTTTCACAAGGTAAATTAGTTGAATTCTCAGGGAGATGTTAAAAAAAACATTTTGCTGTTCCATAGCTTAAGGTGGTGTCAAAACGTAAAGGAATTGATACCTACGCATGTATCTGCAGATCCCTCTAACTTTGATGTTTGCCTTGTGAGGAAGTTCTGAATACCTTGTTCAGCTGATTGCGGATTCACACAAGCCTCCAGGGGAGTCGATTTCCTCTGAAGAGCTATTTGGGTATATTTCTAAATGATAAAAGAGAAGCTACCCGGGAGCAGACAGATGTCCTATTGAGTTTCAGTGTTAGGAATTGTAAGATAGAACTTGCCAGTTGAATGTATAAGTTGATCAAAAGCATCCGACTGGCTATATAAAGTTTGCTTGGATTAACTTTTATTGCAAATGTATGATGTATGAGAATGCTTTTAGCCAATCTGGAGCACAAAGAGAAAACAACAGCACAGTGTAGTTTAAAAAATATTCTTAAATTATGTTATTTTATCAAAACTACAGCCTCCTCACTCCTGCCATTATGCCTTTATTCCACAGAAAGAACTTCTACAAATAACACTGTATTTATAATAATTATTACTATATTAGCACAATCACTTCAGTTTTGAACTGCAATTTTTTCTTCACCCAGTCAGTAATTTTTGTTTTCCGTGTCATACTGTTTTAATCACTATGTTTTTAATACACACAAATAAGTGTTCAATTTTAATTAAGGATTCACAAAATGTGACATGGTTTAATTTATTTATTGCTTGCGTAAGTCACCCTGGATAACTGGGGCAAGAAATATATAACAATAATACATAATAATACTGTATTTATTACATAACTTTTCTTTTTCAGATGCATTATAAAGTACAGTAAGTATAATATTAGTTTTTATTGTATCTTTTTTGTTATTAACAACATATTAAACATATACCTCTCATTTCTAGTCTGACATTATTGACCATAGAATATCTCAATAAGACTGGGCTCAGCATATTTTATGCATCATCTTAGTATTTCTATATACACCAATCAGCCATAACATTATGACCACCTGCCTAATATTGTGTAGGTCCCCCTTTTGCCACCAAAACAGCCCTGACCTGTCGAGGCATGGACTCCACTAGACCTCTGAAGGTGTGCTGTGGTATCTGGCACCAAGACGTTAGCAGCAGATCCTTTAAGTCCTGTAAGCTGCGAGGTGGGGCCTCCATGGATCGGACTTGTTAGTCCAGCACATCCCACAGATGCTCGATTGGATTGAGATCTGGGGAATTTGGAGGCCAAGTCAACACCTTGAACTCGTGATTCATCAGATCAGGCCACCTTCTTCCATTGCTCTGTGGTCCAGTTCTGATGCTCACGTGCCCATTGTAGGCGCTTTCGGCAGTGGACAGGGGTCAGCATGGGCACCCTGACTGGTCTGCGGCTACGCCGCCCCATACGCAACAAACTGCAATGCACTGTGTGTTCTGACACATTTCTATCAGAACCAGCATTCACTTTTTCAGCAATTTGAGCTACAGTAGCTCGTCTGTTGGATCGGACCACACGGGCCAGCCTTCTCTCCCCACGTGCATCAATGAGCCTTGGACTCCCATGACCCTGTCACCGGTTCACCGCTTTTCCTTCCTTGGAGCACTTTTGATAGGTACTGACCACTGCAGACCGGGAACACCCCACAAGAGCTGCAGTTTTGGAGATGCTCTGACCCAGTCGTCTAGCCATCACAATTTGTCAAAGTTGCTCAGATCCTTACGCTTGCACATTTTTCCTACTTCTAACACATCAACTTTGAAGACAAAATGTTCACATGCTGCCTAATATATCCCACCCACTGACAGGTGCCATGATAACCAGATTATCAGTGTTATTCACTTCACCTGTCAGTGGTCATAATGGTATGGCTGATCGGTGTATATGCAATATGCATATGCATAATGTAACAAATTGTCAAAACATTCATATGAGAATGAAAAAAATATTTTGTTTAAATAATATGCATTCATAATTTACCTTTTTTAATTTTAATTATATTTTATGCAAATAATCAAAACATGCTTTCAAAAATAATACAATAAAATAGCTATTGATTTTTGGCTGATTTCCCATTCATGTCAGCTGTCACCTCTTCCAAGCAGAAAATGGCTGTTTGAAATTCTTGATGATCATAAGAAACAGACAGAACTTTTTCTAAAAGAAAGCAAACACATCTCAATTGTAATACTTTAAAATGCAAATTTAATGATATTTTCTTGTGTTTAAAAATAAAAACACATAGCTCCTTTTATCTATGGTGTTTGAAGCACAGTAATTGTTTTGTGCATGCAGAGATATTTTTTATGTTGCAATTGTGTTTACGGTACTTCTAAAAAGACACAGAGCTTTTAAAGCGAGGTCCGTGTCTGCAATACTTGTTGATGATGAGTGGTTTTGGATAACACATCTTTTAAAGTAAAATATGAATTCCTCTAGATAGGATTCTGAGCATGAATAAGTGCATGGCTGATTTAATGAGGCAAGACATTCTTGCATACACTCGTGAAAGCTTTTACATATTCGTTATTCGGCTTTTAGGAATCTGGGTTACATTAGCGTAAAAAATATTCCCTAACACTTAAAACAAAGTAAACTCATTAAAGTGGTCTTCTAGAGAGGTCATGGAGGGGGCGGGGGGTGGAGTATACTAAGTTCTAAGCAAGCATTCTACACGAAAAATTGATTTGATATATATATGAAACATATATCACTATAGTTGAATGTATGACACTAGAGAACACTGTCTACATTGGTTCATACATTTATTTGATTCACTGTTCTTTAACTTGATTTTTTTTTTTCATCCTTCATTTTGTCAGGTAAGGCCCAGACCAAAACAAAATGTCCCCCAAATCACAAAAAAAAAAATCTATTGATTATGAGGAAAAAATTCTCTATCCTCAGTAATTTATATAAATACAGTGCCTATAGAAAGTCTAAACCCCCTTTTTTAACATTTTGTTGTGTCAGTGCCTCAGAGTTTCATGCATTTAAATTAGATTTCTTTCCACTTATCTACTCACCATACTCCACACTTTTAAGGGGAAAATAGTTTTTATTGTGAATATATATATATATATATAATACACATACAATACTGAGATATCATAATTGGATAAGTCTCCACCCCCATAGTTAATACTTGGTGGAAGCACCTTTGGTACCAATTACAGCTCTGAGTCTGTTGGGGTACGTCTCTACCAATTTCAGCTAGATATGTCAATATTTGACCATTCTTCTTTAAAACTGTTCAAGCTCTGTCAAGTTCCCTGCGGAGGTTTGATGGACAGCAATCTTTAAGTCATGCCACACATTTTCCATTGGATTTAGGTCAGGGCTCTGACTGGGCCATACAAGGAGATTTTTGATCTTTAGCCACTCCAGTGTAGCTTTGGTTGTAGCGTAGTTTTATGCTTCTGGTCGATGTCATTCTGAAAGGTAAACTTCAGTTTCAATTTCCTGCAGAGGGCAGCAGGTTTTCCTCAAGGACTTTTCTGTACTTTATTCCATTCATTTCCCCTTCTACCCTGACAAGAGCCCCAGTCCCTGCCAATGAGAACACATCCCCATAACATGATGCTGCCACCACCACATAGCAGACCCCCAAGAGTATGGCATTGAGTATGGCTGCTGTGTTGTGAGCTCCTAAACAACTCTGCAGTTTTTTGCTTATTTTTTGTAATTTTTAATTTTTTTTATTCAAAAATCGTCAGTACCACCGTGTATGACCAGCAAACGCTAAAGGACACCAGATCGGTGATCACTCAATAAATGACAGCCCTAAATGTGCAAACTGGGAATGAGGAGAAGCATAAACAAGCCAGCTACACACTTCGAAAAGCCATCAAAACAGCAAAATGTGAGTACAGAGACAAAGTAGAATCCCTGTTCAACGACAACAACACAAGGAGCATGTGGCGGGGATTATAAACAATAACAGACTTCAAAGGGAGAGCCAGCTGCGCAGCGAACACAGCTGCCTCTCTACCGGACGAGCGAAAGATCTTTAATGCTCGTTTCCAGGGAATCAACACCGACCCCCCCAGAGAGAGCTCCCGCTGCCGATGAGGTCAGTACACTCTCAATCTCTGTGGACGATGTAGGCAGGTCCTTTAAATGAGTAAATATCCGTAAGACTGCAGACCCAGATGGTATTCCTGGCCTTGTCCTCAGAGCATGCGCGGACCAGCTGGCTGGAGTGTTTACAGACATCTTCAATCTCTGTTGCACGTATAAGCCTATATGTATTATATGACTATTATTTGTATCTTTCAATGACATTACATGTTCTATATTTATAAAAGAAATGCACAACAAAATTAAACCTCCGGACTGCACTCATACCTCACTGAGCTTTGTGTTACTCATTAGAGAGACTGATTATCCCATTGGGAAACTAAACTTAAACAGAGCTGAATGTGATGTGATTAATCTTTGTTGGCTCTAGGTAGCTGTTTCTTAAAATCCTGATGCATGCAAGATGAGTTCCTCCAATCCTGTAAGGGCACGCAAACGCCCCACACCCTTTACTTTTAGGAAAGAACTAAAACTCTGGTCTGTTCACTTAAATATATGAATCATAAATATTAAGCCTGGTTGAAGAATAGTATGTAGTATTAAGTGCCTTCAAACACATATCTTCAAAAATGCATTTAACCCCTATCTCAGCCTAGGCATGATTTGATAGAAGTGCAAGTTACCTGTTCAAACTGAGGCGGCTCAATATCAAAGCTCATCCAAACAGCAATGGGCTCACTGACAGGATGGAGTTTTAAGATTCTAGCGATTGCTCTGCATCCTCTGTTAGTATAGCTCTGCTTAGTTTGATGTGCACATTATTGCAGGAATTAATTAAATTACCCATTATGAAAGTCTGAAGATCAAAAAGCAAAATAAATCCAAGCACACATAAAGACAGCACGTCCTCTTGTTTCTCCTGTATATATTTAACTTGTTCTTTGTTTCTCAATGAGCCCCTGTTCCGCCCCCTGGCACAGTTCCGCCCCCAGTGGTCAACAACTCAATTGTCTTGACCTGGGGTGTCCAAACTTTTTTCTCAAAGGGCCAGTTGTGATTTGTTTTGTATTTTCAGGGGCCACATACAAATCAAAGCAAATAATTACTTGTGATATTAAAGAACAATCACTTGAATATAATGTAAAGATGTCTGACTGGTTACTTGCCTTTAGGAGGCAGGACATATCTTGGGTTATTTATTCGGAATTCCAGCACTCTGGGCTGTCACTGGGCTTAGTTCCACCTTTAAGAAGTAAATTACCCAATCAGGCACGTCACAGACGTCCTGCCTAAGGGCAAGTAACCAATCAGACATCAGAAAACAGCAATGCTTAAATGATAGCCTTTTGACGTTTCTTTACTGAGACTGTGTTGTCCGGTGCCACCAGCAAGTCTGTTGTTTATCGCTTACAGAGAGATATTCTCATATGTGCCACAATTCACTTTAATTTACAGAACATGTTGCTGGCCTTTTTTTAATTAATAATGGACACCCCATGTCTAGTCCACTGTACTGTAAACTATTTGTGTCTTACACTACCGGTCAACAGTTTTAGAACACCCCAATTTTTTCAGTTTTTATTGAAATGTAAGCAGTTAAAGTCCAGTGAATAACCTGAAATGGTACAAAGCTAAGCGGTAAACTGCCAGAGGTTAACAAAAAGTTTGTTACCAAAAACTGAAAAATAATGTACATTTCAGAGTTATATACTGTGTTACTACACCCTCTTAAGCATTATTTGGCAGTGTTAAACGCAGCTCTTGTGCATAGAAGTTACACTGTATTCCTACAATGCACACATCATTTGAAAGCTTATTCTCTTGGTTACTAGCGCCTTTCATTCTCAAACACATCCCATTTACAGTTTCCGTGTCGCCCGCCATCATTCAGAGCCCGGGGGGTAAAAGAGCAGTCTGCTACAGGGAGTCACAGATCACTCAGTTTCGAACGGATTTCTTTGCAAATATATTATTTGATGTTCTATCAAATACAGAGAAGTTCAGATCCAATTATGTAAAATCGTTGTGTATTAGTACACTGTAAACAGAGTTTTCCATCTTGACATTCTGAGCTCTCTATGGGTGTGTGTTGCTTCTACCAAAATGTGGATGGTCTTGTTTTTATCAGTAGACTATCTGGTTCCAATAGTGTCAATATTTTCTGAGATTTTGTATTCCTAATCAGACCAAGTTTCCTCCCACCCCCCCATTTCAGAATGCAGTAGGTGGGGGCATAAATGCATGGGGGTATAAAAAACACATTTTTCACATCAGAGAATGCTTCAATCTCAGCTTTCATGGGATACCAAACACAGTACACATGGGATTAAAGAGTCAGCTTAAGGGGTTAAATTTTGTTTAATCAAAACAATTCCATGATTTATTTTTATCTCCAATGGTTTATTTGTTCTATGCTTTAATTTCTGAGTACATTGAGACATTAAACTGCATAAATGTCAATAAAAACTGGAAAGACTGAGGTGTTCTAAAACTTTTGACTGGTAGTGTATATTATTTAAACATAAAATACTGATTGTAATACAATTCTCAAATTTCTGATTAATTAACATATATAGCAACACATTTATTGTAGACCTGTATTTTCTTATTCAACTTTTAGTTTCATTTCATCCACAGCCCAAATAAATATGGGAGCTACTTTTAACATACAGAAACAAGTAAGCAACCCAACACCTAAGCTGTATTTGGAGGGGGTGGTCTGGCATGGACCAGGGGGTTTTGTGCTGCAGAGTCAGCTGCAGAAGCTGCTGATCAGTCACAGTGATTTCCTAAACTTGCAGTCTGATCATCTTCACCTGCTTCACTTCCCTGTTCAGATGCCAGTGCTGGTGGAAAGGAGGCAACTGGCCATTTCAGCAGTCGCAAGTGAGGCAGCCTGAGAGACAGTCATGCATTACAGTGTGCGCCAGGAAAAGAAGAAAACACTTTTCTGTTATGTGTCCAGTTATTGTTTCTGCCTCATTAGATAGTCTGCCACATGAATATTTAATTTCTCATAGTTTTTTGTTTTAATGTGCGCTTTCAAGAAATATATCTGATGTATATATTTTTCATGGACCTTTGCAGTGAAAACTAGCAAAGAAACTTCCCAGTTGTTAAATGTTCATGGACATTCTAGTTTTAAAAATAATACATTAGTTATTTATTTTAAATAAATGAATATCAGCAATATTAGTGCCATTATGTCATTATTTATATTTGTAATTTTTTTATTTGTACATGCATTTATTTAGCTTGCATACTTATTTACTTACTTACCTTTGGAAACTTACCTACTTACTTAGATTCGGATTTCATGTCCCACGCCATTCAACATAGTCTGCCAGTGTCTTCATTTGGAAGAATTATAAATCAAATGTTATACAATGTCATTTAAATAAACATACAAGCCAGTTAATTGAAGTCCCATGATTCCAATTCAGAATGATCATGTGAAATATTTTCTTGTTTTCAATATTCACTATTTTAACAGCTTGTTAAAATCACTTGGTTAAAGAAAGGGAAAAAAGAAAGAAAAATATGTTCTAGGAATGATAGACAGATACAAAACTGTATTAAAGGAGTCATTTATAGTCAAGTAACACAGTCAATGAGGCTTCAGATTTCCTTATTAATTAATATATTGTATCATTTTTATCTAAATGTAATATTATATTTGTCCTATTATCAATATACAGTACTGTGCAAAAGGTGTGAAAAAATGCTGTAAAGTAAGAATGCTTTCAAAAATATTATGTTAATAGATTATATTATCAATTGACTAAATGCAAAGTGAGTGGACAGAAGAAAAATCTACATCAAATCAATACTTGGTGTGACCACGCTTTGCCTTCAAAACAGCATCAATTCTTCTAGGTTCACTTGCACAGTTTTTGAAGGAACTCAGCAGGTAGGTTGGCCCAAACATCTTGGAGAACACAGCTCTTCTGTGAATTTAGGCAGCCTCAGTTGCATCTCTCTCTCCATGTAATCCCAGACAGACTCGATGATGTTGAGATCAGGGCTCTGTGGGGGCCATACCATCACTTCTAGGACTCCTTGTTCTTCATTACGCTGAAGATAGTTCTTAATGACGTTTGCTGTATGTTTGGGGTCATTGTCATGCTGCAGAATAAATTTGGGGCCAATCAGATGCCTCCCTGACGGTATTGCATGATGGATAAGTATCTGCCTGTACTTCTCAGCATTGAGGAGACCATTAATTCTGACCAAATCCCCAACTCCATTTGCAGAAATGCAGCCCCAAACTTTCAAGGAACCTCCACCACGCTTCACTGTTGCCTGCAGACACTCATTCCTGTACCGCTCTCCAGCCCTTCGGCAACAAACTGCCGAATTTAGAAGGCGGGACTTATTCCGCCATATTGACATGAGACATATATCGGTGAGTGCATTATTGGCGTCATCGCGATTTTTGAGATATCATAGCTGTTCACTTTGTATCTAAATCTATGACAGACGTCTCAGAGCACAATGACAGCACATTAGTAATACTAACGTCAGCGCCGTGGCACTGAACCAGCATCGTTATTATAGTTCAAGTTATGTATTATACAGATACAAAAAAACTCCAAAGCTGCAAAGTCGGGTTTGTCCTCCACCACCGTGACAGCAAGTGGACGTTTGAACTGAAATAATATGCGGATTATACAGGCGCTTTCAATCAGCAAGAGGAACAACATGGATGTCATTTTACCCGCTGTCCTGGCGAGGAGGATGGACTGTGTGCGTCACGGTCCGATACAGGAGAGAAGCTACTAATGTTACATTAGGTAAGACAAAGTTTTATTTTCACAACTTGTAAATTAACTTGTTAATAGCGATTAGCTGTATTATCTGTGCTGATCGGGTTCAATCGGGTCTGCGTGTCCCGGCCGGGTCCAGGTCCAGATTGCACACTTCCGGGTATCTTCAGGTTCGGGCACACATTTTTGGACCCGTGAAGACCTCTAGTCTATGGTCCTCAACATTGCCTGTTTCTTTGTGCTTCTTCAAAAGAGCTTGGACAGCACATCTGGAAACACCTGTCTGCCTTGAAATGTCTGCCTGGGAGAGACCTTGCTGATGCAGTAGAACTACCTTGTGTCTTGTTGCTGTGCTCAGTCTTGCCATGTCTTCAGCAGCCTCACCTTGTTAGCTGAGTTTGGCTGTTTCTCACCCAGTTTTATTCTTCCTACACAGCTGTACACAGCGTAGGCACGCTCCTACACAGCGTGCCGCCAGCTTTGGCTGTCCCAGGCACGGCAGGTCCCTGAGGCGGACAGGACTCATGGATGCCCCTATCTCATCGGGCTTTACTTTTGGCCCCTCTGTGGAGGAGATGCTCTCACGCACCTTCCAGGAGAGGGAGCAGTCCATGCAGCTGGCCCGAGTGTACCCAGTGGCACCTCAGGTGCAGCAATGCAGGCCATCTGTGGCAGCTCGCCGGCGGGGAGGCTCCCTGACCACGGCTCCCAGGCCACAGGCCGGACAACAGCCCAGGTCACAGCCCTGCCCACCTGCCAAGCAATCCGCGAAGTGCCCCCACCGGGGTAGCACGAGGGATTTTATTCCCCATACTTCCTTGTGCCCAAGAAAGATGGCGGTTTCGCCCCATCTCCGATCTGAGGCGCCTGAACTGCCACCTCAAGGTGTTGCGCTTCAAGATGCTCAACCTGCACACCATGTCCCAGGCCATCAAGCCCGGTGCCTGGTTCACCACAGTGGATCTGAAAGAAGCTTACTTTCACATCCCCATTACGCAGGCGCACAAGAAGTTTCTCCACTTCGCCTTCGAGGGCCGAGTGTTCGAGTTGCTGTTCTCCCCTTTTTACAAGTGCATGGACGTCGTGTTAGGCCCCTTGCATTGCCAGAGCGGAGTCCCCACAATTTGACCCTCGGTGTGCCCCTGGGGCCAGTCTACCACCGAGCAGTCATGACAACAGATGCCTCCAAGTAGGGTTGGGGAGCAGTCTGCGACGGACGTGGAGTCCGAGGCAGGTGGACGGAGCCTGCACGGGCCCTCCATATCAACATCCTGGAGCTATAGGCTGTACTCCTTGGACTGTCTCATTTCCTGCCGGTCCTGCAGGACAGACATGTGCTGGTTCGGACGGACAACACAGCGGTGGTCGCCTATATCAACAGGCAAGGAGGTCTCTGGTCACGCAGACTGTACTGTCTAGCACGCTGTCTGCTTCTGTGGGTGCAGCCACGGTTCCGCTGCATCAGAGCAGTTCACCTCCCAGGCCTGTCCAACACGGCAGCGGACCTCCTCTCTCAGGGAGGCCCCCCTGTCTCGGAATGGCGCCTCTACCCACTTGTGGTACAACAACTGTGGAGCCGGTTCGGCAGGGCGGACGTGGATCTCTTTGCCTCGGCAGAGTCCACACATTGCCCACTATGGTTCTCCGTCCAAGACCGCTCAGGAACCCTAGGAAACAACGCGCTAGCCCACACATTCCCCCTTCTCCCGGTGGTCCTGGAGAAGGTCAGGAGAGAACAAGCGACAGTTCTGCTGATAGCACCACGGTGGCCTCGCAGATTCTGGTTTGCAGACCTGATCGCCCTCCTCGGAGAGCCTTGGCAGCTCCCAGTGAGAGCGGACTTGATGTCCCAGGTGCAGGGCACGCTTTGGCACCCCAATCCGGGCCTCCTCCAGCTCTGGGCCTGGCCCTTGAGCAGGAGCGACTGATTGCCTGTGGTCTGTCGGACGCGGTAGTTGCCACTATTCAGTCGGTGAGAGCTCCCTCTACGGGGTCGCAGTATTCCTACCGCTGGCGGACGTTTAGCACCTGGTGCCAAGACGGATGTCAAGACCCAATTAATTGCCCCATCGTGGTCATATTGCAATTTCTACAAGAGCGGTTGTACCAGGGCAAGTCCCCGTCCAAGTGTATCTGGTGGCCATCTCCGCATGTCATGTCCGGATTGATGGCAAGCCTCCTGGGTCTCATTTTCTGGTTGCATAGTTTTTAAAGGGAGCTCGATGGCTACGGCCTCCTCGAACCCTTTCACTGCCCACATGGCGTCTTAATGTAGTGCTGGATGCACTTTCCCAAGCCCCATTTGAGCCACTGAACTCAGCTGAGTTGAAGCTGGTGTCACTTAAGACTGCGTTTTTGCTGGCAATCACCTCTGCAAAATGCTTGAGCAAGATACATGCCCTGTCCGTTCACGCTACGGCCTAACCCTGCGTTCCTCCTGAAAGTGCTGTCTCCATTTCATGTCAACAGGCCTATTGAGTTGATGGCTTTTCATCCTCCTCCCTTCGCTTCAGAGCAAGAGAGTCAGCTTCACCTGTTTTACCATGTGCGGGGCCTCAGGTGCTATTTGTAATATTTGGCCTGTATCCGACTCTGTGTATTGGTCAGCAGGTCTGTGGCCCGCTCTGGCTGTATTACACCATAGAGCAGGGGACCGCTGCTGTTGTCCTCCAGGGGAGGGCACTTGAATTCTCCAGTGCCCCGCTGTGTACATAGTTCATTTACTCGCACGGTAGAGCTGTAGTTGCCCTGCGTTAGCTGCACTATTCGACAGGTGTCAACTGCTCCTGTGTTCCACATGTGGCGCATGAGCCGGCTCTTGCACCCCGTGATGTATACATGTGTATATATGTATTATGTGTTAAACAGCAGGACTGTGGCTCCATTCTGAAATTGTAGAATGGAGTTCACAGCCGCTGTTCCAAGATGATGGCGCTTGAGTTTCACTGCCTCGCTGTGTATATAGTTCCTTTGTAAACACAGTAGAGCTAATGTTGCTCTGCGTTAGCTGGTCTAACCAGCAGGCGTCAACTGCTCCTGTGTTCCATGGGCGGCGCATGAGCTCGTTCCTGCGCCCCGTGGTGTATATAGTTCGTTTGTACGAAATCTAAATTCTCAGCACAATGGAGCTCTTCCACTCTGTACTGTTTAGTTGAGTTGGATGCTCTTGTACTGCGCGCTGACAGCATGAAGGTCTTTCTGTCACGCGATATGTTTTATATTGTACAGCTCGGCTACTCTGTTGACTAGCCAGCTATGTATTATGTTGTATTTTTCTCATGGATCAGGGGTCTACTGCCATGATATTGCGCGGAGGCCGCACAAGTGCTTGATTGCCCGCTCCAGACATTGTGCAAGTAGATTACGGCCTCGCTCCTAGCTGCACTAGTAGAGCAGCTGGCCTTGCTCTTGTAAGCGGAGGGCGTAAGAGTTAACCTCTGTAGCCCCGCTTTGTATATGCTGATTGCAGACAGTTCCCGGTAGAGCGTGACTACGGTCCTCGCTCCTGGACGGCTCAGGTGCAGCCCTACGGGGCCCCCGAGGTTAGTGTCTGGAGTTGTGTTGCCGAGGCCCCCTAGCAGTGCACCTCGGGGCAGGCTCCCTTATCAGCTCACAGCCTCCTCCCTTGCAACGGTTTTGTTATACAGTAACCCCTCCCCCTTGGGCAGTGCTACCGACTTGAAAGATAATGACAGGTTCCGTATGCAACCCCGGTTATCTGAAAAAGGAAGCACTGCCCAAGGGTTGCAAGGTCACGCGGGAGTCCTGGCTCCCGGCAAAAGAGGACGAACCTGTGCTGACATCACGTTTTATGGAACAGGATGTGGGAAGGGACCTGTTCTGATTGACGTGCACAGGGGCCAATGGCAGCTTTGATAGAGTGACGTTTCGATCATGTTCCTACGGCAGTGCGCAGAAACCCCTCCCCCTTGGGCAGTGCTTCCTTTTTCAGATAACCGAGGTTGCATACGCAACCTATCGATACTTGATGTATATATATATATATTATCACTGTTGGATATGTTCATGTATAAATGTATGTATGTATTTATTAATTTATTTAAAGCTGCCTGTTAAAAGCAGAGCTCTTTTATTTTGTTGGTTTTACAAGCCCTTTGGTTTTATTTCTTCACATGTTCACAACCACTGTTGTTCGAGGGAGTAACATTCTCCTCTTGATCTCTGCCAAGTAGAGAGACTTAGCTGCTGAGTACCAGAAGAGCTGCTATGCCAACATTAACAACTGAACCATGAAGTGTCAATGCAGCAGAATAAAGGGAGGAAAGGTGGAGGCAGGACTAAGATCTCTGAATTTACTGTGTAATAAATATATGCCTGGTGGAAACTACAAAAACTTTGCATTGAATTTCTCTCATGTGCCAGGCTTGCAAGTGTGGAATCCAGAATTATTTTATTAATTGTTTTATAGTTATGGAGTATCCAAACAATAATGTGCTTACTTTCTCCAGTTTGGATTCGACCTACAGGTCTGTTGAATGTAGAGTGAGTCCACGTTAGGAAGAAGCCATTGTTTGTGAAGTAGAAAGCTGGAACAATATTAGGATGGTGAGGGAGGGAGGGAGGGAGAGAGCCTGACCGATACAGTTTTTTTGGGTCTGATACCAGTAATTGGGGATCCAAATTTTTCGATTACCGATATATCTGTCAATATTGACTTTCCTGTTGTTATTAGCATGCTAAACATACATTTTCTAACATGGATCCCTGAAGTTTAGCTCTCATTCAATTGTGACAAAGATATGCACTGAAGGCATGATGTAAACACTTATTACGTTTATTAAGTAAGCATTAATTACACCGTGTAAGATTTTTTTTTTTTTAAGTGAGTAGTTTTTCTAGATTTACGATTATACTGAAAATACTTCTAAATCTTTTGTAGTCATGTTTGTATTACTTTAGTATAAATACATGTTAATTTGGATTCATGTTTTTTTTTTCTGACTTTATGTGAACGAAAAGACAAAAATAATTTCTCATTGGAAATAGTTACATTTAAAAAAATCACTGTCCTGGTCACAAAAGCAAAGTTTGTGGGGAATAATTGCCATTTTCTATACTTTTGAGGCATAAGCAATTAGGAAATAACACTTACTACCCAGGAACAAAAATTGTGTTACATAGTATTATCATCATATATACCACGAATCATACATTGTGAAAATACATTTTATAAACTAGATTAATTAAGGGAAAATATGCATATTCTATACATTACAACAAAGAACAAGATTTAGTTTTAGGTTTTTCACCATGATCTGAGCTTGCTTGTCATTTTGGAGACAAGCAAACGTTTATAGTATTTTATTTATTTTAGTTACTATTGTGAATTTTGAAAAGCGATTTAATTACTTTTCAATAAAAATGTGCTTTAATGCCATGGTATACATTAATCTTCAGTCATGACGAAAATAAACACTAACCAAAACCATGGATACTCAAATTAAAAAACAGCTTTCAAAAATACTTTCTATTGCTTTAGAGTATTTTAGTAAAACACATTTGTATTGGTTCATAGGCCCTATGTTTCTCAATTTATTATTTGATTCACCACAGCATTCAGTAGTGTGTTCACAGCGCTGCTAAGTATGAGAATCAATGTGGATTCGGAAGCGTTAAGTGGAAAACTAAATTGCCATAACTATGAGGGAAAAAAACAATGGTAAATAAATATAATAATGACTGTAAAACCAAATAAACATGTAGTTATTTTTTGTCTGAAGTCTGACAAAAAAAAATGATGTTAATCTGATAAAAACTGGACACTTCTCACTGTGTTATTGGATGTACTGCTCTTCTACATTCTGCCTTAATCAATGTGCTGCAGGCACAGGTGCATGATTGGTTGCCAGGTTTTTCAACAGCAACAACTCTGATTGTTTCTCAAAACAAACCCAAAACAAGGGAGCCCTCCAACAAGCAATCAAATAGTGAGAGAGAGATATATAGATATGGATATATTGTGAAGGATCAGCTTCCCTGTACTGCCGAAATCTGGAAACACACACACACACACACACACACAGATATATGTGGAAACTCCATAGCGTGTATTTATTGTAAACAAAAACAAACAAATAAAGACCTAACCTGTTTCTGGGTCCTCAGATAAACACAAAATGAAATAGACTGAGCAGGGACATCTACATCTGTATACCCTGGAAAAAAACAATTCTCACCAAGTGCATCCAATTATACCATTAAACATATATATATACACTCACCTAAAGGATTATTAGGAACACCATACTAATACTGTGTTTAACCCCCTTTTGCCTTCAGAACTGCCTTAATTCTACGTGGCATTGATTCAACAAGGTGCTGAAAGCATTCTTTAGAAATGTGGGCCCATATTGATAGGATAGCATCTTGCAGTTGATGGAGATTTGTGGGATGCACATCCAGGGCACGAAGCTCCCGTTCCACCACATCCCAAAGATGCTCTATTGGGTTGAGATCTGGTGACTGTGGGGGCCAGTTTAGTACAGTGAACTCATTGTCATGTTCAAGAAACCAATTTGAAATGATTCGACCTTTGTGACATGGTGCATTATCCTGCTGGAAGTAGCCATCAGAGGATGGGTACATGGTGGTCATAAAGGGATGGACATGGTCAGAAACAATGCTCAGGTAGGCCGTGGCATTTAAACGATGCCCAATTGGCACTAAGGGGCCTAAAGTGTGCCAAGAAAACATCCCCCACACCATTACACCACCACCACCAGCCTGCACAGTGGTAACAAGGCATGATGGATCCATGTTCTCATTCTGTTTACGCCAAATTCTGACTCTACCATCTGAATGTCTCAACAGAAATCGAGACTCATCAGACCAGGCAACATTTTTCCAGTCTTCAACTGTCCAATTTTGGTGAGCTTGTGCAAATTGTAGCCTCTTTTTCCTATTTGTAGTGGAGATGAGTGGTACCCAGTGGGGTCTTCTGCTGTTGTAGCCCATCCGCCTCAAGGTTGTACGTGTTGTGGCTTCACAAATGCTTTGCTGCATACCTCGGTTGTAACGAGCGGTTATTTCAGTCAAAGTTGCTCTTCTATCAGCTTGAATCAGTCGGCCCATTCTCCTCTGACCTCTAGCATCAACAAGGCATTTTCGCCCACAGGACTGCCGCATACTGGATGTTTTTCCCTTTTCACACCATTCTTTGTAAACCCTAGAAATGGTTGTGCGTGAAAATCCCAGTAACTGAGCAGATTGTGAAATACTCTGACCGGCCCGTCTGGCACCAACAACCATGCCACGCTCAAAATTGCTTAAATCACCTTTCTTTCCCATTGAGACATTCAGTTTGGAGTTCAGGAGATTGTCTTGACCAGGACCACACCCCTAAATGCATTGAAGCAACTGCCATGTGATTGGTTGGTTAGATAAATGCATTAATGAGAAATTGAACAGGTGTTCCTAATAATCCTTTAGGTGAGTGTATATATATACATATATATATATATATATATATATATATATATATATATATATATATATATAATAGTTTTGTTTTCAGAAACATAGTATAATATAGTTGTGGTTCACTAACAATGATCTATTTACTCATCATTCAATCAAATATAACGGAAATTGTATTATTATTTATTATTTATTTCTTAGCAGACGCCCTTGTCCGGGGCGACTTATAAAATATAAGAACAATACAAAGTGCAATAATACAATACAATTCAAAATACATTTTACAAATTCCAATTTACATTGCAGACAAGATTTTAGGTCACAGTCAATGGCCAGGGGAAGGGAGCATAGGGGAAATCAAAATAAACAATACAAGTACTAGTAAAACAAGGCAAGTAGTATGACAAAACGTTGTATAAGTGCAATCTTACAGGAGAGTAAATGACTAAATTACAAGTACTGTCTGAAAAGATGTCTTGGGTAAGAGCTGGGAGGAGGTCTGCAAAGATTATTATTCTATGTTCTCATCTTTTATGTGGTTGTCTTCTAAGTCTTTTTTCATCTCTTGTGATCCATTCAATAGCTTACTTTGTTCACATATATATATATATATATATATATATATATATATATATATATATATATTATATTTTATATAGGTAAGTCTCCCTAGTTACATTGTATTTACATAGTAGGTACTAAGTTTTTTCTTAAATGTACATGAGATTATGTATAAAACTGGTCCCAATTTTTGAGGAAATGCTGGAGAGATTAGTTAAACCAGCTGGCTTGGGAACTTGGGAGCTGAAATTCTTGGCTGAGGAAAAGGAGATTTGGTTGCCCTGTTTAGTTTGCTGCCACAGCGACCCTCACTGGGATAAGTGGGTTTGAAAACGCATGGATGGATGGCTTGAATCTGCCATGTGTTTACATTGTCCATGTAATATAACCTGTTATACAACCATAGGCACTTGTTCTCAAAACATATTTAGTTTATTTTTAATGGAAAATTGGGACCAGTTTTATATGTAATCACACGTGCATTTAAGAACAAACTTAGTTATAAACATAGTTACAAATGTAGTTACAATTGTGTACTTACATATACCATTAATAATTTGTACACAGTAAGTAATATTTCCCTAATTTCCCCATTGTGTGACAATGTGCGAATGTGATACGAATTTGAGATGTATGAGAACTTCCCTTCCCTTTCTTTCCATACATGGAGATTAGGTCATGTTGGTGAACCAGGGGTGGGGTTAATGTATTAGTTTAAAGAGGGCCACCTGGGATCATCTAGATTTATGTTCAAATGCCACATCAGCATTACAAAATGGCTGTCTAAAGGTTAAAGGTCAAAATAGTGTTTGTGTAAAAGGAATGTTAAGGTTTTTTTTTCACAATTTACATTTTTAAGGATGTCATGACTGTTGTAGAGTGAATAATATATTGAAGTAAGCTTATATAAGCAATATTTATTTACATTAACTGGGTGGGTGCACTAACCAAGAGAATCATGGGTAAATGGGCTATAAAATGAGCTGTCTCCTTAGATCAGAGAGAGGGGGCCTGCATACGGCATACGGCATACGTTGTGAGAGTGACACCCAGTTGTTTGGTTTTGGGGATCCTGTTTCCTTTGTTTTGTTTTTGTTCTTTGATTATTTTCTTGTTTTTGTTTTTTAAGTAAACTATTTTTTATTATTGCCACTAAATTGAGTTGAGTGGTACATCCTTGTTTTGCCACACCCTGCTTAAAAAGGGATTGTGACATATGGTGTGAGAAGTGGGATGTTGACTTGGATGATACCCGCACCATGCATTTGAAGAATGCAGTATGCATAAGACCAGGCATTGGAAAGTCGAGCAGCACTCTCACAAGCTGCAGGTGCACTGGACATCAATGGAAGACAAATAATAAGAACAGGAATGGGGCAAGGCCCAAAACTGTTTCTTCTGTGCCAATCCAGACACTGTCACAAAAGGTTAAAACAATGATGTCAGAGGGAGGTGAGAAACTGGATGCCTCAGACACTGAACCAGCAACTGTATCATTGGGGGGGTCTCCTGAGGACATTGGGGCACTCTTGAAATGGCTGGCGGTTCAGCAGCTGGAGGATGAGAGAAGGCGTCAGGATGATGAGCGATGGTGAACAGTGGAGCTACAAGTACTTACCATACCAAGTTATTCTTGGCCAGGACATTCCCATATTTCCTGAATTGTTGAAGGAGACTCAGACATCAATGGTTTCTGTGGTCACTCGAAGCCAGACACAGGCCCAAAAAGACTCAAAGCTAGAAGAGGAAGTACTTTTCCTATTCTCTCCAGATATCTTTGAAGGGGAAGGAAAGCAGGAGGTTAAATGTTTCAATATACAAAATTAGATTTTGAATAGAATTTGTCATCATCCTAAAACTGTGGAAAGGGTGAAACAGCTGGTGGTGCCAAAACCTTTTCCCTTTTATGTACAAAGTAAGCTATTAAATGGATCCCAAGAGACGAAAAAAGACTTAGAAGACAGCTACATAAAAGATAGGAAGATAGAATAATCTTTGCAGGCATGAAATAGAACAGATTTTGGTGGGGAATCCATTTTTGTGTTATTGATGGATTTTATTGGATTGCCAATTATATTCCCACCAAGCAAACAATCCCACCCTCTGAATGTGGAGAAGAAAATAGGAAATTGTAACGGGATTCAATTTCCCAGCGATTTCTAAATTGCAGCAATGTCAATTATGAAATACTTAAGATGGTCTGCCTGAGTACTTGACTGTGTCTGAAAACTAAGGAAACACAAACACCTTAGTCGCCATGTTTTTTAAGACTGCCATGCTGTAAGCAGCAACAAAATGATACTGATTTCATAATTTTATTGTGTCTTTAAAATGAAAGACATTATTGTGTTAGAGTTGACATTTATAACTTTTTTCTTTGAAATCACTGATTCAAAAAATTATATCACTATTGTAGCATCAATGTGTAGCAGATTCACCAAATTTAATACCAGACAATACTTGTTGTTGTTAGGTATATGTATGCATATGTATACAAACAATACATTCATTAAATAAACCATTGACAAATTACGGGAACATCAAAAATGCAAAGCAACATCTGCTAATAGGAAAGAATGAAATAAGTGCCCTGAAAAATGATATTGGCATAACAAACAAAAATTGAAATTCTATTTTGAAGAATTCTACAGAAAGCTATATAGTAGTGTTGATAGCAGTAAAGAAGAAGTGAAATACAAGATGTGATTGTATAAAGATGATGAAAAATTGAAAAACACCTGGAAATGATGGAACCGCAATTGGCGATCCCGAATGAGGCTGGAAAAGAAATGGAGAAGATTCTTGCAAAACATTTCACAAAGTGTCTCAGTATTTAACAAATTACAGATGAATGGAACAAAATGCCATGGGACGACACTTTTGTATTATATTTATATGTTTGCTTTTGTTTATTATTGATTTTCTGATTTCTGTATTTATTATTTGTGTAATTATTATGCCTTTTATTATTACACATTTTTCTTTTCCCACATGTGGCAGGTTGATTATTCACTTGTTTTTCTTTGGGTTAAGCACTGACCATGTGCACCTGCAACAGATATGGTGATACCTGTGCCTTGTTTCTGTGTCCTGATATTACTGTGTTGTGTATTGTCACCCATTATTGTAATAAACAGTTTAACTTTACCTGTGGTCCTTTGTGGTGTGCTGAGATCATATCCTCTGTAGGGTGGTTCAGGGTGTCGCAAGCTCCTCTTCTCATAAAACCAGAGGTGGCGTAGTCAGTGCTCCCGTGACAAGATGGGACACCACAAGCGTCATTCTCCTTCTGAAGAAAGGAGGCAAAGAGGGTCTGGAGGACTATATGCCCACTAGTCTACTTCCCATCATATACAAAGTATTTACAATGGTATTCACAGGATGCTGCTGCTGCTGATATATATATATACCTCTACCCTGATATTACACCGTCCTCAGAAACCCCAACCTCTTCCCATGTTATAGGTGAAACAATACAAAGGTCCATACAGAGTGAGGTGTCACAGGTATGATAGAGGCCATTATCACCTACTTTAATATTTGGAGAACTGCATTAGAATTGTATTTACACTTACCAGTATATATATATATATATATATATATATATATATATATATATATATATATATATATATATATAATCATTATTGGGGCAAGTGTCTCATATATATATATACATATACATATATATATATATATATATATATATATATGTAATTTCTAATTCCGTTCTCTCATATATATTTGAATTTACAAATAATAGCAAGTTTAAAATGTAACAAATGTGTGCAGATAAATGGCACCCACCTCTGTCCATCACACTGCCTTTATTCATCCACCTGCACAGTCCTTTTCCTTTAATGCCGTGGCTTATTAACATATGGTAATGACTCGGTAATTGGAAACATGAGATGCAAATGTATTCCCGGGGCTGACATCAAACATGCACATAGCACAATTGAATTTGAATATACACTGAAGTTTTGTGCAATATTTGCGTGGCACATTCATCCAATTACTACCAAATCTGTCTCAAACAGTGGCAATAACAGTCCACTGTGGAGTGTAATGCGGGACACTACCCTGTCTGGATGTTAATTGTCTTTGTATTACTGTTGCAGCAAGATTGTGTAGAACATACAGAACAACCTCAATGCTCTTGGCACAGATTCTAGAGTCTCTGAACTCTACTGGAGGGATGAACACCATTCTTCCAAAAGATATTCCCTCATTTGTGTTTTGATGATGGTGGTGGAGAGCCTGTCTAACACGTCGGTCCAAAATCTCCCATAGGTGTTCAATTGGGTTGAGATCTGGTGACTGGGAAGGTCATAGCATGTGATTCACATAATTTCCATATTCATCAAACCATTCAGTGATCCCTCATGCCCTGTGGATGGGGGCATTGTCATCCTGGAAGAGACCACTCCCATCAGAATGTTTCACCATAGGATAAAGGTGATCACTCAGAATAACTTTGTCATGATTTGCAGTGACCATTCCCTCTAAGGGGACCCAAACCATGCCAGGAAAATGCCCCCCACAGCATCACAGAGCCTCCGGACCCCCTTACTGTAGGGGTCCAGCAATCAGGCCTGTACCATTCTCTTGGTGTCACCACACATGCACTTGAGAATATGGTGAAGGATGACTCATCTGACCATCTCACTTTTTCCACATCTCTGTAGACCAGTGCCTATGGTGCCCCAATAATGACCCCTCTTTCAAAGTCACTTAGATCCTTTCCTCTTGCCATCTTGATCTTACTTGTTCTTAATAATAAAAAAGGTTAAAATGAAGCTAAAAAAAGGTAACATAATCATCACATTTAAACTGTCAACGTTATGACTTTAATTAAGACTTGCAGACAGGACTGTTTTTTATGCAATGAAGATCGAAGTGAAAGTTTTAAAATGCTGTAAATGAGTTCGGCTTTGTGTTTTGAGTTTCAAAGATATTTTCGTATCGCGTTATATCGGGGGAGGGGTGTATATAAAATACATACATATATGCACACACGTAGTTGCCTCGACATGTCACATTTCGGCAATAACACATAACTCAAACAGAAGTGGCCATGCTTAAAATAATGGTGAGAAATAATGGTGTATGAAAGTAAATTAGTACCCCTTCCTTCAGTCACGTGTAGAGCAAATGTGACAATCAGCAAGCATGCAACATGTTATCAGCTAAGGGTAATGAAAGATAATGCAAATTACACTGTCACCACACGGTAATAGGATTGTTTAAGCTTTCGTGTTACTTGTTTGCGTGTATGTGTGCAGCATTATACAACTAAAAGCACGCTGGATGCTTTGAACAATGTATGTGTCTTTCTGAGCAAGTACAATTAAGTCAGGATTCAAAAGCTAGGTATTATTAATTTATCTTGTCTAAAAAATGTATTAATCAACTAATTAAGTGTTTGAGAAGAGCAACATGGACTGAGTTACAATGAGGATAGTAATGAAAATGGGTAAAGTGGTTCAGGAAAACCAGTATGCAAAGAAACAGGTTTGATATCCCAAAGATAATACATATTGATTTTACAGACACATTAAGGGAGATATCTTTAAATATCCTACATTGATGTAAATAAATAAATAGATTAATCAAAGAAAAGCTTTTGGCACACATGATTTTGAGATCAAGAGATATGTCTAGCTGTGCAGGATTATTTCACTGAGGCATATCAGGGGATGCATATGGGGGAGAACTATCAGATTTTATATGTATACAATTAAAATACATTAAAAGAAGATTGTTCTGGTTTTTCTTTCTTGTTTTATTTTGTCTTAACGCACTGGGAAATCATCCAGTACATCACTATGTCTTTATAAACTATGGTACATAAATGTCCCCTTGCATTTACTTTGATCAGGTTTAATAAGGGTAGCAAGCCTTGTGTATTGAAGGGCCTATATTCAATAATTTATATTTCTCCAAACAGCTTTTAAATATCTTTCCAAGAACTTTGATATGAACGGCAACAGGCAGATCCCGGAGTTTGTAAAGACGTCCCACAGGGATTAAAAAAAATCCATATCAGCCTTTTTCCTCAAGGGATGCATCCCTGGAGAGGACATCTGTTGTTATTCTCCGTTGCCATAAACACATTTCACTGACATCACAACAAACGTCCGTTAGCACATTTAGCTTCTTTTGTGATCCGGATTACCAATTGTAACATCCAGAGTAATCGTATGCCCTGTTTTGATGTGATACAGACATTAGCTATCTTGTAGACCATAGGCATGTGGTCAGATGTTTAGCTCACAGTAGATACATTGCTTTTAATTAAATCATGGATTTTGTACTGCTGACATCCCCTAATGCATCCACTTGCATAGTAGTCTGAGTGAAAACTTCCCACTGCAACATATACAAAATAAGATGTTTTCTCTAACATTTGTCTAAATTATTCCTTTTTTACAGTTCTATAAGTGTATCCATTTTAAATGTCTCTGCATTTTTATGTTCTTTGTATTTATTTAGTAGAAGTAGGAGCAGTAGAAGGTGTAGCATTTAAAATAATTGTACAGAATATTCTGACAATTCTGATCCAGTAATTAATCTAAATTATGATTTGTGACAAATTAAGAATTTTAAATACAAGAATAAATTTAAAAAATAAACAAAATGAATTATTAAACCTGAGTAATACTAATTCTATTATATTGCACTCTTAATATCAAACCCTGAAATTTTCTTTAAGAAAAGCACCTGCAGTTTGTTGTGTGGCACAAGGTCCTTCACAAAACCATATTCACTCACTAAACATATCAAGCCATTTCTGGCATAACATCAAAAGAAAATGTGTTTGTTGTCGGAATGATAATTAGCTTAGATGGCAGAATTCCCAAAAATTAAAATGGGCATAAACAGTAACCATTTGCACATTCAGTAATTACAAGTGGCTTGGGACCAAGTAAACTGTGTTCATTTCAGAAATGCTATGAAAAACCATATACAAGTTGCATATAAGTTCCATCACAAAAACTGTGTATCATAGAGCAATGGGATGTGGTAGACAAACAAATAGGATAATGGGGAAAATGTCTGCATGGGCAATGCCAGTCCACACTATCACCACCATTATTTCCATGCTGTTTTGGATCCTTGAAAGGGACTGGTGCGCACCTCCATGAAGCTGCTCAGTGTTCATAATGGCAATATGATGTTGTATTGCCCCAAACCTGTGACTGACCAATAAACATATAAGTTATGCTTTATTTTGTTCTATTGAAACATTTGTATGTTGCCTTTTTACACCACATTGCATATGTGAATAGTGGATATTTATCTCTGTATTGCATGTCTAAAGTAGCATTAAGGTGCACTTGTAGCTGAGCTGTTTCTGGAATTTGACCAATTGAGGTCAATAGAGAATACAGCCCTTGCAGAATAAGCAATGCGTGTTGTGGGACTGTTTGATACAACGCAATTACCACCTGTGTCTGTACATCAGTCATTGTTAACCTTGTAAAAGTTGTTTATAGTGCTTTAAGAATGCAACCATTTATTAAATGAGTTGAGGATAGATTGAGCATTAGTTGTTCAATGTCTTGGAAACAACGTGCCTGAAGCAGGGTTGTTGGGAAACAAAGGACTGGGATCAGAGAAAAACAAGCTCAAAACATCTGCTAATTAAGAAAGTAGGGGCTCAATAAGCGTAAGCAATTAAGAGTTTGTTTGCAAAGAAAACCAGAAGACACAGTGGGACCAGGATTCAGAAAAACCTGAATACGTAGCACTTTACTGTGTATAGGAAAGGTTCTTCAGTCTATTATAGCTATATTAATTTGCAGGATCTTGATAGTACATAAAGATGAAGAGCACCGATAATATGGAACAGAGAACAAATGATAAAATAAGATACAAGGGTAAGTTAAATATCTATCATAATATGCTGGGGGAAAAAACACATTAATGTAGCATACTATAAGTCAATTAAGTTCACTGTAACAACATTGCTTCCCAACATATTAATGTTTCTTTTCTCTTTCTCTGAGGTTCTATCGATTTTCTTTTTTCTCCCAGGAAAAACATTAAATTATAATATATTTTGTCTGGATGTAATTTAAAACAAACAGCTACAGTACTGGATAAAAATTAGAAGAGCAACCTTATTTAATTTTAATGGTGAACACCGATCAGTCTCTTTGCGGATTCCTAGTTTATAATAACTAATGTGAATACAATGCTGTTGTGAAACAAGACTGCTGGCTAGTGCTTTATAGCCACTTCTGTGTGTGTGTGTGTGTGTGTTGTGTGTGTGTGTGTGTGTGTTAGTGGCAAGGAGTTCTCTTTCATAGTGTCATTTTCCCACTTTAATATAGGTTTACAAATGACATGCATACATGCTTTATCATTTGGAACAAATTAATAAAGTATGAATACAGTGGTATTATCAGGTACTAACTGACATCCTCTAATCATTAATTGCATGCTATTAACCCATGGAATATGCTTCCCATATATTCATGCTTAATAAATACATAATTCTCCAACAGCAGATTTGTTTATACACTGTTTATAGAGTGACATCTGCCAGGACCTTTCACATTGGTTTTAGAAAATCATGAACACAAGATATATTAGTATATTATATGATTACCAAAACAAAACAAACAAATCATTCTCATGTTTTAGGACTGCCCCTAATTCAAATAAAAGGACCCCCCCCAAAAAAAAAAAATGTAAGTCATATCTACCTTAGTTTATAAGGAAAATAAATGTGTATCTTTGTATTAAACCTTTACCCTCCTTTGAGATATGTGGGAAGGGTGTAGCCTATTCCAAAACATATTTTATACCTCCTGTAATTCTCAGGAGTATTATAACTCAATCCTTAACCAATGTATTCACTTCTTGAGGCTGAGGTATTCTGGGACATGTAGTTGTTTAATCTGTGAAACGGTTAAATATCTCTATTAACATTGTTTGGTTATGTTTTCCACAAATGTAAAATCTATAGCATCTCAATTATGATATATATATATATATATATATATATATATATATATATATATATACACCATACTTCATATTTTTGGCAAGAAGTGTTATTTTACTTTGAGATCGGGGGTTCGGGATGGCATCTACAAAACACCAAATGAAGGAAGTCAGTCCATTTAAAGTTATACAGGAAGTAACAAGGGTCTGTCATTCACAGCTGTGAAAAACGGATTAGCTGAAGAGCTCCCAGTGGTTTGACTACAGTATGGTCTACAGTATCATCTGCCAAATGGAACTCATCTAGGAGTGGAAAGGGGGACTAGAGGATTTCTGTAATGAATCCTATAAATCCACTTTCTTTTCATCTATGAACTTAATTTTTTCAACTGTGTCAATCACTGCATAATTCAATTGCAAACATGTATGTTTTTTGGGTGTACTTGAATTCCTGTCATGGAAGATGTCTTAAATTGTGAAGCAGAATCTAAATTAATTGTATCATTACTATCAGATATATGTTCCTCTTAAATTAGACTTGGATACCTACACTGCTAATCTAATGGACAGCACTAACAAAAATAATACATACATTAATACATCATCATCACCATCAGCCTACATCAGACAAACACACAAAAACAGAGCTTTGTGTATTCACCGCCTTGCAAATTTTCCACATTTTGTTGTTGTCTGAATTTGCATTTATTAAACTTTCAAATAGGAATTTATATTTATAATATATACAATCTACTCCAAACTGATAAAGCTAAATAAATGTTATTATGTAAATTAGAAGATTCTTAATTGCATAAGTATTCAACCTCATTGCTACCGCAACTTAAAATCAGTGCAGGTGCAAAAGATTAGTTTTGAAAGGCTACAAAATTAGTGTTATGATAATCAAAGTGGTTTAACTTGCCTTAATTAATCTGTTTCTCTAAGTATCCTCAGTTAAATATTGAATTTCAATCCACAATGTACAAAGTGATACAACAAACCAGGGGCGGACTGGCAATCAGGAAGTGCGGGGAATCCCTGGTGGGCCGGGGTGTGGATTTGTGTGGGCTGTTGGTCTATGTTTGATTTATATATATATTTTTTTTTTGGCCCGTTACATGCTGAGTATGACACACTGTTATTAACTGGGCATTCTCACTCTCTCTCACGCACACATCATCACTCCAATCATCGCCTGGGTAAATCCAATATCGTAATATCTAAGGGGGAAGAATGGCCAATCCCTGAACGGGATTGCTGAACCAATTTTTCAATAAACATTTTGTAATGTTTAAACATGTATACATTTTTTGATGTATTATCATATATCACATTACCATATCATGACAGACCTTATTAGAGCTGTGCACTTTTTGTAGCACATGCATAGATAATCCTGCCAGATTCAGAATTTGTATAATTTGAAACAGAATCAAAATATAATTAACAGACCACAATAATACATTATATATAACTATTAATTATTATTATATGTAACATTATTATTTCGGGACTGGTGCCAGGAGGAGAAAACCTGTCAGATTTTTTGTCTGCGCATGTGTGACAAAAACGCCTCTGTTCGGCTAAGTGCATTTTTAATTAAAATTACGTTGTCATGATATGGTAATGTGGTTGCTTTCTCCACGACACACTAAGCATATGTGAAAATTACTTTAAAAAATGTATACGTGTTTGAATACTGCAAAAAGACTATAGGTCTTTGGTATGCGTGTAAAATAATGGAGAGAAAAAGAAAAGGTGAGGCAGAAAAGATCAGCGAAAAACGGCAATGGTCTCTCAAGGCAGATGCATCAAACTGTACAAAAATAACAGACATGTTCCCTAAGCTGGCGGCTGGTAGGGAAAGCAAGGGACAGGATGCCACCAGTAATCAGCCGACTCAGCCCGAAGAAGATGCCGCTGTGGCAGGTCGAGCACAGCAGGCACAAGAAGTAGAGTTTATGGTTACATTAAAGTCTTGGCTGCACCTCGTACTTATAACACCCTAGTTGTGACTTCATACATGATATATCACGGCTTCTTGTGATTGCTTTTATAAAACTGCTACACCAATATTGAGATCTATTCAGCAATATATAGCTATGCTAAACTCTGCTATCAAATCGACTAACCGTCCTGGGTTACTAAAAATGTTTTTTAGCTAATCTTCATTTGTAAAACCAGGCAAACATGCCATTTGGCAATAGTATTGCCCCCTACTCTCAATGTAGATTTCACATTGCATGTAGCCCATAGTATCAAACTTCTAGATCATGAAGTCAGTGTAAGCTTATACTTTGCCATACCTAAATTCCCCATAATATATGTGAAAACCTTGGAAGTAGCTATAGCCTACAATTTAGAAAGAAGTTTTGCACTAACAATGTAAAACTCTTTTTTTTTTTTTTTTACCCATACTTCATCATGACGGCGAGCTGCATGCGCTGACTTTTTTTTTATTTCGGTAAGTCGATTATGGCCGGTCAACTTGAACTTCCCGGGACGATTTCTGGTCCCAGTCCGCACCTTCACCAAACTAACAGAGGTTTCAAAACAAGTCCAGAAAAAAGTGAGAGAAGAGATCAGGAGAAGTTTGTAAGAAAATTGAAGTCATGGAATATGCTGAAGACCACAACTAAGAAGTGGAATGAGCTTCATACCACCCAGTCACAACCCAGATCATACCGCTCTTCCAAACTGAGCAGGAAACTGGTGAGGGATGCCACTGTGAAGTCAAAAATGACTTTGAAAAATTAGAAAGATACATTTCTATATCTGAGGTGGGAGTCAGTGTTCATGCATCAACAATATGTGTGGGCGAGTAACAAGATAGCAGCCATTACTGAAATAAACCCATTTCAAGTCTCATTATGGGGTTTGCGAAAGTGAACGTAAATTATACTGAAGACGTGGCAGAAGGTTTTGTGGTCAGACGAGACAGAAATCTAACCTTTTGGTTTAAATGCAAAGTAATACATCTATTACTTTATTTAGTAATACTTTTATTACTTTATTGTCACTGATTGGTTGATTGATTTCACTTCACGTTCCCTATATATATTTTAAAAGTTTCACTTTTCTATCCCTGGATTGTGTATTTATTTTCTGTTTTTATTATTGTGGGTTATACAGGTCTACTATTTTGTGCATGGATTTTAAGCTTACTTTTAGGATTTTAGCATAGGATTTTACCTTGGTTTATTTTTATAGCTTTTAGTCTTTTGTATTGGTTTTAGTATGTAATTGCCCTGATAATTAAAGGCAATTTTAACTGTGTTTTAGATTAGGATTGAGCCCTTTGCGAATAGCAGACTTTGTGCCCTGCTAGTTGCCCCCCTCCCCCTTCCCCCGTTACTGATTGTATTGTGGATATTTAGTTGTATAAGAAATCTTCTTTACATTTGATGTCCTGAACCCTGTGGTGTATGTACTGAGATGTCGCCAAACCTGCATGGAGAATACTGGGTAGTGGCGAATCCCCATCTTGCGTTTATAAACTTGGGTGGCGTAGTAGGACTAGTTTTGGGTTCAGTGCTCACTGCCACCTGTGACACTAACACAAGCCCAATAGAGCTTCAAGACATCACCCAGACAACCACATCCCAGTTGTCAAGCATGGTGGTGGTAGCATCATGTTATGGGGATGTTTCTCATCAGCAGGGAGTGGGAAGCTTGTCAGGACTGAGGGGGAAATGGATGGAGGAAATCCTTGAGGAAAAACATCCAAAAATCAATACTGGGTCAAAAATAAAATAAAAAATAAATAGAATAACCTGAAGTACAAGGCCAAAGCCACACTGGGACAGTAGAGTTTGATCATTAGAGTTTTGAATTCAAATTAAAGTTGACATAATTTTGAAGCCATCAACAGGTGAGATTTTTTTATAACTTCTTTTCCTTGGCCTACTTAAAAAAGGTAAGCTAACCTAACTTTACCTTTTGAAAGAAGCAACCACTAATATAATCTTCTACTTTGTAAGGCATTACAAATTCCAAAATTAAAGCTTGCCTTCCAGATATTTCCCTACAAAACATACACAGGAGTAGATTAAATTAAGAAATTAGAGTTTGATCAAAGGGAAATCTTCATCACAATAACTCAGCAGGGTGACTGGAATTAATATGCAGCTCTTTTTCCCCATCATTTTTTTTTCCAATTGTCATTTGTTGTCAGATGTAGTCAGATAGGTTCTAGTTACAACAGACATCAAGCTCAGAAACAATGCTGTGTTTCAGATAGATAAACGTAACCTTAAAGGGATAATGAAGTATATGAAGGCAATAACACTGATCACATTCTTCACCGGCAATCAGTGCCAACTGTCTGCTTGTTTCGACAATGTGCAGCTGTTGGACATGTACCGTGATCTAAAGTGCCCTAGCAAATGTCAGGCAGGGACACTTAAAACACCATGATATCATGATTTAGCAAGATGTAAGCGCTTGCATTGAGGGCCTTTGAGCTACCATCTCAAAGCTGCCAGAGCAATGATGCTCAGGATCTTGATTACCGCTGGCAAGGGTCATCCTCTACAAAACGCATTTGCCTCTGAGAACTGAGATAACGCAGAGCACTCAGCTAAATACTGTCAAGCCAGATGTTTCTTGTTCATCCTAACCTACTGATTTATACACAGATGCAGCAGGAAGTTGCCTGTAAACTAGGTGCAAAACAAGCTTACTATTCTTCTAATGGGCAACATGTAAACTTGTATTAATTCACCAATACTGGCACCGCAGAATATCCCAAAGGCCTAATATAGCAATAATAATAATAATAAAGAAACAAACGCTTAGTTATGCGACTAAACAAATACATTTGAAAAGCTCTATTAAAGTCTTAGATTTGTATTATTATTATTGTATATGTAGTGTTGGTGACCACTATATTTGCAAATAATCAGTTCCTTAATCATTTGAGCAAAAATCTATTTGATTAAATGCACACAGACACAATAAATACAATTAAAAAAATACAAAATAACATTTTATTAAAGCAACAACTAAACAATTGGAGGAAAAGTAATTAGTCAGAGATACTAATAGTATGACTCATCTACTTTGGGGATTTAGTGACTACAATAATGAGTTAAGACAAAGGTTAATCTAAATATTAATATTGTTAGTCCGACATACACATCTAATTGCATTAGTAGAATGCATTATTGAAAATCATTATAATTGTCTCATAATTCTAATGGCCAAAAAGATACCGTTCTGCATAGGTTGGGATATCTTTGGCAATCCCACTAATTTGTGTAAGAATTGGTTGCTATCACTTTAGATATAGACAGGATTTGTATGCAGATCATATAAGAGAATGGGTCTTATTAACCCCCATTAAATTGACATCCAAGATAGCAAACTATGATACGTGAATAGTGCATAGTGGCTATTAATACAAATTACACACAATTAACATTTATAATAATTCTCATTAAACTTGCACATTAAATAAATGGAGATAATATTTTAACAGATTATATCACTAAGTGTATGTGCGCTTAGGTCATGCTTATTTTTCATATTCATAAAATTATGAATATTACATATTCAGTTCGGTTTGAATAATCTATTGCAACTAATGCAATTAATTAGTTCTTTGTTTAAAATAATTTGGTATCAATCATTAATTTGCTGTAACTTGAGGTTAGATACAGACTTGTCTTAATTTCTAGATTAGCAGGTTATGAGTTTGACTGACCATTTCTTGATGGTATGGAGTGCACGGAGGAAGAGTGGAGTTAACAGGTTCGATTAAGAACAAATCTCGCAAATTTAAGCTTTGCAGATCCTGTTCTAAGCTTATTGGATCTCTTAGCTTTTAAATTTGTTAAATTTGTTCAAATGTTCTGATACTTTGTGAATGTATTTCCTGTTTATTCTTGGTCAGAGGCCAAGCTCTTTTCACATTTTCCTTGTCCTTGGTGATTAGACAGTTCAAGTTAACGGACTGTGATCATTGGCTGTAATTTCTAGTCAGACAACAGCCCACATTGTGGATTGGTTGGATGTCCAGCCAATGGGTGATGGCTGATCTGCATATGTTGGCAGTTTTGTAGCTTGTTACCCCAGCCTATGTTGACTAATGAGAGCATTCAGGAAGTACCTCTGCTAGGATGAAGGGTCCTGGCCTTCCTTGTATTTGGGACAGGCTCTCACCTTGTTTACGTGAGCTGCTAGTTAATTATAACAAATCGATTAGCCTTAGGGTTTTATCATCTAGCCTGGCACACTGAGGGACTCAATTCAGGTAAGAAACACAGAGACAATGAGAGGAATTTGACTTAAAATCCATCCCAGAATTTAATGTCTGTATCAGAAATGTATGACACTACCAGCATGATTCTACAACAAATATGTATTTTTGTTTCTCTTTTTCTGTAATGATCTGCTCCGTTCCCTATGCGCTATAATTAATCACAATAATATATGACGACCCAAATGTAGAGTGTATAAAATAGTGTGCAAGCTACTTCTACTAAGGGGTTTAACCCTGAAACCTTCTGTATCTCCATGAATCTTAATTGTGTTTGCCAGTCTGAGGAAAGCTTTAGAAGTGCCACATTGTTTGACAGTAGTGAACTATCCTTTGAGTATAGTTTTAGAAGTTTACACACAGTCAAATCAAAGCAGTGACAATCAAAATATCTACACTACGAGAAAGACATGTGAATGAAGGCCCATGTTGCCAAGCTGGCTGGATATAGCAACAAACAGCTCAAACCCACAGTGCTATTAACATTTCAATAGCCACTTTTGGCAGAGCACAAATAACAGACACGAGACATGCAGAGTAACCAAAATCTAATCCAAAAAATACATGCTTACATACATACATACATACATACTAAAGCATGATATCTCTTGGTTATCGAACTATACACCGATTGAACACTTCTTGTGTTTATATAATATTTGATTTCATCCATGAGGAGGCATTCATATTCAGCACATGTTCAAGCATTTTGAACACAGACGCAGAGACACCCACACCCAATCTGCAATAAAGACATTGAATATGTTATCTAGTTGGTTTGGGAATTCCAAAGATTTGTTAAACCACTTCAGACACAAGCTTCATACATCAATACTTAAAGCTAAGAGTTGTGACCACACATACTCAAACAGCTTTTTGGTACATAAGGTGTTCGTCTTTGAAGATTTGTTTTTTAAAGCTGACAGAATCAATACCATGCATACGTGCACTGAAGGTGTTACAGCAGTTGGGGTGAAGCAATGAGATACATTTTTTGTATCAATTTAAGATCTTGTTGCACTTGAACTTGCGTCAATGCTTTGTGTGATTAGTGTAAATAATGTGTGATTGGATTTGAGCAATACAGGAAAGCATTCCATTATACAGCACAAACAGTATGTATGTATTTATATATGTATGTATGTATGTATGTATGTATGTATTTACTAAATTCATTATAAAGTACTAGTACTCATACAAAGTAGACTCTCTTCCTTCTGATTTAATTCATTTCAATTGTTTGTGTTGTATGTCCCTTTATAACTGGCACACATAACATTCATTTATATTTTGGTTATTATGCCAAAGTATATTATTGCATTATACTGAACAGTCTATAAACTGCAGACTGAGAAATGAACGCTTCTCAGCTTAGCACTTCTTGTTGCAAAATGATCCCACCAAATCAAATTTTCTTTCCAGAGAAAGATGAGCAATTATACCTTTCTTAAAGGTGCTATAGTTTGAACTTGTCTAATAAATTGTTCATTTCTTTCTGCTGCCTTGTCAACTCCCAGTAGATAACCAATTAATGACTTATAGACTCAGTTGATGCTTATTTTGGTAGGAATTTCGATTGAGTCTTTTTTTCTGACATACCATATTAAATTAATATACCAAAACAGGAGAGGAGGATCTGACACTGAGGTCTGTGTGTTATGCCCCTGCTAATTTTGAGCACAGTAATATAATGTATGAAACAGCATAAAGGTTAAGCATGTAGAATGAATTCCTCAGCAGCTGAATTAAATATATTGAGTTTTATGTGAAATGGCCTAAAAGAATCTTGGTTTTTAAATTGTATCTGATTGCATGTCAAATGAATAGTCACAAGGGTGAATAAACATGGTTAATTTACTACTTATTCTCTTTTAAACAAAATATATTCTGAATTGGAATTTTCATAATCCATTTTCTTCGCTGGCCAGTGGTGCAGATGTTAGTTATATTTCTAATACAGATATTTAATAGCTATTATCCTACGCAATTTTACAGGGCTTAGCTTCCAGTTGGGGATATGAGCCTCCACCCACACTTTATGTTGTAAAAGTACAACAGGGGTTATTTGTGAAGTGATGTAAAAAATATATACATATATATCACGGGCAGAATATATCTGGAGCAGAAATCAAACTCATCTGAAGCAGAAATCCCAATTTAAGTTTCCAGTCTTAAATTAATGGACAAAAAAGATAATGTACATATTTCAGGATACTGGTAATGCATACTACATATATATCTATATATATATATACAGTGAGGGAAAAAAGTATTTGATCCCCTGCTGATTTTGTACGTTTGCCCACTGACAAAGAAATGATCAGTCTATAATTTTAATGGTAGGTGTATTTTAACAGTGAGAGACAGAATAACAACAAAAAAATCCAGAAAAACGCATTTCAAAAAAGTTATAAATTGATTTGCATGTTAATGAGGGAAATAAGTATTTGATCCCCTATCAGTCAGCAAGATTTCTGGCTCCCAGGTGTCTTTAATACAGGTAACGAGCTGAGATTAGGAGCACTCTCTTAAAGGGAGTGCTCCTGATCTCAGCTCGTTACCTGTATAAAAGACAACTGTCCACAGAAGCAATCAATCAATCAGAATCCAAACTCTCCACCATGGCCAAGACCAAAGAGCTGTCCAAGGATGTCAAGGACAAGATTGTAGACCTACACAAGGCTGGAATGGGCTACAAGACCATCGCCAAGCAGCTTGGTGAGAAGGTGACAACAGTTGGTGCGATTATTCGTAAATGGAAGAAACACAAAATAACTGTCAGTCTCCCTCGGTCTGGGGCTCCATGCAAGGTCTCACCTCGTGGAGTTTCAATGATCATGAGAATGGTGAGGAATCAGCCCAGAACTACACGGGAGGATCTTGTTAATGATCTCAAGGCAGCTGGGACCACAGTCACCAAGAAAACAATTGGTAACACACTACGCCGTGAAGGACTGAAATCCTGTACAGGCCCATCTGAAGTAATGGAAACATTATGCTTTGGGGGTGTTTTTCTGCTAAGGGGACAGGACAACTGCACCGCATCAAAGGGACGATGGACGGGGCCATGTACCGTCAAATCTTGGGTGAGAACCTCCTTCCCTCAGCCAGGGCATTGAAAATGGGTTGTGGATGGGTATTCAAGCATGACAATGACCCAAAACACACAGCCAAGGCAACAAAGGAGTGGCTCAAGAAGAAGCACATTAAGGTCCTGGAGTGGCCTAGCCAGTCTCCAGACCTTAATCCCATAGAAAATCTGTGGAGGGAGCTGAAGGTTCGAGTTGCCAAACGTCAGCCTCGAAACCTTAATGACTTGGAGAGGATCTGCAAAGAGGAGTGGGACAAAATCCTTCCTGAGATGTATGCAAACCTGGTGGCCAACTACAAGAAACGTCTGACCTCTGTGATTGCCACCAAGGGTTTTGCCGCCGAGTACTAAGTCGAAGGGGTCAAATACTTATTTCCCTCATTAACATGCAAATCAATTTATAACTTTTTTGAAATGTGTTTTTCTGGATTTTTTTGTTGTTATTCTGTCTCTCACTGTTAAAATACACCTACCATTAAAATTATAGACTGATCATTTCTTTGTCAGTGGGCAAACATACAAAATCAGCAGGGGATCAAATACTTTTTTCCCTCACTGTATATAGTAGTTTTATAGGTGAAAGTAAATGTTTTGTTGTGTCACGGTCTGGGACACGGGACCCAGTTGCGGTGCGTGATAGAGGTGGTCATACAGGCGTGGGCAGGACAGGGCAATCAAGGGCAAGGCAAAGATGTGGTCGTGGTCACAGGCAAGGGTCGGGCGATCAGGCAAACATAGTTCAGAGGAAAGTCCAAAGTCGTGGTCGGAAAGTCAGGCAAGGAAACCAGGGAACAAGGCAATAAACAAGGCACGGGGGAGACTGCTCGGAGATGTAGCTTACACTGACAAAACTTCGCGATGGCTGGTAGTTAGTTAGGGGTTCATAAGAGGGGCAGGAGAGGGAAGGTAATTGGTGCTGTGGAGTACTGGGCGAATGAGAGCAGAAGGAGGTGAGAGTGTGTTCACTGGGGCTTCAGGTATGTGGAATGACTGGATTAGAACTCTGGTGAGGATGACCTCTGGTGGTGAGGTGGAAAAGTACAGGGGGAAACCGTGACAGTCAGACACGCATGGGTCGCATACCTGCAGGACAGGGCAAACAAGGGCTAAGCAAAGATGTGGTCGTGATAACAGGCAAGGGTCAGGCAAACAGGCAATCAGGGGAAGTCCAAAGTCATGGTCAGGAGGAAAAGCGAGTGGTCGAGGAATCAAAGATATAACAAGGCACAGGGAGAGAATTCTCAGAGATGCAGGTAAACTGACAAAACTTTGCGATTACTTAGAGTCAGTGAGGGGTTTAAATGTGGAGCAGAGAAATAAGTTGGGAGGTGCAGGGCAAATGGGAGCAGAGGGTGATAGCAGAAGTGATCAGGGCTTTCAGGAATGTTGATTGAATGAATGGAGCTTGAAGAAGTGACAGACAGGGAAGGGCAATGGTGACATCTAGTGGGGAAATATGGAAGTGCTTGGACTGGGAGAAGAGTGGTCTGTAGCTGTGACATTAGCCCCCCCCACCACAAGTGACTACAGCCAAACCAGACCGTACACGGCAGGGATGGCCACAGGGCCATGGAGCAGGTGCAGTGGGATGGGCCAGGTCAAAGTCCAGGATGAGGGAAGGATCAAGCACATCACAAGCAGGAACCCAAGATTGCTCCTCTGAACCAAGTATTGCAGGCAGCCAAAGAGGCAATGGGAATGGAGCAGGGAGCACATGGCGTAAGCAGGACTATCATCTAGATCCAGAGGGGGAGGAGGAGGAGCAACAGCAGGAGACGAGACAGGCTGGGAAGGAGAAGGCGAGGGATCTGACACCACAGGCTTTAAGAGGGAGCCATAGAAAGTGGGTTTGATCCTGTAGTGAGGGGGCAGCTGCAGGCAGTAGGCTACTGGATTGACCTGGCGCAGAATCTTAAAAGGACCAATGTACCATGGACTGAGCTTCTTGGAAGGGAGCTTCAGTTTGATGTCCCGGGTGGAAAGCCAGACCTCCTGTCCCGGCAGATATTGAGGTGCTAATTGGCGATGACGGTCTGCTGTGGTCTTCTGGCGGCGGATCGCACATTGCAGCCGGGTGTGAGCAGCTTGCCAGACTGCAGCACTACGGCGAAACCAATCATCCAGCGCCGGAACATCTGTGGATTCCTCATCCCAGGGGAACAGGGCAGGTTGGTATCCGAGGGTGCACTGGAAGGGAGTGAGGCTGAAGGAAGAGCTGGTGAGGGAGTTCTGCACGTATTCTGCCTAGGGTAAGAAGCAAGTCCAGTCAGTGTGGGACATGCTGCAGTAGGAGCGCAGAAATCTACCGATTTCCTGTTTCAGGCGCTCAGTTTGTCCATTTGACTGGGGGTGATAACCGGACGTGAGGCTGACATTCATATTTAGTGCCTTGGCAGACCAGACACGGGAGGTGAACTGGGGACCTCTTTCAGAAACAATGTCCTCTGGCAATGTCTCGAGCGCAGTGGGGAGTCCCTTCAGAGGCATAAGCCGACCAGGACAGTGGTGTAGCCCAGCAATTTGGGGAGATTGGTGATGAAATCCATGGCTGTGTGTGATCATGGATGGTGAGGGACAGGAAGTGGCTCAAGCAGACATGCGGGGAGGTGTCTGGAGGCTTTGGACTGCACGCAAGTGGAGCAGGCACCAAACCAGGCCAAGAGAATCTTCCCCGAACCAAGGCAACGGTGCAGCTGACACCTGGGAGACCGGAGGCAGGAGTCGAGTGGATCATCCGCAGCAAGTGGGGATGCACTGGTGATGCACTGCTGATGGGACGAAGGTCCGATTCGCTGGACAGGTGGAAGGAGCCAGATCAGACACGAGTCTACACTGTATCTGGTCCCAGATGGTGCATTGAATGGGAGCCAGAGTGCAGGAGGGAGTCAGAATGGATTCTGCGGACTGAGGAGCAAGAGAGGAGTCGAACTGGCAAGAGAGGGAGTCCACCTTGATGTTCTTTGATCCTGGGCGGTAGGTGAGTGAACTGGAATCTGGTGAAGAAGAGCGCCCTGACGGATGTTGAGTCGCTGCACTGACTGAATGTACCCTAAGATCCAGTGGTCAGTCAGACCCAGGAAGGGATGCACGGCACCCTCCAGCCAGTGTCTTCACTCCTCGAAAGTCAGCTTCACAGCAAGGAGCTCACAGTTGTCGATGTCATAGTTCCACTCTGCCAGTGACAGCTTTTGAGAGAAGAACACGCAGTGGTGAAGCTTGGGCAGCTGTCTGTGTCACTGGGAGTGCACACCCTCCACTCCAGATTCAGAGTTGTCCACCTTCCACGACAAACGGGAGAGAGGGGTCCATGTGCCTGAGGATGGGGGCTGTAATAAACAGGGTCTTCAGATGGGCGAATGCAGCAGTGGCAGAGTCCATCCAGTTGAGAGTCAGAGGGGATCCCTTTAACAAAGAATTTAGTGGAGAGGCGACAGAACTGTAATTGCGCATAAACCACCAATAAAAGTTGGCAAAGCCCAGGAAGCACTGAAGCTCCTTCACAGACCTTCTCCAGGTCCATGTGCACACCGCTGGCATCGATGACATAGCCCAGGAAGCCCACGTGCTGGTGGTGGAACTTGTACTTCTCAGCCTTGACGTAGAGCCTGTTTCACAGCAGACACTGGATCACCTGGTGCACCTGGGAAACGTGCTCAGTGATGGAGGCAGAGTAAATCAAGATGTTCTCAATGTAGATAATGACAAACCGATGTAGGAATGATCTCAGAGTCTCATTCATGAACACCTAGAAGACAGAAGGGGCATTGGCAAGACCGAACGGCATGACAAGGTATCCGTAATGGCCCATGTATGCGATGAATGCTGTCTTCCATTCATCCCCTCTCGAATCCGGATGAGGTTGTAGGTGCTGCACAGGTCCAGTGAAATAACGGGCTACTCTTATTTGCTCCAGGGCAGTTGGCACTAAGGGCAGCGAGTACCGGTACATCACCGTCACTGCATGGAGACCCCTGTAGTCAATGCAGGACCGAAGACCACCATCCTTCTTAGAGACGAAAAAGAAGCTGGCAGCAGCAGGTGACATGGAAGGACGGATGATTCCCAGATCCAGGGCCTCCCTGATGTACTCCTCCATGACCTGTGACTCTGGGAGAGAGAGAGGGTAAATTGGCCCTCTGGGAGGAGAGGTGTCCGAAAGGAGGTCAATTGCACTGTCCCTGGGTCGGTGTGGTAGCAAACGGGAAGCCTGGGTTTTGGTGAACACCGCTGCCATGTCTGCATATTCCGGGGGGATCTGTGTCGGAACTGAGAGAAGGCGGCTCTCTATGTGTGTTGCCCGACAGGGATGACACAGGCACCTGGAGAAACAGCTCTGCCCCATGTCCCCATCAGACCCATCAAGAAATGATTGGGGTGTGGTGAGCGAGCCACGGATGAATTGGTCCAGGGTGAGCGCCTCGTCTCGGCACGTGAGCTCGGCTTGCAGGTCCTGGTCCAGTTCCTGACGGAACACAGCGAGCAGAGACAGATCTCCCCATCCGCTGACCACTGCCAAGGTCCAGAACGTCAGGGCGTAATCCGCAGCAGATGAGGTGCCCTGGCGCAATGTGAGGAGTTTTTCCCCCGGCATCTCTCTTCCACTGGGTGGTGAAAGACCTCCAGGAAGTTAGTGAAGAAGGCAGTCAGGGACCTTGTCATCTCCCCCTGTGGCTCCCAGACAGCAGGAAGCCCATCTGAGCATTTTCCCGGTCAGTAGGGTGACAATAAAGGCAATCTTAGCCTCCTCGTTGGGGAAGGACATTGGCAGGTGAGTAAAATATAGCTTGCACTGCAGTACAAAGCCCTTGCAGTGGTCGGGGGAGCCATCATATTGCCCCGGAACAGCCAGCTGGACCGGCCTGACAGGAGCTGCAGGGGCGACAGCAGTTGCTGGAGCAGCCATCACCGGGGAAGCAGGTGGTCGCACAGGTAGGCGTTTGAGAAGCTGGTTCAGGGCAGTCTCAATTTCCCGGAGCAGCTGCTCATGCTCCCCGAGGTCAGGTAAATTGGGAGGTGCAGGGTGAATGGGAGCAGAGGGTGATCGCAGAAGTGCACAGGGCTTTCAGGAATGTTGATTCAATGAATGGAGCTTGGCGAAGTGACTGACAGGTTATTGCGATTGCGACATCTAGTGGGGAAAAGCGAAAGTGCTTGGACTGGGAGAAGAGTGCTGGTCTGTACCCATGACAAGATGTCAGAAAGCAATTGGTGCTAATGACATTTTGGAGGAAAAGGTTTTTGTCAGTTTTTCTTTTTGAGTGCAATCTCTTAGAAGAAAAGGAGAACTAAGATATACAACTATTTCATTTTACTGTATGCTGTTTTATCTTGTAACATCCATCTTAGTGAGCTGAATTTCTTCGAAGAATATCAGTCTGCAGTAAAACATTAAAAGCTACAATCTGATCCATTGGGACCTTAACATTCCTCACAAGAGAAACTGTTCTTGTATTCCTTGACGTTACTCCCTGCCTCTATACTCAGTCTTCTGTAAAGTCTCCAAGTGCATTTGAAATTCATGAGGTAGTTTGCACTGTAAAATAGATAGTTTTACACTATATCTTCTTGTTGTACATATTTGTGATGTATGCGCTGATCTTTAATCTCATATACAATACAATGTAAATATTAAAATAAACAATTAAGCACAAAATAAACATAAAATACATTTTTAATGACAGTCTGAACAGCAGCAGTAAGTATGCTGTTTGTTTGCCTCCAAATGTATGATACCGCTGATAGTGCAACTAAAAGCTGAATAATACCATGTAAGTGTACATTCAATATTTTTTTACATAAATTAAAATGTGCACAAATCTACATATTGTATGCATCAATAACATATGTATCAAAAAATTGCATATGTTTAAATAGATGTAATAGGTTCAGGCACTGAGGAAGGATTTTTGACCCATCTTCCATATAAAAACATATCAATCAGCTGATGTCAAATGACAGTTTTGCAGATGATGCAATATTTTCTTGAAGATACCAATTTTTTGCCCTGGAGTGTTAGCCTACCTGAATTCTGTGGTTCACCTTCTTTTAGATAGATAGATAGATAGATAAATAGGGCTGTCAGCAAAATTATGGAGGTTGATACCCATTTTTTCCAAAGATACAACTTTCTCCATGATGATTATTAGAACTGACCAGATTGCTTCCGTGTGCATTATCTTTCCTTACCTAGAGGCAAGATGGCTATCAAAAAAATAATACATAAATTATATATCTATTATATAGTATATATGTATATGAACCTATTAAAGCCATTTAAACATATGCACTTGTTTTTAACGCATATGTTATTGATGCATACAATATGTACATTTTTCACATTTTAATTTATATTTATATGTACACTGCCCTGTATGACACTAAATCCCCCAGAAGCCTCAGGAGATGACTCACTCTGGGATAAGCACATGACATGCAGGACTCCCCACATTGGCCGGCTCCTGCATATTAGCAGGAAGCTGGCATCCTTAATTGTTGGACAGGCAGGAGGAGAGAGGAGAGTCTTGTGTCTTTATATTAGTTACCTGTGTTGAGAGGGACCTGTGCCATGTGTTAATTTAGGCTTATACAGTTGCTATGTGTTTATTTTTTGCATGTCTTTGTTTTGTCCACCTCCTCACCGTATAATACATTTCACCTCCTTGCAACATACTCCCCTGCCTGTGTGTTGCTGTTTCCAGAAGAGGCCCAGATGTTGCGTCCAACTCCACATGATGTCACAATGTGTATATATAATTTATTAAAGTTATGTAAGCTGTGCCGAATGTATTGTACAGTATTTATTTTTCACATATTTACTAGATATGCATATTGTGCATTCAGAAATATGTAAAAAACATGGATTTTATATAAATTATTGACACAGTATTGATATCCATATTTAATTAATACTAAATGTTCTCTCTAAGCCAACTTTGAACGAAATGTGAACAAGGGTAGGGGTATGTTCGGAGGCAGCTGCAAATAAGTATACAAATACAGTTATAGATTCAACACAGCAGAGAGAGTAGTTTGGTCTGGCTATTCCCTCCATTCCCATTGCTACAGAAGTAATAGAAAGAGCAGAAAGATATTCAGTAGGGTGTAACAACAATGGATGTGGCCCATGGCTTCCTCCTCAACGTAGTCTCTACACTGACCATTAAGTCCCATTAAGTAAAGTCCCCGGGGTGCTCGAAGAAAGGCAACGTTTAAAGAAAATCCCTACCTCTTCGCAAATGAGCTGTGACAGATTGACCCTTCCGGATCAAAAGGGTTCTCACAGACATGGGAGCCTGATACTGTTGCACGGTGCAGATTATGGGTTTAAGGATCATCTTTTGAACCTCCCTTGAAGATATATCTTTATATATGGCTCCCAAACTTTACATTTTCTGAGATGTGGAGTCCAGTAACATTTTGGACATTTTGCAGTACATTATCACCACTGCATGTTTTCAGTTTGCATTGTGTGCTCTGTGTTTCAACATACAGTGTGCTATCCCACTGCATTGTTATTATTATTTTTAGTAGTAGAAGTAATAGTATGTATTTATTGATTGATTGATTTATTATCATAGACCTTTGCACAGGACAACAGCTCTCAACAGCAATACATAATACATTCCTATACAATAAGTTCAAAATAAAATATACAAATATACATCAGTCCTATTAGGTAGTAAGTAGCACAGGAAAAAACAAATGTGGAAAAGTGTGTGGAAAGCTACTGGACAACATTTGCATTTACAATCTGAGTTGGAAAAAATAAGATGATATGCAATAGGTTAGGCTGCAGATGCCAGAGGACTTAAAAACCCGGGACATTTTAAGAAAAAAAAATAGTATTTGTTTCTGACAGAATGGTTATTCAGGGAAAAAATAAACTCTACAGACACCTAATATAAATAATGGACAGTAAAAGCAACACATTATTTTGTAGTACACTGCATTTTACAAGTTCACAAAGTGGAGAGATACATGTGCAAAACCTTACTTTCATTCTAAAACTAAATGTTGACATACCACAGGAAACATTAATGTATTTTATACTGCTGGAGATTAATCATTCTTGTGCACCATATGGTGATGAATTATGGTGGATATTTCTTCAGTGTGTAATAATTTACTGAAGTATTTATTTTTGTATTATGTTTTATTCATCGCCTAGGATCTGAATTATAGCTTGCATTAGTTAAGTGTTAGAGCTAATGCGCAGGATTTATTCTTTTTATAACAACCTTTACATTATTTCAGTTATTTCCAATACAAGCTCAGGGTTTACTATCTCAGGTTTAAGTCAACCCATGTTAGGAAATTACAGCTTAAGCATTACTGTACATAAAGTACAGAAATTACTAAAAGATTGAAGATTGGAAAATCACTGATTTTCAAAAAAAAAAAATCATCTCATCTGTCTCAGATAGAATTGGGCTATTATAACACATGACTGTATTTATTTTATGCTGAAGTCGGCCGACCACACCGATGTATCCTCTCAACCCAGTGGAGGTATGCAATGTCACTGGCTGTCGCATCCTTGAGCACCTTGAAGGGCTCCATAACAGTGGTAAAAATAATGCTACTCTTGAGAAAAATGTGAAAAAATGTAGATTAAAAAAAATGAATTTCTCAGGAAAAAAGAGAAGTTTCTCAAAGTCCAACGCTGACAAACGAACCTCAAGAGAAAACGTGTAAAACTCGAGATCCACAGAAGATTCTCGAGGAAATCAGGGACCTACCATTCGTAGGAAAACACAACATCTCTCAAGAAAATCTTGCACATTTGATATAAAGCTTTTCAGTACTTCCGTGTGAAAAGTAATATCCCATACTCCCTTGGGGAACTGTTTCAAAATTGAAAAATTACCCTCTATACAGTATATAACATTGAAGCTGATTGAAATGTCGTCTCCTGTTAAATTAATCTCAGACCTGACCTTAAAAATAAGAACCCAAACAGTCGGATTATACAAAAAATATGAAAAATGTATATAATTTCCGGTATCCTATGTTAGACTACTAATCACGAATTTGAAAAGGAATCACAAACAAAAAGAACAGAGGCCAGTCCGTTGCTATTGGTACACCTTGCATTCAGATAATTGAAAAGCAAGCTTCTCTTGCAGACACATTGTGTAGCATCCAGTCATAAATTGAAAAGCCATACATTTGCTTTCATCTTCATGGCTTTGGTCCTTGTGTAAGGTTCCTATAAATGACTTTTGTATGGGAGCATTTCAGACTAATTATTCAGTCCCTGATACAAGAGGAGGTGGTGATATGTTAGCCTGGGTTGATATATGACGCTAGTCTTTCTTTGGACTCTCATGAAAAGCAAACACCTATAAAATTAATAACCAGTCCGGGTTATAAGCGCTTCTGAAAGACATTAGCAGAGATTGCACATATCAGCTAGGAAATTCTGTCTGTCTTTTACATATATGACTCCCTGTGATTTTCCTGCCATAGGGAAATACAGCCTTAATCATTGTGATTCAGACAGGCCAGAAGAGAGTACTTAAGTATTTATGTACTTATTGCCTGAAAAGTGTATTATTTTCTACATGGCCTCTCCCCAGAGAGCCAAAAACACCTTAATCATGCTCAGCAGCTGTGACAGTCTGTCCAGATTGTGAAAAAGTGTCTGCATGTGCATGTGTGCGTGTGGGTGGGTGACTGTCCTGGGGAGATTCATGGTTTACCTTTTTTCTTTCGCTCTCGAACATTTTGCCAATGGACTGACAATTTGGAAGCTATCAAAATTAATCAGACACCCACTCCACTTTGGCTTATTGTTTATTGTGTGAAGTATCAATGGATGTCTTAGAGTTTTTTATGGTCACTGCAAACTCTGCGGAACACCATTTTCTTAAAGGAATAGGATAACAGCGACAGACGATAGTAACAGTAATAGGATAGTAATAAATTGAATTGAATAAAATTGGATATGTTTGCCACATCACAGAAAATTGAATTCGCGATTTTGGTTAGGGTAATATCATACTACATTGCAAAGGAGCTCTGTTCACTTCAGAAACCTTTTCCATGTATATTTATAAATAGATGCCGAGAGTTCTTTTTTATGTTTTCTTTTTTGTTGTTTTTCCCTCCACAAATGAATCCAAAATATATTTCCAATTTATTGAACCCTGGGGGACTTAACATCCACAAAAAATGCTCTCCACCTGGTCTCATCAGGTGTCTTTCAGCAGAATTTGATGTGGGGTGATGAGGCGAATCGGCCCCAGCTGATACCTCGTTTTTTCCAAATTTCTCTCACAAATATGCGTGCCAGTTCTGAGTACCCATTTCCCTAGCCAAGATCAACAACTTGCCCCAGCTGGGACTTGACCCAGGAATGCCCAAAATGCTGTTACTGACACACCATGCCTTATGTTAACTGAAACTGGTGTTGTACTGTTGCTACTACAAAGATGATGAGCAAAATTTTAAGTATCAAGGCCAAATCCTATTAAATTAATGTAATCAAGATTGCTGGGAAACATATTACTCCATAAGTGATTTGATCAACGCAATCATGCAAACTGCAAGGATATGATCTTTTATCTTTCATGATTGATTGAAACCACATATTCTGATACAAAATCATTATAAGTGTATAAGGTGTATCTCTATGACAAGCCAGATTACGAGATCTCTACATTAGATATTTCTCTGAAAATATCTAATTAGTACAGGAGATCTTCAGATATTTCAAGATATCTGAAAATACTTGTACTTATCGAAATCAGCCATTTCACCATCGATATTTGGTCCTAATTCTAAAGGAACCCAAAACTTGTTGTTGTTGTTGTTGTTGTTGTGTCTTGCTCTCTGACAACTTCGCAAAGCAAAAAGCATTCCTTTAAAAGGGTGTGGTGCCTATTCAAGGGGATAATTGACTGATTGGCCAACCATACAGGAAAAACCAATTAACTCCATTCTCATGTTGGCCAACCAGTCAATCAAGCCTCCTGGACAGACACAACTGAGACTCTTTTAAAATGTTTTTTAAACCTCACCCTCCCACTATATAGTATAATATAAACATTCATATTATTTCATGTTTTTTTATGATATTGAAGCATTGGACCATGGGTAGGGTTTGGAATAACTCTTATAATGTGGTAGTGTATGGCTTTAAGGCAAAAACAAAATTAAATGTTCTCAGGCATGCCAGTATCCATTTAAAAGTCTTAAACTTAACAAATCAATATATGCTTCATATAATGAGTAATTTGAAAAGCCATGCCAAAACATAATTGTAATGCGAACCAAAAAGCCAAGTGTTATTATTTTATTTATTTATTTTTATATTATGGTAATAACTGTTTCCAGACACTAAGTGGCTGATGGCTTTGCGGACATAGTAGCGGGAACACAGAGATCTGTCTTTCACATTTAGCAACTGTGCTTCCTGACACTTAATAAAGAATTTTGTCACTTTTTCTTGTAGATTGGAGGTCTTTTTTTCTGCTTATGCTATATTTCTCTGTGTGTGTGAAAAGCAGACTGTTAATTTTTTTTCTACTACACTAAATTGTCAGCCAGGTAGCTAAAAGTTCCTTACAATAAAAATGCAAGATGTGATATTTGTCATAGTAAGAAAAAATGCATGAATCAAATAGTGGAGACTTTAAAGGTGAATATTATGTATTCACATTCAGTACAGTCAGATGACAGGATTAGATATGGGTTAGATTTTGTATTACCAGTAGAATGGATCGTTATATAAACAAACAGTGTTCCTCACCTCTCAAAATACTTTATATCTTGGAGGAGATCATTTAATCCTTGCTAGCCATTTCCTCACAAAATAATCTTTATATCTGATGCATGTCTGAGTAACCTTACTGTGACAGTTTTGTTAGAAATGAGCAATATTGGATGAAGTCAAGAGTTCAATTAAAAAAATAAAATAAATGAAGACCAAATTTAACATTATCTCTAAAGGCTATTTTTCAACTAGTTTCATCACATATTGATTTAATGTACGATTTATGACCATAACAATGTGTTATCCATTTTCTAGCAAATTAAATTAGTGATAATGATAATTTAAATTGGTGCAGCACATGAGTATCAAACTCATGACTATTTAAAATCCATCATTGCATATTCCATGTATAGCAATTTTAAATCCAGCATACTGACAGCATATGTAACCTTCAAAGAACTACAATAAAACAACTTGGACAATTTCCTTCAACTTTGAGGAAAACATACTTAATCAGTTTCTGGTATCAATATTTCATTTTGCAGTAAAATAACTAGCTTATTAGTGTGCAAACAAAATACAGATGGCAAAGGGAATTACAGAAATATATATCCTTTTCATTACAGGGAAAGAAAGAAAAAAAAACATGTACACAAGCTTGCAAGAGAGAAAAAACTAAAATGTCAAGGGGCTGGACACATAGCTGATAGGAAATATAAAATACTGCAAAGGATCACATGAGACAAAAAGCTTCAAAAAGGCATTGTTGGAAGACGGAGAGATGCAATCAAGACTTTTTCAGGAGCAACCTGGATATTACTATAAAGGTCAACAATTACTTGGGATCAGAAGAGCTGATTAATTTATCTATGAATGCCATTGCTTAAGGCTCTTCTTTCTATGCTTAAATCTGCAAAGTGTTTGGAACTGAGTTTCCCTGTTCTATATTGTGAGGCTTTGCTGCAAATGGTTTGGTTACGCTCTCTACATTAAAAATAGTTTAAGCTCGTGTTGTGCAGAGAAACTTAAAAAGCCTCAATGGTTGTAGGTAACAAGCACAACTTTTATGAAGTTCAGAAAGGATAGACTTGAAGTGTGGAAGTCTGGGTAGCTGATTAAAGAGGACAAAACTATAATACAAAAAATAACTAAATAAATACTCAATAAATAAATACATAATAACAAATAACAGAAAACAGAAAACAAATGGAAAATTAAGATGTAAGTTGAGGAAACATTTCATGCAAAGCCCAAAGATATTAGAAAAAGTTGAAATCTGCAAAAAGAGATGAATGTATTAGTAGTAGTAGTAGTAGTGGTAGTAGTAGTAGTAGTAGTAGTAGTAATTATAAAATCTGAATTTATTCATGGAGCATAAGTGGCATTATTTTACAGTAGTCTCCATTATTTTCTCTCTCTCTCTCTCTCTCTCTCTCTCTCTCTCTCTCTCTCTCTCTCTCTCTCTCTCATATATACAGTATATATATCTGTCCATGCTTGAGGTTGCTTAGCCTTGTGGTTTAGAAATACCAGACTCTCCTTTCATTCTTTGCTAAGTTCAAGGGTGTCCATGTTATTGCTGCTCCACTCCTCCTCCCAGGCTGACCTCTGTCAGGCATTTTGTGTTTGTCATCTTGACTGCAGACCTCAGGGGGATTATTCCAAATGTTTGTAGATCTTTGTCCATTTACAGCTCTACATGAATCTTTCATCCACTAATCCCTGCTGTCTTTTATCTTCCCACACGCAGGGCAGCTAATCCCTGTTTACAGGCTCCATACACCTCCCCACATGAAGTACCTATTTGAAGCAATGGCTATTTGGAGATCCAAGATGGCTTCTTTAAACCATGGGCAGCTCTGCTTATTCTTCTAGCACTGGACTTTCCCATCATCCCCCTCAATCTAACAGGTGCCACATATGAATACCAATGTGTTTGGTTACAAGCAATGGCAATGTTTATTTTGTTGCACTTAACATTTTCATGTTTACTATAGATTTCTACAGATGACATTGGGTGGTACCTATTTCTTCCCCTATAATAATGGGCAATGCAGTCTACTAACTTCGATGAAGAGAAATCAAGAAATTAAACATTAATAGAGATTCTAATATTAAATTATAACTATGACATTTATTTGTGGGTAAGAATGTATGTACTAATTTAATAAATCAATGACCACAGATCACTAAATATTTGCTGAACTTTTCTTGTTGTACTTCATGTTGCTCCTGGAAATGGAAATTCTCATGAAAATGCCATAGATCATTGGATCAAATGTTTATTGTGTGTATAAGATATGTACATTTTTATTCTAACTTTTTATTATTTCAAGTGACCTTTATTTATGTATTTATTTATTTATTAAGAAAAAACAATACTGACTACTCTGCACACACTAAATATATTTCTAACTTCAACTATTGAATGCCTATAATGTACTTAGTGTCTGCATTTTCCTTCATCTCATCCTCCTAATTTATTTTCTTTTTAGATTTAATCGTGAGTCTGAGATTCAAACTGGGATACATGGCACCGTTCAACTTAGAGGAGCAGTGACAGCCAGCAACTCATTTGAAAGCTAGATTAGAAATGTGATCTCTGAAACGTGCCCTCTGTGCGCCAGTGGTTTAATCTATGATTGGAGTAATGTGACTAGTCTGGTAGCCTAGCAAGTGCGTTGGCAGGCAGTGAACAGACTAGCAGGAAGCAAAAGCCTTCCTGAGACCTCCAGACCACTATTAACAAGCTAAAAAATGGTGTCTCACTTTTGGCTCACTGAGTATGTGAACAGTATAGTATAATTAATACGTGGGAGATCAGGGTTCAAATCCTGCCTGTGACATCTGCACTAGAATACCCGTGCAGTTAATATTTGTTAATATATTGAAATAAGTAAAACTGTTATTGATTTAATCGATTTAAAGGGTCATTCCAATGTTTTTATTGTAGCTTGAAGGGACCAGAATCAGAACAGGGAAATCGGTTAAAGATAATGTATTGCACTTTTGTTTTGTGATCTGTATATATATATATATATATATATATATATATATATATATATTTTATATAACTCATTTAATGTAACCTGATTCGATTACATGGTTAACTTCACCCAAACAGCAGACCAGAATCGGAAGAGATCCAAGCACAACCTGAAGAAGATGTGGAAGAGGTACAGGAACAGCTTCGGTTGTCAGATGAAGAACAGGAAGAACCTCAAATTGGTGGCGACAGACCTGAACCAATGCAGCCAGAAGATGATGAAGAGCAGACGCCAGTGAGAAGATTATCTCGGGCTGCCAAACCCAGAGAAATGTTCACCTATGCAAATCTTGGACAACCAACATATCAGCCATGGAAACATGGAGCACACTCAGTGACCTACCAACCTACCTAATGCCTGGGAATGTGATGGCATGTCCAGTACTTCATGAAGTCTGTTACTAACCAAGACAACTGGTGTGGACTCATTAAACACCAACTTGACAGACATGACTAATGCACTACAGATGTCTGGAGACATCTCAAAAAGCAGGAGAGTGTAGAGGTTGGAAACCTGTATTTATGGCAAAGTAGATAATTTGACAACCCCTTACTTTTTATGAATTGTTAAATACATACCTTTATTTGCAACCATATACAGTAGTAACTACCAGCGTTATCTTGCTTTTGGGAACAGTATAGTGAACAGTATAGTATGATTAATACGTGGGTTCAAATTCTGCCTGTGACATCTGCACTAGAATACCCATGCAGTTAATATTTGTTAATATATTGAAATAAGTAAAACTGTTATTGATTTAATCGATTTAAAGGGTCATTCCAATGTTTTTATTGTAGCTTGAAGGGACCAGAATCAGAACAGGGAAATCAGTTAAAGATAATGTATTGCACTTTTGTTTTGTGATTTGTATCTATATATTAACTCCTTGAAAGTGACCTGATTAGATTACATTGTTATTGATTAATTGAACATGATTGAACAAAAAGAGAAGGTATTACACTTCTGTTTTGTGATCTGTATATTTATGTTTTTGAATGTAACCTGGTTATGGATTAGGGGAAGTGACCCAACTACGCCCACATACCATATAAGCCCACTTGCTCTTTTATTTTGAAATACAAAAAATACAAGACATACTAGAAGCATGATCTGTTTCAGAGCAAATGCACAAAGTTGTTATTGTCATGTTACATTTTATTTGGAACCAATCACATTTTTTGTTCTTGAGTTCTGTATGACTTTGTGCTGCCACTGTGCAGCAGCATGTTTAGAAGTCACCCCAAAACTTTGCTTTATGAGGGGCCCTCACAAGAAGCCATTTTTCTGGAATTTGGTGATCAAACTTGGTGAATATTGATACAAAATATAAAATTAAGAGATTCATGAATCAAATGAAACCTTATATGAGGAATTTGTATTTAAAAACACTATTTTGTATTTGAAAATATAGATTTTAGAAAAAAAGAGAAAAACTGTTGATGACCGTAGTAATGATGATGATCGTAGGTTCTTCAGATAAAACAATATTTAATGTTCTATCAATTATTATAATCTTAAAACTTAATTGTTTTTGACATATGGGCTTAAAACGAACAGCACCCTTGAAAAGCTGATTAGCACATGGCTTTAAAGCAAAATAATTATTGAACTTGTTCTACCAACAATGGTTATACAATGGTATAAGTTGTAAAATATAATGTATTTTATTTATTATAAAGATATTACATGTTTACAATAACTCAATCAATTATTGAGGTTAATTTCCCATGGACCACTGTTTTTTTTTAAGCCCACTAGGCAGAGAACCCATTGTACCTCATATTAAAAAAGCCTTAAATTAATTAATATTATTCAGAATACATCCTTTTCATTCATGAACTTAACTACTTACCTTATTTTCATTATGGGGACAGAATGGGTAGGCAGAGAAAAAATGATACGGATTGCAATAACATGATGGAAGCTTGCTGCGAATTTCATGCGGATCACGGATGGACAGAGAGGAATAATTTTCAAAAGTATTTTGAGAAGCTGTTTTTGTCAAAGATCTCTGACCTGGGACTGCCAAGAGTTTAAAATTGTAACAGTCATGCCTCAGATATTTCCCTGGCACTTGCGACCAAGGCCAGAGAAAATGGGCTTGTACTTCTCCAGCTCCCATCTCACCTCACCCACATCCTCCAACCACTGGACAAGACAGTGTTTGGTGAAGTCAAAAGCAGGGATGCACCAATATGAAAATTCTGGGCCGATACCGAGATCCAATACTTTCCTATTATTTATTGACCTATAGAATGAGAGCAGGTCGAGGGGGATCTGCATTACAGTTCATGTGTGTCATTCATATTTTGTTAAAAGTACACGAGTAGAATAGATCAAATCAGATGCTTAGTTAGATGCAATAAAAGCCGCACCATCTGACAGAGATATCGGTCAATAATATCAGCCATTTTAAAGCAATCGACCAATAGTCGATATAATAATGTTGTGCCAAAATGTTTTCGGTGGCTTTGAGAGCATTGGAATATTCCCTGTGCGCCAGAGCTGGGTGGACAGACAAGTGTCCACAAATCATGCTCCTTTTTCTGAAGCACCTGTGCAGACTTCCACAGCCCCAGCAGCCCCGGCCCCAACCCCAACAGCCAGCACACCAGCAGAGAAAACTGCCTCTACAAGTGAAACAAATACATGCGATGGAAATTAGTCTCAGATAATATAAAAATACGATTTTAATTGGTTAGGTTGGTAAGTGCTCAATCAATACAATTTTAAGTATTGGGCTTATTTAGGACACGTGGGCTTAAAAGGTACATATGTACCTTATAAGCCCACTCTGGACTTTTCACTTTTGCAGTTAAATAAGTAAATTTAATTTAGTCAATTTATGACAAAATCTACCACAAGTGTTAAGATGAGAGATACATCTTTGCTTTAATACCCACTTTATTGGGAAGAAATTCACATATTTATAAGAAAACATGTAAAACTTAGATTTTGGTGGGCTTCATGATTGAACAAAAAGAGAAAATGTCATAAACTGCGACAGTTCAAGCTACCTGCTAATACTGGTCTACTTCTCTTCTCTCAAATCAGCCTGTCTTGGACACATTGTCTGAGGCCGGTAACACGTGCATTACATTCTTTAACAATATGAATTGTCTCCCACGCATAATAGCCCTGGTCAACCAAACAAACAGAATATACACTGAAACAAGAAAAAAAGAATAACCTCTTCAGGCAATCAGAAGTATTTTCTGTAAAATATTTATTCTGTGATTTAAAAAACAATTCTTGTACTGGCCCCTCTGAAGAGTAATGAAGTGTAATCTCCCTACAGATACTGGCATAATTCCAGATATAATTTTTCTGAATAGCTACAGTATATACTTGAATCTCAACTTACTCAAGAGTATTTTTTTGCCTGTAGCAATTAAATGTAATGTTGTACCCTGTTATTTTGACTTGCTATTTAATTAAATGAAACATCAATGAATTAAGACATGTACTTACTACTTCTGATGTAGTGGTTTGATTTCAGTAACATTATGATCCAGCTATTACACATGTATTACATAGGGACAAATTAACTTGACCCCGTATGGGTCAAGGGTTTTGCATGAAGCTACCTTCTCAAACAACAAATTCTCAAACAAACAAAATCTATTCCAAGCAGATTTGTGTCAAGACTCAATTGACACTGAAAGAAAAGGTCAAATCCTGTGTGCAATGTGTTGACTATTTATGCAATTGCAAACCACATTGATTTCATAATAACTATATAAATATATTATGAAATAGTACAACATTAAAATAAAAATAGGCGAGTCATGCTGCAGAGACAAAAAAAGAAATCATGGTAAATGGAAATGTGTGAGTCAGAATTGTTGAGGAAAAACAGGAAGATCCTTATTTGTTTTAACTTGTTATTTGTTCTGTAAAACACAAGGAACTTCAGTCACTTTTTTGTAATAAAATAAAAATGCAATAATATAAAGTTTGCTATACATTAAAATACAATCTACAGGCATACTTGTCAGTAATAAAAGCATAGCACAAATGATGCATGATTTCTTATTGAACATTTGTTCATTGAGGAAATTAAATGAAGAAATGAGCCATTGGAGGAATATGGTGTGTAGAAGCAAATCACATATCCTCCTAGTAAAATAAAAAAAAAGGTGCAAAATCAGCCTCAGTGTCCAGCTAATTTCATTTTCAAGATGATTATTTGAGGGAGAAATCTGACAATTGGGGGAAACTCCATTTCATTTTGCACACAAGTGGTTGTACACTCACCTAAAGGATTATTAGGAACACCATACTAATACTGTGTTTGACCCCCTTTCGCCTTCAGAACTGCCTTAATTCTACGTGGCATTGATTCAACAAGGTGCTGAAAGCATTCTTTAGAAATGTTGGCCCATATTGATAGGATAGCATCTTGCAGTTGATGGAGATTTGTGGGATGCACATCCATGGCACGAAGCTCTCGTTCCACCACATCCCAAAGATGCTCTATTGGGTTGAGATCTGGTGACTGTGGGGGCCAGTTTAGTACAGTGAACTCATTGTCATGTTCAAGAAACCAATTTGAAATGATTCGACCTTTGTGACATGGTGCATTATCCTGCTGGAAGTAGCCATCAGAGGATGGGTACATGGTGGTCATAAAGGGATGGACATGGTCAGAAACAATGCTCAGGTAGGCCGTGGCATTTAAACGATGCCCAATTTGCACTAAGGGGCCTAAAGTGTGCCAAGAAAACATCCCCCACACCATTACACCACCACCACCAGCTTGCACAGTGGTAACAAGGCATGATGGATCCATGTTCTCATTCTGTTTACGCCAAATTCTGACTCTGAATGTCTCAACAGAAATCAAGACTCATCAGACCAGGCAACATTTTTCCAGTCTTCAACTCTCCAATTTTGGTGAGCTTGTGCAAATTGTAGCCTCTTTTTCCTATTTGTAGTGGAGATGAGTGGTACCCGGTAGGGTCTTCTGCTGTTGTAGCCCATCCGCCTCAAGGTTGTACGTGTTGTGGCTTCACAAATGCTTTGCTGCATACCTCGGTTGTAACGAGTGGTTATTTCAGTCAAAGTTGCTTTCTATCAGCTTGAATCAGTCGGCCCATTCTCCTCTGACCTCTAGCATCAACAAAGCATTTTGGCCCACAGGACTGCCGCACACTGGATGTTTTTCCCTTTTCACACCATTCTTTGTAAACCCTAGAAATGGTTGTGCGTGAAAATCCCAGTAACTGAGCAGATTGTGAAATACTCAGACCGGCCCGTCTGGCACCAACAACCATGCCACGCTCAAAATTGCTTAAATCACCTTTCTTTCCCAATCAGACATTCAGTTTGGAGTTCAGGAGATTGTCTTGACCAGGACCACACCCCTAAATGCATTGAAGCAACTGCCATGTGATTGGTTGGTTAGATAATTGCATTAATGAGAAACTTAACAGGTGTTCCTAATAATCCTTTAGGTGAGTGTATATACCTAAGAGGCTTCTATTAATGAAATAAATAAAATATGGGATTAAAAACAAGGGATGATACTAATGATCTATAATTGCTGTACCTGAATTGTATTAGCACTTAGCACTTGAATGTGTCCTGTCACATTGCAGCTTTGTTTTCATAACCATATTTCTCCCTGTGCACTGACTGTTTAGTGCAGATAACACCGCCCCCCCCCCGCCCCCCATTCCATATAATATTATGAGGAAACACTTTATACTACAATGTAATTATACTGTTATTTTGATAATCGCTTGTACTGCTTATCAAAATAACATCCTTGATTTTCAACAGCCAATTACTAGCGTTTCACATCTGAGCCATAGCAGAGACAATGCAGCAAGTCAGCTCAGTTATTCCAAACCCCAGCTTAATTACACTGTTCTTATGAGTAACTAACATGTAGTTAATGAGTATCTAGTATGTTATTAAACTGGAATTTGGGAGACCTATTTGGGAGACCTATTGTAAAGTGTTACTATAAAAACTAAACAAGAAAAACTACAGAAAAAAGTAACAATAGATTTAATTTTTCGCTGGAAAAAGTCGCTTGCTAACATTAAAAGCTACACTACAATAAACTCACTACTGTAAAGATACTAAATAAAGTAGTGGACTACAACAGAGAGACACTCCCTAACACCAAGTATCAAACATAATTGCACCACAAGCTTACACTCAATTAACAGCAAGAGAATCCTGTGGTATCAGTACATGTTCGACACTAGTGTTTGACTTGGAGTAAGGGCTTTGATTTGGTTCAGATTAGACTTTTCCTGCAAGGTGTACTTTCTCAATTGTGGATCTATTACTCATAGAGAGGCACACAAAGTGATACTTTCTGATAATGAAGTGAATTGACCTTGAAAGCACATGGAACTGGGCTTAAGGAAGGCAATCACACCTTGGGTTTGAAATACTGCAGCTCCTGAAAAAGCCATTCAGTTGTAATTAATGCTCATTTGATCCCACTCAAACTATAATTGATAGATAATTCAAAGCTTTAACTGGCTGAAGGGTAGAACTGGTGTTTGATTGAAATGCTTCCGCTCAGTAATTATGTACATTGTTCAGAGAATGTGTCTTTGAGACAAGTATAATTTCTATTGAGGGTCTTTAATGGCAAGCAAACACTGCAAAGCCTACAACTGTAGCTTGATGATATACACAATTAACTGAGTAATACCACTGTCATGTTTGGATTTAACAGCAAAGTATCCCAACACACACAGAAAGGGGACTGTATTAGTTATAACAGGAACATAAATGAAGTAAGTTATTTTATGCTATGTTTATATAAAACATATTAATAAACATATGCTAGCAACAAGAATTTTCGAGAAATAAAAATGTTAAAATGTTCTGTTTATAACATATAATAGCCAGCAGCTTATGTGATGTGATGTGATGTGTATAGGGAACAATTCCTGAGACTATATCCTTATGCTGTGTACCATCTGATTAGTTTCAAATCTTTTTACATGTTCATTTCATCAGACAACGTCCCAAGCTCAATTATGTTAATCATATTAAACATCATTGAAAAATACATGAATACTGAGAGAATTGATGAAAGTCTGGGGCATTGTCTGAAGAGCAAAATGTGTTATATATATATATATATGGAATGTGTCCAAATTAATTGGAATGCATATATATTTCTTCATGTAAAGGATTAATCTGCTTGGCTATCTTGTCTGCTGGTGAACACATTTGTAGTCAGATGGCTCGTCTTATCCTGCATCTTCAGAGCATAGAACACGATATTTACTTGTTGTTGTGGCCGTTCCCCTTCCCAGGTCTCCTTGGCCCATGCACTTGCCTCCCATACTGCAGCTGAAAAGGCAAATAGCCAGGAGAGGCCCGTGGAACCTGCCAGTAGGCACAAAGTGTGTAGGGCACTGATCCCAATCTGTACCTGTATCAGAAACACACTTGCGTATCAGTTCTTCAGTGTCTGATTGAATATTTTGACAAGTCTGTCAGTCTGAGGATGATACAGGGTGGTCCTAAGGCCCTTAATTCCCTGATAATGGTACACCTGCTTCAGGGAAATCCTGGATGATTTTGAAAGATGCCATCAAGTCTATTATCTACATTAAGTTGGATTTACACTTCCTGGGTCTTGTTATTGATGAAGAATGATCAACATGTTCACAGAGGATCCTGTCTTAAACTACAACAACGTTTTATGGTAACACTTTAAAATAGGTCTCCCTAATTACATAGTAGGTACTCAGTAATTACATCTTAGTTACTCAGAACCATATAATTATGTATTTGTTAACATATACTTAATGTGTAAAAAGTGGGCAATGCCCGTCAGGGGCGTAGGTTTAATTTCAGAGCTGGGGGGGTGCTGTCAATATTGAGGGGGTCCCCTATGCCTATAGAGCTGGGCATACAATGTTGGGGGGGACAATTTAAGGTTCTCTCAACACTGGGGGGGACATGTTCCCCACATCCTCCCCTAAACCCTATGATGCCCAGTATATCTCCAAAGGCTTTCCCTACCAGACAAATACGTACATACATATAACATTAATCATATTTACACATGAATTACATGCTAACAAATGCTTAATTGCACTGTTCTTATGAGTAACTAAGATGTAGTTACTGGGTACCTACTATGTAATTAGGGAGACCTATTGTAAAGTGTTTAAGTCTACATCTCCTATTCAGGAACTAAAGGGGCAACAAAACTGCATATCTTGACAATCTGCCTTGTTTAGGAGAATATGTATGTTGGTAAGAGTAACCATTACAAACTCATGCAGCTGATCCACAATGATAGGGCAGCCCAAAATAATTAATACAAATAAAAAGAGAAACAAACAGACCGGACAATTTAACAACTGTGTGCAGTTAAGATGGCACCAACTGCTGGTAAACCCCATTGCCTATTTGTATAGTTGCTTCCTTTCCAAGAAACCAAGCATATGATCACTGATGTAATGAAAACCAAATTTGTGTAATTAGGATATGAACTTCAAAATATGTAAAGAACATTGATTTGTAAATCATTAAGCAATCAGATATTTAAGAAATAATATTATATGTCTCCTGGTAGAGGAGTTGTAAGATTTCACCAGTAAACTATTATAAGCTACAGATTTCTCAAATTGTGCACCAACCATTTGCTTTCTTGTTTTTCTGTACCTGGCCTCAGTCCTGTCACTCTCCAGCTTGTGCCGGCGCAAAAGAAAAAAGTTAAGCTGAATATCTCGATTCCCTTTTTTTTCTTTTGCTCTCTGTCTCCAATCAGCCATCAAAGTCCATTATAGAAATGAGGCGAACGCAGACAGCCTTGCTTTCTTGAAGCCCGTGCAACCTATTATGGATTCTTTTTACAAATTAAAGCATAACAGTCATACGAAAGCCAGCAACTCACCAGCCCGGACTGCAGTAAGATAAACAAGTTTTCCTATTTGACATTTGTATAGGTGATGAAATGTCACTCAGAATTATGTAACTCTTTAATCATTTTTTTCTACCAAAGACCCCCCCCCTTCATTCGTTGCAGAGAAAAGACTGCATATCAATCACAATTGCAGCATGAGCAGCTCTGGCAGTCAGAGGATACCAGCTATGAAAATGTCCTCTCCCACCTGGCTCTCAGATACTCCTTCCTTAAATAATCAAAGAAAATACCCTAGGAAATGATTAACACTCTGTTCCAGAAGAGGAATGTGCAGACCTGTGTCTTACAAAAGGCCTAAGGGTAGCTACAATGTATTAACAAGGTGCTTTGTAATGTTGCCTTTGATGTTCCATTTGAGGCAGAATGCACATTGGAAATGTTGCTCTATTTTCAATGAGTGTTCACTCCAACATTTATTGGTTGTTACATCTTTTCTGATATCTTCCCCATGTATAACTTAATTTCTTAAGCTATACATATATGCAGCTGTGGAATATATTTGCAATGTGCAGGAAAGAGGATTTAAATAACCATGCACAACATAGAACAGTATAGTGTGCACCGGCAGCATTCATATATATATATATATATATAATTAATTCATTGGAATGCATATATATTTCTTCATGTAAAGGATTAATCTGCTTGGCAATCTTGTCTGCTGGTGAACACATTTGTAGTCAGATGGCTCGTCTTATCCTGCATCTTCAGAGCACAGAACACGATATTTACTTGTTGTTGTGGCCGTTCCCCTTCCCAGGTCTCCTTGGCCCATGCACTTGCCTCCCATACTGCAGCTGAAAAGGCAAATAGCCAGGAGAGGCCAGTGGAACCTGCCAGTAGGCACATATATATATATGAAGAAAGAGTATATACAGGCGCTAAGAATAGTTGTCTAGTTGCGTTGTTTCCAATCTGGGGTGCCTTGTCCTGGGAATTTAACATAAAAAAGAATATCTAATTGCGAAGAACCACAGAAGATGAAGAACAGCAACTCCCATGGAAAGATCCAGATCTGTATATTTTTATTCTTGTACTTTCATAGTTCAAAAGATCAGCAAACAACATTAATGCATATTGCTTTTCTTTTTTTGTTTAATTCAGTATGATCCATGAAGTTATTGATTAATGAATTTCAATATTTTATAATTGAATGATCATGATTGACTAAGGGGTTAAACATGGAGACTGGGGAATTTAGATTATCTAATTAAAACATCTACATATTCCTTGCTGAAACAACTTGCACGTTGATTGAATAATTATGTATTGATTGACTATTGACTCTGGATTAGGGGGTATCAATTGATACAGGGTGTGGTTTTTTCAGGTTATTTAAATGTTTGAAACACCTGATTTACTTGCAATGTTCTGATGAAGACGAAATGTTGAAACGCGTTAACGTTGTTTGCTGATCTTTTGAACTATGAAAGTACAAGAATAAAAATATACAGATCTGGATCTTTCCATGGGAGTTGCTGTTCTTCATCTTCTGTGGTTCTTCGCAGTTAGATATTCTTTATATATATATATATATATATATATATATATATATATATATAACTGATAAAATTATTTAGATCAGCAATTTTATCAGATTACTTTTCAATTACTTTTTGGGGAAAAAAAGCTTTGCAACAGCAGAAGTTGAGTTCAATTAGTAAAACTATGTGTAACTATCTTCATATTTAATGTACAATCAATTATAATGTTCAGAAGCATATTGCTGCCACTTAGTAATGCCAACTATTTTAAATGTTTTCTTTATTTTTAAGTATCCCTATTCATAATACTCAACTGATTTAAGTAACCATAATGGAATGCAGTTATTAAAAAAATGAAATCTGAATTATTCCATTACTACCCAACACTTTATGTGTACACACACACACATTGCTAAGTCTTATTTGTACTGTATTGAAGTTATTTATGTCACAATTTGGGTGCAGGAGGCAAGCCAAATAATAATAACACTGTGATACATATTTAACTTTTACTATGTGGATCTGTAGGAACCACATAGACAATATTTGTTTGCACTTTGACAAAATGCAGGTGTGTTTACTATATTACTATTTTTGGTTCAAGTGAATAATTGTATTGTCTTAGGGACCAGGCAAAAGGTTGTGGGTTCAAAGGTTCAAATCAAGCTACAGGGCATAAAACATCAGCTCCAGTTTATAAAAAATCAGCATGGTGTAAAGTGGGTACACACAGCAGTATTTTTTCCCAGAACAACTGTGTGATTAATGCTCTGAGAAGCCACTTAGTTCTTATTATATCCACCTTCCTCAGTGAGAAGTAAATCGAAAACTGTTATGCCTCAGGTTGTATTTTTTTTAGTTTAGGTCTTCTTCACTTAATCTTTGATTTCATCAAGAAATATGTAAATGTATCAAATGGAAGAGAATGATCAGAAATGATTTGTTTCTTTGTTGTTGGCATTTCCTTCCATGTCGCTTGTTTGTGCTTTACAGTTTACTGAAGAAAAAACTATTAATAAATATAAATCAAATTCTCTAATTTATATATATTGGAAGATATAATATTATCTTAACTAAGGACATTGATTTATAGTTAATATTCGCACCGCAATAAGGATAGTCTCTAGGGGAGATTGGCCGGGGGTGGTGTCTATATTAATTTCCAATACGCTGCTGCTGCTGGGGCATATATTTGAACTTTTAATTGCATTTTTATAAGTGTTATAAACCAGGAAATTATAGCCAATCCCATGGAGAGATGACTATTTAGAGTATGTCTCACTACAAGAAAGGATAAAACAACACTACTTTTTATGATTGCACAAAAAATAATGAAAAATGTAGGGACACCGGAATATTTCATATACAAATCACCTTAAAAAAATCCTTAAGCTTTACTGAATATACAAATGTGGATAAAACAGCTTAAACAGTCAATACATTTGAGATGCAGTTCTTACAGAACAGGATGTGTTTTACAATCTTGTATTTTTTTGTTTTTTTGTTTATTTTCTACAGTTTCGTAAATCTCTCATTATATGTGTAAGCACAATAAGCTCTGATCAAATTTGCAGCCTTTATTCTCTTGCATTTACAATTTTCAGACTGGTGGGAGATGTCATTGAAAATCATAGTTATTTAAAAAAAGAAAGAATAAAACATGCTATTACTCATTGTAAATGTTATATTGAAATGGCATTCATTCAATGGCCTAAAATAAATCAATTGTACACACACTGAAGAAAAATATAAATGCAACATGCAACAATTTCAAAGATTTTACTGAGTTACAGTTCATTAGGCCCTAATCTATGGATTTCAAGTTTGGTGAGGATGACGAGCTGCAGGTGTTCTTCCCTGAGACGCTTACTGACAGTTTGCCGGATGTGGAGTCCTGGGCTGGTGTGGTACACGTGGTCTGCGGTTGTGAGGCCGGTCGGACGTTCAGCCAAATTCTATAAAATGAAGTTGAAGGCGGCTTATGGTAGAGAAATGAACATTCAGTTCTCAGGCAACAGCTCTGTTGGCCATTCCTGCAGTCAGCATGGCAATCGCACACTCCCTCTAAATTTGAGACATCTGTGGCATTGTGTTGTGTGACAAAACTGCACATTTTAGCGAGGCCTTCTATTGTCCCTAGCATAAGGTGCACCTGTGTAATGATCATGCTGTTTAATCAACTTCTAGATATACCACACCTGTCAGGAGAAATGCTCACTAAGGGATGTACCATTTCAGCTCATGAAACATGGGACCAGCAGTCTACATGTTGTGTTCAGTATAAATAATGTCTCTTCACAGAATTAAACTGATTAAACTGATGGCTCACACACGTCTTTCTACCTTTTTTGTTCTTTTCACTGTGTATGTATATTTTATGAGCTTGTCTAGTACCATGATGACTTAATTATACTATAAATATATCATCAGTGTTTCTAACAATGCAAAAATGCAGAGAGAACGAATGAAGACAGTGCCATGCTTGTAAATGTACACATCTAATGCTACTGTACATCCAAGCATGTGGATATAATGCTTGATGTAAAACACATGTTTAAGATAATCTCACAGACACCTAAATATTGATTGGTGTTAGCCAAGTAACCGGAGAAATCCTTTTCAAATGCATTTTATGAGTCAATTGTTTTCTTCATTTAGTGGTCAGTGGTAACATCCACAATTAATAAAATACTGCCCATCATTCTATTCACTTTACTGTTGGTTTTGTTTCATTTTGTTTGTTTGAACTTTTTTTCTTCTTTTATAAGTTATGTCATATTAGAACGATCACAGCAGTGTTTTATGTGTAGAATACTGTACAATGCAGGGTTCTGTTTGCTTTTAACTGATGAAGAAAAAAACAAGAATCTGAACCATAGGCCTCTAATTAGCTTTCATGTAACAAAGTACATTTTGTGTAATTTGCATAAAACTGCTTATTATTTTAGATGAACTGTATAAATGCTTGTTTGGAACCCACTGAAGTATAATAATTTCAAGGCAGTTTAATAATTCTTTAAAAAAAAAAATGGCACTGTTACACACTTATCGAGATCCTTAAAGATCACCCAATGGTTATACTTTCTGCATTACTATAGTGTGCATAGCACTAGTGATGTAAACCTTAAACATCCATGCGTATAAACAGAGACATATTGGTTGAATGTTGTTTTTAGATTGGAATTGATAGGGAAATGTAAACACCATCTGTCAAGAAATGCTGAATTAGTAGGCGGTATTGTAGGAGTTTCAAAACGTTGTGTACTTACTTTATATCCCTGTATTTGTGTTTTGCAAGTAGTTGTTCTGGATTTGTTTATTTTTAGACTTGTGCTGGGATTGCAGTTGTTTTCCTCACAAATGAAACCGATGCTTTGGGTAGTCACCTGTGGAGGTCCTATTATTCACTCAGCAAGTACCATTGCGTTACACGGAGACTTGATGACAAGACACTCCAGAAGGAAGAAGTATATGATCTCACATCATAAAATTGTGCATGCTGGTCATCAATCAGCACTTTGAAAGGGCTGAGAAAGAGCTTATCCAGACTAATGCCATCCATTTAAAGCTTTTGCTTTTGCACTATCTACAGGGTAGTGCCACATCACGAGGTATCTCTTTTAGCTCTGAAAAAACACACTCATTCCCTTTAAATCAGGTTACAAAACATAATTTTAATCTCCTCAAAGTGTTGTCAGTCAAACAATGTGTTGGTTCAATCCTTAGAAGGAAATAGTTTTAATGATGTATGATGTCCTTTTGATGAAAGGATGAAATAAACTAGGAGGTTGTATTTGCAGATTCAGAAATCTGATTGCCGCCTATTATGTTTAATTCTTTGACTGGGGACACATTGATAATATTCCATTATTACCAACAGTTTTATATTTATATATTTATGCAGAATCCCACTATGAAATCACTTACCTGAAGAAAGTGAACCATACACAGCTGTTTATATTTGTGCTGTTAATTTGAACATTGTTATTTTTCTGATAAATAATGCTTTTCTCTTCTGTTTATCTACAGAGCCGGTATATCCATTAACAAGCTTCACATTGCTCTTTGAGATTATGTCGGCCCAATTACACTGATGCATATTTGTCAGATACCCATGGTAGACTGTCACGACCATAACGTGGGATATTACATCACCTCCCACATTAATAGACTAAGATCTGCAAAGTTATGCTTTACTGTTCCAGGGATGAGGCAGAAAGTTAAATGCAACAACCTACCAATTGATATTGGGGTTACGCCAACAATCGGTGCTGGTCTGAGTTTACCTGCTGCCACCTAATTTGATTGTGACTTCAAATGTGTTTGTTTGTTTTATCCTTTTTCAAAACGCAACACAATTACATGGTCAACCTGTTTTAACTTTATTTTTTCTACCTGTATGAATTGTTGTCAATTCTTACAAGACAGGTGGAAACAATTGTTGAATACCTATAGGGTTATTTAGAAACTGTAATTTCAGTCGCCCCTAATTAAAATATATAAAGTACCACTAAAGTGACCTCTCCTTGAATCCAAGATTCTTTCTCATAATGTCTTTTCATTACCTTAATGATATTCATTTAATGATTTTTAAGCATAAAACAATTTAATCAAGGGTTATTATTATCAATTCGCATATATGAAGGTCAGAAAGGTTATTCCATGCCATTAATCTAATCTGTGTGCCATTTAGATGTCATTTATTATATTGTACATGTTTACCTTTGACATTTTTACTCCTAACTATGAAGTAAGCTGTCCAGGTGCTTGGAGGCATATGAATATAAATTAGGTGTCTTTATAAGCACCTTATCAAATATAAAATGAGGCCAGTTTCCAGTTTTGGTGTAATTGCAAAAAAGTGCTGTGACCATTAATTCTAACACATACAGGACTGCAGTTCTGTGAAAACAGAGGTGGAGAGGTTTGTGACACTGAAATCTAAAAGCATCGAAAAGGTCAAATTACCTTTGACTTATGTATTGCTGCAGAATTCAGATCATATAAAATGTATTCAGACTCATCATGGGTTGTTATCAAAAAGCTACATTCCTCCTCATAAATTCTCATTATATTTTACTATTATGATCACCAATTCTCAGAATGTCCCAAGCCAAGCAGAAAATGTAATTCAGTCATGTTTTGAACTGCAGAGAATTGAATGTATTACCTCCAAATATAGACTTCTCATGTTAATCAAAGTAGCATTAAACCACACGAAAGCGAGCTGCTGCTCTTATACTGTGAGCACAATGAAACACATTTGTGTGTTTAAAAATGTTAAATGACTGCTAGAATTGTATGACAATCTTTTCTCATCAAAATGGCCCCCAATAATATTTATATGTGGTTGGAAAGTAAATAATGTTTCATGTGTCCATTTTAGTCTTCATCCAAAGCTCTTTTGTCAGTTTCCTCTGGTTTAGTGCTCATTCTAGCATATCTCTTCCTCATCTAAGCAAAGGTTTTTGGGATGCTAACTTGGTCAAACCAAATTAACCCCTACTTTGAGTTTATGTGTTTTATGTATGTTTACAATATAAAAACTACACATACTGAAAAACATTTTACACATCACTCAGTTTAACCCCCATTCCCCACCTAATCATTGACCATTACGCAACACAACATAAAACCTGACATTCACAAATGACTATGCAAGGAAACATATTTTTTCATTTAAAGTCAGTCTGTGGTGCTTTGAAATATTGAGGACACACGCGAACAGCAGTGGGGTTCACAGAGCGATCCATATTTGTGCTGTGTCATCGAAAGTTAAGAACCGAAGAGCATTAACTTCCAATAGACCACATAGTTGTTTAATACCCGCAAGAAGATACAAAAATGTAAAGGTTTGAAAGGAAAGGTAAACACTCTCACTCCCTGGCATCTTTCCCAGCTCCTCATGAGTGTATCATTTGAATTCCACTGGCAGTCATGAATATGATGTCTGCAATGAACACATCTTTATTGAAAAGTCTGTAATCATATCATTGAAGTGCTGGTATATTCTGTTAGAATTGTCTGTGTATTACTATGTATATATCCATGCATGCATCTTTCAGTTGAATTGTGTAACAGCTGCAATAGTCACATATTTGTATCAATTTCACCATAAAGGACAGTGTTTCTGAGTGCAGCAGACTGATGGACATTGTGATTTGGCTCGTCTTTTGGCACACCGGGCCCGAACCAATGGGCTGGTTGTTGACAGCCCAGACGCGGAGAGGAGGCACACGATGAGAGAGGGATGTGGTGTTTTGTGACTGTCGCCCTGTTTATAATATCATACATAGCCTGTCTCACTCCTGCCAGGCGACACACATAGAGAGCCCCCGTCTCTCTGCTCTGACACAGATCCCCCTGAATGCACAGACCTGGCGGCGGTGTTCAGCAAAACCCAGGCTTCCCGTTTGCCACTAGACCGACCGTGCTATTTACCTCCTTTCGGGCACCTCTCCTCCCAGAAGGCGCATTTACTCTCTGTCTCTCGCAGAGTCACAGGACATCAGGGAGGCTCTGGACCTGGGAATCATCCGTCCGTCCACGTCACCAACCACGGCCAGCTTCTTTTTCGTCTCTAAGAAGGACGGAGGTCTTCGTCCCTGCATTGACTATAGGGGGCTCAATGCAGTGACAGTGAAGTACAAGTAGCCCCTGCCCTTAGTCCCCACCGCTCTGGAGCAACTGAGAGGAGCCCGCTACTTTAACTAACTGGACCTGCACAGCACCTACAACCTCATACGGATTCTAGAGGGGGATGAATGGAAGACGGCATTCATCACACCCCTTCTATCTTCCAGGTATTTGTGAACGAGGCTCTGAAATCATTCCTGCATCAGTTTGTCATCGTCTACATTGACGACATCCTGATCTACTCCTCCTTCCTCTCTGAGCATGTCTCCCAGGTGCACCAGGTGCTCCAGTGTCTGCTGTGCAACGAACTGTGCTCTCCCAGCGCCACGGACAGATGCCCAAGCTTCAACTGTCAATCAATATTCCTGAACACCATGTGCACTTGTTCAATCACCCTCTGCCCCCATTTGCCCTGAACCTCCCAAACCTGGTTCCTTGCTTCCCTCTGGTCCCCATAAAAACCCCTCACTGTCTGTCACTAGTCATGAAGTTTTGTTAGTGTAAACTACATTTCTGAGCTGTCTCCCTGTGCCTTGTTTAGCCTTGATTCTACTGTGTATCCTTGACCTCCCGCTTGACTTCCCGACCAGGACTTTGCTCTTCCCCTGATTGCCTGATCGCCCAGCCCTTGCCCGTGACAACGACCACGTATTTGCCTTGCCTTGATTGAACTGTCCTGCCGGTATACGACCCCAGTCTGTCTTGACGATCCCACCAGCACCGCAACTGGGTTCCCCTGTTCCCGTGTCCACGGTACATTACAACCACATAAAAAATGGGAAGATTCATTAATAAACTTTGCAGGAATGGAAAAGAGAAGCTGTAGATCGAAGCAAGCAATCTTGGGGAGCCTTCATCCAGCAGTGGATTGATATAGGCTGATGATGATGATATACAGAAAAATACATATATCTATCACTGTACAATATGTAGGCTTTGCATGATGTGTACTTTTTCATAGTTCCATGTTGAATGTGAGTCACCTTGGCGAATGAAATCAACAATCCTTCTAACAAGGTATCCTGACTTTTTATTCTAAAGTAACTATTATTAGTTTATTTGTGTGCCACAAAGTGCAAGTGCTAGGATTTATGTATCGGTTGACTTATCGGAGAGGTTAGCAGAAATACGTCAGAGGGAGACCTCTAGGGCAGGCAAGGGCGATATATGTTAAAAGGTCTGGAACAAAATAGAGGGGTTGAGTAAGAGCACCTTTGGACTTGGTGTTGAATTGGCCCTTCACTGACCCCCCGCACACTGGGGCCCACATTGAAAGAAATACTGTAATTACCATTGATATCATTCCCTGTCTGTCATGATTTGTCTGTAAACAAAAAACAGGTAAACCCAAGCTATGACCCATACCCCCCCTGTCAATTATAGTATTCTGCTCTAGCAGCACAGTACAGAATGTTATAAGCAGGCACTTAAACAGGTTGTTCTCAAGCTATAGGCCACAATGTTGTTACATTTGAATTTCTTGGGGTTGGGGTCATTAATTTAAATAATCGTTCTTGTTTTTATAAACATATAGGGTATTTATGCTGCTCAGACCAACCACTCAAAGTGTTGAGTTGCTAAGAATCGTAATGACACAAGACAGACATTAGTATACCTCAATGGTTTGCAATTTTGCATTCAATCTTGTGCTCTTCACATTCTCTAATGTTATTTTAGCCTGAAATTATGATTCAGTATTAATTATATAATGAATTCCTTGTTAAAGCCCAACATAAATAGGCTCTTATTCTTCCATGTGAGGACCATTATCATTATGTAGTATGCTTATATGCATGAAGTGCATCCAGTTCATTTTGAATTCAACCTGAATTTTGATCTGATTAAAGAGCTGAACGGTTTTCTGAACTGAGTTTTAAATTGACTTGTTTTATGAAAATGACATTGTGATACTAATTTACAATATTACATTTTTCTATATTGGAATTCCGCAGTCTTTGCATGAAGTTCACTCTTTATCTCTCTCTCTCTCACTCTCTCTCTCTCTTGCAGTTTTATCATTTCAATCATTCGAAGGTTTCCAGTTCACAGCAATTTTAAAATGAGACACTGAGAATTAAAGAACACTCATCATAAAGTCATGTAAGGTCTGTTGTCTCAGTTACATTAGCTTGGAGGAACCATAAATGGGAGAGAACTGTATGAGTCCAAAAGCCTCCATTTGGGGCGATAATGTTAACTAGACATTAATGGATATCTTTTCGCAATCTAATGACTTTCTTTCTTTGACGTCCATTACCAGATTATCTGTGTAATGGAATTTCAAATTAGAGATCTCTGTGAGGCTACCGTGTATCCAGTCCAGTAATGGAGAAATATTCTCCTCTCAAATCTGGACCAAAACATGGCCTCATCGATGCTGCACAACACAATGCATGTAGCCAAATATACATTAAAATGCCTTGTCAAACTCCATGGATAAGGCTCTGTCTCTGAAGTGAAGCTAAACAAAAAGTGCTTCACTGAAGTCTGAAATTATATCTTGCCATTGTGGAGATGATTCCAATCATCAGTTAAATCCTTGTCAAGCTGTCACATTATATAGAATTTGAAAACAGACTTTTTTCAAGGAACCTTTGAAAGTTCTGTAAGGCAGCAAAGTACAAATACGTTGTGTTCTGACAAGAATTACATTTCTAATTTACTCATTCCATTTGCAACATACCCGTTTTCTACAATGCTACTAATTTCAAAAGTACCAAGGTATCTGCTGAAATACTGGTAGGAATGATCATATCCTCTTCATTTATATTCACTTCAGGAAATGAACTGCACTATGTTAAGTGTGGAATTCAGTTGAAAGGTTTCATACAAGGAATTTCAGCCACAGGAAAATAATTATGTGGACCTCAGGAGAAATTATTCTTTCAAACAGTTTATATTCGGTGTAAAAATGCTTTTAAGACTGTAACCATAGTGAAGTATGTGATGTGAATCATACAACAGCCTCCTTCTTGCATCAATATACAGTAACATTTATTTTAAATTTGCCGATGGGGAAAGATGTAAGTGTTGCATAATCATGTTTAGACTTACTTAACACCCCACTGAATAAGTTTTAGATTATTGCCTGGAGCTTTCTGCCACCTAACTCTTTAAGTGCTTTGCATATATTTGCTCATTATCTTATATTTGACCTGCGTCAGCAGTAGCTAGAATAAGAAGTAAGTTCACATCGTAGGAATTCTACAAGGATTGAGGTTTAAAGATTTAGGTCGGGTGATTTGGATGTGGGAAATTCGTTTTGGGTTGGAAACCAGATGAGTTCCAACGTATTAGAAGAGCATAAGAGGAACTGGCCTCAGAACATCACACTGCACTGAGATTGCTAACAATGTTGGCCTAAAACTCAATCCTGAAATTCTGATGGCTGATACTTAGACTATAACTCAACCACCACTACCTCTAAGTGGACTAAGCTGCCAATGTAAGGATACCAGAAGTAAAAGCCAAATTCTTTGACATTTCCTGTTAATAGAAACAGTAGATTTACCATATTCTGAGCTATTTACAGTAGTATAATTATAACTGACTACTGATTGCATTTAAAGCAATAAGTGTGGCCACAGTAAAAACATCATATTGCCTAGTTATTGGCATATGTAAATATATGTATTGATTTATGCCAGTATTAGCCCTTAAATGTAACATGAATTTTGACCTAAGCTCTTTGTTTTAATGTTTCACTTGACAGGTCATTGTGTTTGTTGTGTCATTGTTGTTGTTATTGTTTTTGTTTGTTTGTTTGCTTTTGTTTTGGACATTGACATTACAGTCCTACCACCATGCAGCTGTAGGCTCTGTAGCATAAGGTACACTTATAAATTTAAATTAAAGAAGCGAATTTATAGTATCACCTTATCACGAATCCTGGAATCTTGTAGAACTCAATTTCTGTAATAATTGGACGCAGACACCAATTCCAAAGATATAAATTGTCAAATTTATTCAAAAACAAAGACTAAATGTAGCACTACACTAATAATACAAAAGGGAAAAACTAATTAAAATTTGATATGATATGATAACACACAATCGTTAAACAAAAAAGGTTATAAACACATTGACTACAATACCGGTTAGTAAGACGAAGGTGAGTCTCTCATTAGTACTAATATTAGTATTAGTATACGCAGGTTAGTATTTATGTCAGGTAACTTCTCGTTATATATATATCAGTCTCATTTACGTTTAGGTGCTGAGAAAGATCCTATCATTACTTGTTACCACAATTTCCCTTAACTGATTATTATTCAATGATTAAGGATAGGCAGGGCCACCAATAATCTAATGTCTATTCACGTGTGTCAATTTCAGACTAAACAGTTAAACAGGAATGAGAAGATATTTCTCTGCGTTGACAGATTTTATTTCTAAAATTATCAACAAAACAGAGAGAGAGAGAGAGAGAGAGAGAGAGAGAGAGAGAGAGAGAGAGAGAGAGCGCTGTTCTTTATACGCCTGTCAGATCAATAGGTGATTGGTTCTTGAGTTTGTGAGATTGGATTTCGGTTTCAGCCCAGTGTCCTATTGGAGGGGGACTTGATTTATGACTGATGTCAATCCATGCCATCTTTTGGAAATGCCGGTTGGCCCGGGTTCGTAGCTCTATGTCGGGATTTCGGCTCTCGTCCATTTCAAAGAGTTTTTATTACCTACAGGCCCCTTTCTCCAGACATCTCATAGCAGGATTCCAAACTATTTGGCCTATTCTCGGTGCCATCATCCCAAAACTGTCACTTTGATGTAAAACAGTTCCACACTTTAAGGAAATCTGATAACTTTGGGGGGAGAGGTCTTCTTTAGATCAGTGCTTCAGCTCAGAGCTAAAATGCTCTTATCAAAATACACCCATCATAATGCTACAGCTCTGTCTGAGAAACGGTTAGGTGTGTATACAGTATAAGCTTAGCTGAAAAACAAACCGCAGCAACAACAAAACCATGTGAATACATGTACGTTTTTCACATGTCTTTTTCAGTTATTCAAGGCAGTTTTTCTCATGGCTGTCACCTACAGTCCATGACCCCATTGACCAGCAATCTGAGTGTCTCCCAGCTCCTCGTCCTCTCTGTATTGGAGTCACTGGGAGCAAGAGCAACTAAACGTCTCTCCTCTGAATTTCTCATGTGTCTACTGCTCTTCTTGATTGTTTAGGAACTCATTTTTTCCCCCATCCTCCCTGCTGTCATTATAGATTGTATATGGAGGTCTGAACATATATTTGAAGGCATACAGTTTGTGTGTGTGTGTGTGTGTCTGTATACTTAGATAGATATATAGATGGATAGATAGATACTGTGACTGGTTACTTTTGTCAACATGTTTTCATAGGGGGATTTTTACTTTCTCATCATCTAACATTCATTGATTCTTGGAACTATGGAAGTTAAATAATCGCATTGTTAAGGGACACAGTGACTGTAAATTAATTGAAAAGGCATCTCAGCGACATACTTTTCTAATCTCTCTCCCACTTGGATAATAGAATCAGGAACAAAAAATGGAAAGGAATATCTTTTGTCAGAAAAGCCATTAGCAGGTCTGAAAAGCTGCTGAGCATTGGAGTCTCTCAGTGCGAATTCCACAGAGAGAGAAACTAATAATTACATGTCAAAGCAGAGAAGCTTACACGATGTGGAGAAGACATGCCTGATATCAGTCTCTATCTGAACCTATGGAGAAAGTCAGAGTTCCTTATCTGAACAGCCTTCTCAGACAGTTGTATGTAATACACATCAAATTACATATCACCCACAACTGGAAGCTAGCTGTCCCACATGCTTTATTTTCATTGGCTGCATGGCCTTGCCATCAACAGCACAAGTCAATCAAATTGCATTCCGGAATTTTCTTCCAAAAGTTGCAAGTTGGACACAACAGGTGAAAGAGAAATTGTGGGATAATAGTTCCCTTAAGAAACCAACAATCTTGTTAAATTTCCATTTTACAGCACATTGAAAGTGACCAGGGTGCAATATCCTGGATCTGAGCTATTTTTAGATAAAAAAATTAAATTAAGGACATTGTAAAACCTAATAACTAGGACTTTCCTGAGCAGTGGAGTCCACAATGCGCACCAGATCAGCGACACAGTTCAGCATGTGTTGGAGTCTCAGCAGGGAAACAGAAGAAGGACATGAGTCTGAAATGCCACAGAGCTCTTAATTGCGCACTTAATACAGCCACATGTTTCTTTGATCCCTGAGCTTTACCTCAAAAGCCAGAGAAGCAACTGCTTACTAACTAGTTATTTCCTACCAGTAATCTTGTTAATTACATTAATACACTAATAGAAACAGCCCTATATCTCAGCATGTTCACAGACTTGGACCACATGAAACCATAAGAGATCCAGATATAGAAATCAAATCCCCATGATTATACAACAAAGCACCGACCATCTATTGTTCCTATCATGAAATCTCAAGTTTTTACTACAAAACATACTCGGCGAATCGACAAAGCCTCTCGGTTTGACAACTGTTGTGTTGAGAAAAGACACTTATGAATGTTTTTGTTTTGTTTTGGAGAGGCATAAAACCTCTCCCTATGAACAGAGTTTAATTTGTTTTATTTTTTAAAACATTGAAGGAATTTGCGGGTGCTTTAACTCCTTTCCCATTCCAATGATGAGTCCCTACTTAAAATATAAGTACTTCAAACATTATCAGCTGCAAATTACAGATGTCACAATGCAGATGCTATCTCATTCTTTGCCCTTTGGCATTGCTATTTAATAGTGGCTAGAGCTGTATATATGGGGCATTATTTTGTAACATGATAGCAAAAGGAGTTTTAAAATCCTACACAACATAGTTTTTGATAGATAAACAGCTGTACCACCTTGCTGCCATCAAAGCCCTTGTGATTGTCTATTAACACTTGTACTATCTTAATTAATTATATATCCAACTGCTTCAATGGCGAATTATACAATTATATTTTATCTAAGGGATACACATTAGAACATCTTGTAGATTAAGACAAACTAACATTTTAAACTGTGATAAAATAAATAAATAAATACATAAATAAAAACTATTCTGTAGATGCTATGCATGACAAATGCGCATGTAAAGGTTGGCTGCTGCTCCATTTCGAATCAATTTGCTGCCATGGGAAAAACTGAAGGCAGTCTGGTCTGATTGCATTAGTTGCACCTATTAAAATAAATTCTATGTTGCTTATCAACAAAGCATTACATATATAGAGGCTCTGGCTGTGTCCTCTACAATGAGTGTGTGTATATATATATATATATATATATATTAAGTTCTTTGAGATTTTATTTTTAGTGCCAGTGTTTCCTTCAGATGTCATGTTGTATTACACAGCTGATATACAGATTAAGAATATCACAGCTTTTTGGTCCAGGATTTGTGTACTTATGTATTTATTTATTTATTTTAATTAACTAATTTAAATTATCAATGTAAGTTCAACACTACAAGTTGTAACTCTGTCAGCAGTGTGTAATACCTATATCAGGGTATTGTTTCTCCCCAGATAGGGTAGGTAGTACCAAACTGAATGTCAAGTATTGTTTTAACACTCATCAAATTAATATCCTTCAGTGATTCCAACCCAGGCTTTTAAACATAATCTCTACCTTCCAGTACTGCAATATTAAACAACATTTTATTTCAACTAATTATTTTAGCAAGAGTTGTTTCCAATATGTCAGTTAAGAGTACAGATGTCAGCAAGTATTAAGATGATTAATGCATATATTTTACATTTACAATTTTAATGAATTGGCACAAAGTAGGTGAATATACATTACAAACACACTTATAGACATATATTAAATCAAGATTTTCTTTGCAGCATAATAGATATGGCAGCATGATAACTCTGATGTTAACCAGCTCTTAGGAAATGAGGTCATGAGCATTGATTTTAACGATTGATAATAGTGCCAAGTTGAATGTGATATATTATTGTATATTAAAAAGGGTGTGTTTAATTTCTTATGTACATATCAATATTTGGAAGGTCATGAAAAAAATATGATAATAATTCTGATCAGCTTCTGATCAGTTACTTTTTAAAATATGTCTCTGTTGTGTTATATATATATATATATATATATATATATATATATATATATATATGATTCTGTTTCTTCTAAACATTTAAATACTTTCACATTACACTTTTCTCTGGTAACATCTCCAGTGAAGACTACCTTCAGGATCTGCTAATAAAGATAACCCTATGCTGTAATATATATATACACCGATCAGCCATAACATTATGACCACCTGCCTAATATTGTGTAGGTCTCCCTTTTGCCACCAAAACAGCCCTGACCCATCAAGGCATGGACTCCACTAGACCTCTGAAGGTGTGCTGTGGTATCTGGCACCAAGACGTTAGCAGCAGATCCTTTAAGTCCTGTAAGTGGCGAGGTGGGGCCTCCATGGATCAGACTTGTTTGTCCAGCACATCCCTACCTCAGTGACCGGTCCTACCAAGTGACATGGCGAGACTCCTCATCCACCCCCCAACCTCTCCTCACAGGCGTTCCCCAAGGCTCTGTCCTGGGCCCCATCCTATTCTCTCTCTACACTCGCTCCCTGGGCCCCCTCATCGCATCCCATGGTTTCTCCTACCACTTCTACACTAATGATGCCCAGATCTTCCTGTCTTTTCCCTCTTCCGACCCTTTCATACCCTCTCGCATCTCTTCCTGCTTGTCCGCTATTTCCACCTGGATGCACTCCCACCACCTCAAGCTCAACGTCTTCAAATCGGATCTCCTGTTTTTCCCCCACTCTTCCTCACCTTCTGCTGACCTCCACATCTTAGAATCCACCACACTCTCTCCTTCTTCTTCCGCTACAAATCTAGGAGTCACCCTCGATCCTGCGCTCTCCTACACCCAGCACATCACCACGCTGACATGCACCTGTAGATTCTTCCTGAGCAACATACGACGGATCCGTCCCTTCCTCACCGACTACTCGACTCAGCTGCTTGTCCAGTCCCTGGTCCTCTCCCGCCTGGACTACTGCAACTCCCTCCTGGCCGGCCTGCCTGCATCTACTACCCGCCCGCTCCAGCTCATCCAGACCTCGGCGGCTCGTCTGATATTCTCCCTGCCACAATTCTCACACGCTACTCCACTGCTCCGCTCCCTCCACTGGCTCCCGATACCGGCACGCATTCAGTTCAGGACATTGACCCTCACCTACCGCTGTCTCGACCACACTGCACCAAGCTACCTTCAGTCACTCGTCTCTCCATACATCCCCTCCAGACCACTGCATTCCTCCAGTGCCAGAAGACTAACTCTACCTCCTCTCCACTCTCCTTCCTCCAGAGCCGCTCCTTCTTATCCCTGGCCCCTAAATGGTGGAACGACCTGCCCACCGAAGTCAAAGCAGCAGAGTCCTTGACCTCATTCCGGCGCTTACTCAAGACGCATCTTTTCCGACAGTACTTGTAATATTAGTCCTCTGTCCCTGCTAGATAGCACAGTTTTATTATGCTCCTTGTGCTTTTGATTGTTTTCCTCCTTGCTCCCTTTCCCGTAGCCCTTGACTGTGACCCTAGATCTTGACAGCACTTAGCTTTACCGTCCAGGATGTAGGACCTCATTTACTGTAATTGTGTAAATTGTAAATTGGCATTTGTAAATTGTATTTTGTATTACTATGTTTTAGTCAACTTGAATTTGTAATGATTGATGCCTTGTACTTAACTGTATTTTTGCACTTTGTTTTGCACTTATGTTGTAAGTCGCCCTGGATAAGGGCGTCTGCCAAGAAATACAAATAATAATAATAATAATAATAATAATAATAATAATAATAATAATAATAATAATAATAATCCCACAGATGCTCAAAAGTCAACACCTTGAACTCGTGATTCATCAGACCAGGCCATCTTCTTCCATTGCTCCATGGTCCAGTTCTGATGCTCACGTGCCCATTGTAGGCACTTTCAGCAGTGGACAGGGGTCAGCATGGGCACCCTGACTGGTCTGCGGCTACGCAGCCCCATACGCAACAAATTGCGATGCACTGTGTGTTCTTACACCTTTCTATCAGAACCAGCATTAACTTTTTCAGCAATTTGAGCTACAGTAGCTCGTCTGTTGGATCGGACCACACGGGCCAGCCTTCGCTCCCCACGTGCATCAATGAGCCTTGGCCACCCCTGACCCTGTCGCCGGTTCACCGCTTTTCCTTCCTTGGACCACTTTTGATAGGTACTGACCACTGCAGACCGGGAACACCCCACAAGAGCTGCAGTTTTGGAGATGCTCTGACCTAGTCGTCTAGCCATCACAATTTGGCCCTTGTCAAAGTCGCTCAGATCCTTACACTTGCCCATTTTTCCTGCTTCTAACACATCAACTTTGAGGACAAAATGTTCACTTGCTGCCTAATATATCCCACCCACTGACAGGTGCCATGATAACGAGATTATCAGTGTTATTCACTTCACCTGTCAGTGGTCATAATGTTATGGCTGATCGGTGTATATATATATATATATATTTATATATAGCCAAATGTACTTGTAACGTACTGTGGGCAAAGGAACAGGGGAACCCAGTTGTGGTGCTGGTGGGATTGTCAAGACAGGCGTGGGTTGGATACCGGCAGGACAGCACAATCAAGGCAAGGCAAATACGTGGTCGCGGTTGGGCGATCAGGCAATCAGGGGAAGAACAAAGTTGTGGTCAGGAAGTCAAATGGGATGTCAAGGCTAAACAAGGCACAGGGAGACAGCTCAGAAATGTAGTTTACACTAACAAAACTTCACGACTAGTGACAGACAGTGAGGGGTTTATATGGACAGCCAAATGTCTTGTCCCGCCAGATAGTGTGGCGCTGGACGGCGGTGACAATCTGCTGTGGTCCTCTGGCGGCAGATCGTGCGTTGCAGCCAGGTGTGCACCGCTTGCCAGACTACAGCACTTCGGAAAAACCAGTCATCCAGCGCCGAGACTTGGCAGTACAGTACAATCAAGACAAGGCAAAGGGTCGGGTGATCAGGGGAAGAGCAAAGTCATGGGTGGGAGGTCAAGGCTAAACAAGGCACAGGGAGACAGCTCGGAAATGTAGCTCACACTAACAAAACTCGCAACTAGTGACAGACAGTGAGGGGTTTATATGGAGACCAGAGGGAAGCAAGGAACCAGGTTTGGGAGGTTCAGGGCAAATGGGGCAGAGGGTGATTGAACAAGTGCACATGGTGTTTAGGAATGTTGATTGATTGATTGATTGAATGATCGAGCTGGAAGAAGTGACTGGTAAGGAAGGTTGATGGTGACATCTAGTGGGGAGAAGTGGAAGTGCTTGGACTGGGAGAAGAGTGCTGGTCTGTGGCCGTGACAGTACAATGAACATCTTCCTTTTTCAATCTTTTGCTGGATGAAGGCCTATCATTTTTTTCCATCATCTTTTTCAGCTATCAGCAACTAACTTGCTCCTGCTGACATCTTGAATTCATCTTTGACTTGAATTCATCTTGAGACTTTTTTTTCTCTCTTTATCGGGTTCCAGATCAGTAATTGTTTGTATGTATCCAGTCCATTACTGTTTTAATCTCTTAACTCTTGTGATGACATAATGTAAACATAATGGATGCTTGTTTATTTTACATTACATTTTCTTCCATCCATGAAAGTCCCCTTTTATAGCTCTGTTGCTTTATTGATGCTCTGTACTATTGTTTCTTAATGCTCCCCTTTCTGTTTTCCATGAATTCAAATTAATAATCTTAAATTGTACTAGGATGCAATTCAGCCTGAAACATACATTATTTAAACATATGATAATTATTGTCAAACGAACTCAAGAAAAAGCCAGTGAATAGTTTAATCACACCTTTCTGATTTCTAGCACTGAACTGAATATCTTCCCTAATTAGGCTATTATTCTGTACTTGTATAGCAATGTGTGGCAGCAAGGGTATAAATGAGATACAAAAGAGAAACTAAACAGGATTTAGATGTTTAATGGGTAACTTTTGAAATATCATCAAGCTTTACATGAAACAATATAACCTCTTTCAGCAGGGTGAGGGGGATTGCATATTTGTAGAGCCAGTTTAAAAGCTTAATGTCACCAACAGCTATCACATGCCTAATTAAACACTCTGCCTAGCTTATCTTTAAAGACCAATGAGAACTGATTGAGTAGATCCTTCAATTGTTAATTTTCCTCCCTGTTAGTTTAATTCTTTTGCAGTATTATCGCAGATGCTTCAGTCCTTTCCTCAGCAGACCTTGTATCACAATGGTGACATTTCATCTCGTTTTCCTAGCCACATCTTTGCATGGGCGTCCTGTTAAAAGATGGGAAACAACATAGTGAAACTTGTTTTTTTTCCCTCTCATAAGCATATTTGCAGACATTAATACAATTTTCAGGTTGGCTAATTATTAATATCCCAGCCACATATCTGTAGGCATTCCTGTTAGATAATGATCTCATCACATCGTTTAAAATTAGAACAGGAATAAAAATGAGTAAACTGGAGGGCTTACACGGAGTATTAGCTCCCCACACAATAGATTTTATGAATCTGGTGTTCCAACAAGAAACCAGCCTCTCATTTCCCTCCAAGGATTTGCCTGGCACAAGGCATCAAAATCATCAACTCGCAGAAATCGTAGCTCATCTGCTCTCTTCAGGAATTCCTTCCATTTCAAATTGCAATTGTTTTGTTTGTTCAGATAAATATGTTATACCGTGCTATACATACAATTAAGTTGACACAATAAGGTGGAAATAATGCCGTGACATAAGCCAGCATGAAAAATCAAGGAAAATCAGAGTCTGTATAAAGGAGACAAGTATGGTTTTTTTCAAGTTTAAAGCAAGAAAACATAAGAAAAGAAAATATGTAGAAGAAGCAGAAGATAGTACCTTTTTGATTGTTAGAGCATTTTCCACAGATAGGCTTAATTCTACAGTGAGATAGATTTAAATACATTTAAATTATTTTAATTAGGAACAAATAATTACAGAGGACAGCATCCTCTTCAGACAGAAATTATGAAAGTATACCTCGATCCAAGTCAGTTTATTTCATAGGTGCAAGAGAATTACTGTGATAAAACTGTTAATACAAAACTTTTTATAAAACTACCTGCCTTGATTAACTATTTCCAATCAACTGAAATTGAATTATTGACAGGACACATTAAAACTAAAGCTCAGATTTCTTAATAATTTCCTTATATCAGAGCATGGATGCATCTCTCTCTCTCCATATTTAATCAAGAGCAATATGTTTTTCATTGTGTATTTTTGTCATACTCTATTAACAGACATTCATAAGCATTCAAAGGGTGTTTTTTATCTCCAGAAAGTTTTGTTGCAGTCATCCCTGTGTTTCTGAAACATAAATATTGCAAAGGACCAAGCTTGCATACTGCCGTGATGGAATAAAACAAGTATAAAAATGTCAGGTGCTACATGAATTAAGAGTAAAAAAGCATTGATGAGCATTTATTTTATAATTAAATATTCATTCAATCCATCACAGTGAACTTGAATAATATCAGGTTATGTCAGGTGAAACTGCGAGTATGGTTGCTGAAAATGTCACATTCAACCTTGACAGATACTTTGGCTAGGTTTGAGCCTTGTAGGTAGCTAATACAACAGCCGTAACAGTACGGCTGTTGCATATTAAAGAAATAAGACAGTTTCCTGTGACAGTTGGATGTTGCAATTTCTTTACATTCCCTCCAGGCAGCCTCAAGCAATCCTTGATCTCTTGAGCTAAAAACAACAAAACAATACCGGTCTGCACTTCAGAAGGATCAGATTCTCCAAATAACAATATTTGTGTTGTTTCTGTCTTCCTTTTTCATTATATATATATATATATATATATATATATACTCTATATTACATGCATGATTATCTTACGATTGTAAGTGTTATCAACATTTTGGAGCTGTCACTGTTTATACAAATCATATGTTGGAAGCAGAAAAAATATATAAGACCTAGCACTACAGTACATTAGGAGTGTATAATATTGCATAGCAGACTGTTAAGGCTTTATTTATGTGTTCCATTTTCTGAACATTTTAGTGTGACAAAAAGTTTTTGGACCCTGGGGCCGAATGCATAAACACAGACTACATATTTGTCTCAGTAAAATTATAAGTCATACTAATGATAGACAATCAGTTAAAACCATTTAACCGTCTTACTTAGTTATAATTCAGTATCAGTGACACATGTGAGCCAGTGGGAGGAGTCAGTATCAGTGACACATGTGAGCCAGTGGGAGGAGTCAGTATCAGTGACACATGTGAGCCAGTGGGAGGAGTCAGTATCAGTGACACATGTGAGCCAGTGGGAGGAGTCAGTATCAGTGACACATGTGAGCCAGTGGGAGGAGTCAGTATCAGTGACACATGTGAGCCAGTGGGAGGAGTCAGTATCAGTGACACATGTGAGCCAGTGGGAGGAGTCAGTATCAGTGACACATGTGAGCCAGTGGGAGGAGTCAGTATCAGTGACACATGTGAGCCAGTGGGAGGAGTCAGTATCAGTGACACATGTGAGCCAGTGGGAGGAGTCAGTATCAGTGACACATGTGAGCCAGTGGGAGGAGTCAGTATCAGTGACACATGTGAGCCAGTGGGAGGAGTCAGTATCAGTGACACATGTGAGCCAGTGGGAGGAGTCAGTATCAGTGACACGGGTGAACCAGTGGGAGGAGTCAGCAGCAGTGACATGAAAAGCACATATCAAAGTCTATGCCTGACTAGACACTTTGACGAACCTGGACCTGAAGTTCAGACTTTTGCACAAAAATAAGTTGGGGAAAATGTGAACTCTGAGGAAACCATTATTAATGCAGTCATTATATACCCCCTATGTCTGTCTTACCAGTCATACAGGTAATCAACCTCATAGTGAGATGTTAAGTATGAATGCCCCCAAATTACCATTCATTTATTTGAAAGTTTGTGTTAAGAAATAAGGCAGGTATTTATAGAAGCAGTTAAAGAAACTAATGTGCATTAAAAATGACAATATGGAATTAACATGCCAGGAATGTTGTGACCTGAAATAATAATGGGAAGCATGTGGTGTTAATTGTTGCCCTCCCTGGAAATGTTTGACCCTTTTGACTGGGTCTTTCAGTGATTATTCTCCAAATGTCTGAAAAAAAATATATATAAAAAAAGTCTTGTGCTCTATGCAAAGTAAGAAGTCAATTTAAATGGTTTTAATGCTAATGGCTATTTTAATGCAGACCAGAGGTTATCAAACACTCAGCATTACAACCCTTAATGATGAATGTGCAGCAGGAGTAAGGTAATTGAGGACAGAAATCAGCATATTAGAGTGCTTTAGTTTTTCCAAAGGATAATTCTAGACAGAACACACAAACACACACACACACACACACAAACACACACACACACATGTGAATCTGCATGTAACGAGCCATGCCCTTCCACTCAGCAAGCCTGGCTAACAGAGAGGGAAGCATGTTGATGACTGGGAAGTAAAGCCACGCAATCACTCAGATGAAACCTTTTATGAGAGCAAAGAATATCGAGCAAATAGGCTGCAGCCTCCACTCAGCCTTGCAAAACTATTACAGAACGCAGGTGCTCACTGTCTGAATACATTGCAAATTGTTTCCATGTTATTAACTGGAAATAATCTAATCATTTATCTCTGTATAACCTAAACCTTCATTAAAAACATTGTATTTCAGATCAGCCAATATTGCAAACAAAATTGTCCAGTTTTCTAATTAAACATTCACTGTCAATACCTATCTTGAAAGTAAATGTTCAAATCATTTGTAATCACTGATGAAGATGAGACATTAGTGTATATTTGCTCTAACACTTGAATCATAAGCAAGGTCTCTGGGATATGTATAACAGCATTTCAAATCACAAATTCAAATATAGACTGTAAAGTGATTATATTGGATTTTAGCGCATGACAAATGTGACATTTTTATATGCTTGCTTTCTTGACAATTTTTTATTACCGATTCATGGCAACCGAGACAAACTCATTTAAAGAGTATAAATGGGATGAGAAGGGACATACTAATAAAATTCGTAATAATACATACTCAATTAAATTATAATTAATAACATACTTTATATTGCCATACAGTGAAGAATAACAAACTAAAAAAAGTAAATTGCTGAGCACCTACAGAAGCTACAAATATATTTTATACCGATCTTCTGTGCATGTGATGTAGATATAAGTAAGTACAGTGTTTATGTAAACCATGCACATCACATCAACACAATGGAGAAAGTTTAACGTAGACCTCAATGCATTGATTTTCGGGTTTATATCATGGCTGCATAAAAGCTTTCTCGTGTATGAAATAAAATAGTGGCCTCATATAAATAATGTAAAAGCTTCTTTGGGTTTCACAATGGTAGCTGCTTATTTATTTATTTATTTCCAATAACTGCCTGCAAGCCATTTATACCCACTGTGTGATTGCAAATATAAAGAAATACTACGATAAAGTAAACTATCTGGACATAACCTCAAGAAACTTTTCTTATTTTTTTATTAAACTGTCTAAATGAAATTTTGATAACGTTGCACATTTGAAATGAGCCATATCTTTCCACAAACTTGGCAGATGATACTCAATGCCACTTACATAAAAAAAAGCTCACCTAGGTCATAAATGTGGTTTTAGATACTTTTATTGTTAAATGTCAGGACATTTAAATCAGTGCTTAAGGGCACAATGGGAGGTAATCAAGGATAAAACTGCTAATAGGTCTAGTTATAGTTCAATGAATTCCTATTTTGGTAGAATTATTTAAATTCACAGCTATGCTCACAATATAGTGTTGTCTATCAATATTGTCTTTCTGTTAGTTCTCCGCTCAAGGACTGAAACTCTCTCTTAGATCAGACAAAGTGCATCTCTATAAGAACATCAAAATTAATCTGTGGGTTTTTCCACAGCAATATAGAATCCCACTACCAAAGCATTCTAATGCAGATGCAGCAATAATGCACACTTAGAAGAAACCTCAGATTCGACATTATATCAATTATGTATGTACAATAGAAGTAATGCACTTAAATTTAAATTAAAAAAACAAAATCAATTAAACATCCGAAGCATTTGTGCGTTATTGTGAATGAGTTGTTTAATCTTTCATTTTACTTTTTCTAAACTTCCAAAATACATTTTGGTTCTTAACTTTTATACTAGTTTCTGGACTAGACATCGGATGACTACGTTTCTTGGCTATTTTTGCTCTTTCCGACAATCCTATCCAATGGACTTTTCAAGGTTAAAGACTCATTGATGAGTATTAGCTGAGACAACCACCTTTCTCTTTGAATTACATCCACTACAACTTGCAGTACTTTTCCCTACCCCCCCTTGAAAAATAATACTAAAGAACTATGGAATTCAATCAATGATCAGAGGATGTATGTGTACATTTAAGTACACTTTTTTATTTTTTCAAAAGAACTGCTTATTACTGTCCTGTTTTCAGTAAATCAACTTCGGTGACCATTATAAGACTTACATTTGAAAATGAACTACATTGTGTAGCAGTTTTATGTACACATTACATTATTTTACCTACTATTCTTTCGACCAATTTTAAATCTGGCTACTAGGCCTTTTCACCTGACTTCTACATCCACCTAAAGGAAGAGGTCATCCTCAATATCAGCAAGCAAACTTTGAGAGACAGCATTCATCAGCAACCTCCCCCGTCATATGACTGGGGTGGTGCTTCAAGTACCCCTCGTTGACTCAGGTGTGACAGATTAAATAGATACGCCTCCCCGCAAGCGCTAAACAGGTGCTAATGATAATTTTTTCATCCATTGACACTAATTACCCATGAACATAAGAAGAACATAAGAAGGTTTTAAATCAAGAGGAGGCCATTCGACTCATCGTGCTCATTTGGTGTCCATTAATTACTGAGTGATCCAAGGATCCTATCCAGTCTATTTTTAAATGTTCACAAATTTTCATCTTCAACCACATCGCTGGGGAGTTTGTTCAGATTGTGACAACTCTCTGTGTGAAGAAGTGTCTCCTGTTTTCCGTCTTGAATGCCTTGAAGCCCAATTTCCATTTGTGTCCCCGGGTGCGTGTGTCCCTGCTGATCTGGAAAAGCTCCTCTGGTTTGATGTGGTCAATGCCTTTCATGATTTTGAAGACTTGAATCAAGTCCCCACGTAGTCTCCTCTGTTCCAGAGTCTCTCAGTCTCTCCAAGTAGGACAGAGTTTATTTCTTAATTCAATCATTTTGCAAAATACATTTAAATCAATCTAAGAAACATATAATATATACATACAACAAGCACAGACCAATATAAATAATGTTTGTACTTTAAATCAGCCATGTGAATACATTTCAATATTAGATTTTTTTGGATGTCCCTTTGACACACTGATTATTTGTATGAATATTATATTTTAAGGTGTTTATTAACAGAATAATTTAGAACAGTGTGTTCCCCTTGCCACCCCTTGCATAGGTGTATCCCCAACCCTCCTCGTCACAATTTGACTGAAAGCATTCCTGTGCTGACTTACCAAGCACAAGTTCACCATCACAGCCTCATTACACAGAATCCAGTAATAATCAAAATAATCAAGATCATTTCCCAATGCACATAATCAAGCATGTTTCCACTATTCAAATGCCTGCCTGCTCTGATATATCATGCTGTGCTCATTCCAGTAAGATCCATGAATGCGTGAGATCACAAACAAAGGTGTTCTTTACAATCAAGAGGAAATTGCATGTGCACAGATGACACATATATTGAGAAAAAGACCCAAACAGGGGTAAAAGATGCCAAAAAGTGGAAAATAACTGAAAATAAAATACAAAAATAGCTACACACAATGAGAAAAAGGAAGACACAAGATTTGCTGTGAACTGAACCAAGGATGTGCATGCTGCATGTTACAGGTATCTTCCTGCTGAGACAGACAAGTTGTCTGAAAGGTAATGACACATGACTGACATAACAGAAACATAACTGGACAATTCTAGAATGGTCCAGAACATGTTTAATGAATATCTGTCACTAAACATTACACATCGATATGCAGAAACATAACCCCAATATGCATTACCCATAAAGGAAATAATATAACATATTTACTAACAATATATATAGAGAGAAAAAATGTAACATAGTCTTTACACAATAAAATTGAATTCAATGTATTGCTGATAGTGTCCATTACCCATGGAAAACTAAAAAAGACTGGCTAAAAGGCGGTCACTTATCCGTCTTTATTCACTATTAAAGTTGTAATCCCTATGCACCAAATGGAGAACAAGGGTAAAATAACCTTCTCTTTACGGAAGCAGGCTATATATTAAAGGTTTGAGAGATCTGTGTTTTAAAGTTTTTTTTTTTTTATTTCCCATTCTGCCTGGGGAACAGTTGCATTTGAGTGTGAAATAGGAGAAAAAGTAAGGAAAAAAAAACACATTTTGAATCACAAATGTGTTTCATTCAACCCAAGAGGATATGTTATGAATAATTATGCTACCTCCTCTTCAAGTAGGAAACTAAGAAACAAACTAAAACAATAATAATACAAAACTTACTCAAAAACACTAAACACCTTGAATACATTCTCCATTGTGAGACTTTGGACTTGACTTGCTGAATTAAGGGAGAAGGCAAGCTACTCTTTAAAGACCAATTGAGTGTGTAAGTACTTGCAATTAGTCTAAGACGGCAGACTGAAAGCTTGCAAATGGTAACTGTGAAGAACACACAAGATATATTATTGCACATAGGCTACATACCAATTTTGGTATCTACAATATTACTATTTTTAGATGACATCAAGGTCTTTCTGCACTGTATTCATTTTAAGATGCAAGCGACACCTATATATGAACCTGACAGCCGAGCAGTGCATATTCAGAGACTACAAACCTGCGAATGGTACCGGGGAATTTACTTCTACTGGAGTGTGTTCCTCTAGTGTAGTTAGGTCGTTAGCTCAAATCCCAGCTGAGAACAATAAATAATAATACTCCCACAGTGGCCCCCACCTTGTGGATCATCTCAGCCGTGATGTATTCTCATTGCTGATTTCAGAAGTTTTCCCATTATTGCTCAGTTTGAATGCCCACAAATTGCTGATTGCTCTCATTTACTATGTACTACTGGGCAAACGTTCTCTAAATGGGGCAGACAGGTAATGGGTGAACCTTCCTGGCTTTAAATGGAAGACAGAATGCATGAAGGGCACTGAATACACTGCCTCCAGGTCAGAAGGTTGTTGGTTTTGCCAGGGGACAATAAATAATAAGACTCCCACATAAATGCTATTAACTAACTAATAATGTCTCTTATATCAGGGTGTTCCCAAGATGTTTGATGAGGTTTTATTATTAACTGATGAAAATGCATATCTTATTCCATCAGAGACCCCAGGTTAATCTGAATTTGCTGCATGATAAGATACCTGTTATGGCAAATTCCTGTATATGCAATGTCTTACACACTTTACATAACATTGTGAACTCATTGTGGTGCTTTCGAATATAACGTTTTAAAATGCATATCCGCCAGCTTTCTGTATATCAAACACATAAATAAGTGTAAAACTTAATCAAGAAGTCTAAGGCTTGCCTTCAAAGAAACCGCTGATTGCTTTTGCAATCACTACCATTAAAAAGCAGCGAAGCAATTAATTACATATCAATTTAATTAAATAGTATTACAAAGCAGAGCGATCTGGCCTCATAAAACTTATGGGATTTTTTTTTTTTTTAATGAAGTTAAAGCTTACATTTCCAATATCTTGATTTAAGACAAATCAGGGAATTAAAAATAAAATCTGTAAAACTGGAAAAGTTCCATTCAAAATAGTACGTGTGTGTATATATATATATATATAGACAAACACACACACACACACACACGCACACACACAATAATGTAATTGTAAGCTGGATTTCCTTTTTTTTTTACATTTTAATTCAAAGTAAGTTTCAAAATAACCAATACTTTATTCATTACTTCCTGAATACAATGTCAAAATACTATTAGGAAAAAGTTTTCACTGACATAAATAAGGCTTCTCAAGATATTAGTTTTGTAGAGTTAGAGCAAACATGATTACAGGAATCATATATTACTCTGCATTTAAGAAACTGAAAAACTTGGATCATACTAATTAAATTATATGAACCTGTGGTAAACAGATGGAAGTTTAAATTTTAATTGAGACCAAATGGCTTTAGCCACGGTACTTAATTAGTACAGGATAGATTGATTGATATGCTCTCTCGGTTTATAATTGGGATTATTTTTAACAAAAAGTCTCGTAAATTATTTCTGAGAAACATTTTGTTTTTCATTGTAAAACCAAAAATATTCAGAGAATTAGGCACAATTATTATTAAAAAGCTGGAGATGTTATTATATTTCTTAGCAGATACCCTTATTCAGGGTGACTTACAATATATGACATTATGTTTACATACAATTACCCATTGATACAGCTGGGTTTTTACTGACGTAAGTCCCCTGCCTGGGATGAACCCACGACCCGCCGCTCAGGAGCCCAGGGCCCTAATCACCACTCCACAATGTATTTTGTATTTTAAAGATGTTAACATAATAATAATAATGTCAAATCCAAGCTAGTGTCTACTTAAATTAATTATACCTTCAGGTTTATTTTTCTGCAACTTTTAAATGCCTGACCATGAATATATATATGTATATATATATATATATATATATATAAATAAAATAAAATTTTGAAGCCGCACTCTCACTTATTAGTTATTTAGACCAGCTGGTTTAAATAACTAATAAGTGAGAGTGCGTCTACAAAATTTAATTTTCTTTATACATTTTTGCTTTATTTGGGGCAGCACCTCATAGAAGTGAAGACACTGTAGTGCAAGGATGTTCTTGTTCTTAAGTTTAAGTATATACACCGATCAGCCATAACATTATGACCACTGACAGGTGACCACCGCCCTCACCCCATTACAGTGCACCCTCAGATACCAGCCTGCCCTGTTCCCCTGGAATGAGGAATCCACGGATGTCTCGGTGCTGGATGACTGGTTTTGCCGAAGTGCTGCAGTCTGGCAAGCGGTGCACACCTGGCTGCAACGCACGATCTGCCGCCAGAGGACCGCAGCAGATCGACACCGCCGTCCAGCGCCACACTATCTGGTGGGACAAGATGTTTGGCTGCCCATATAAACCCCTTACTGTCTGTCACAAGTCGTGAAGTTTTGTTAGTGTAAACTACATTTCTGAGCAAACGTACAAAATCAGCAGGGGATCAAATACTTTTTTCCCTCACTGTATTAGGCAGCAAGTGAACATTTTTTCCTCAAAGTTGATGTGTTAGAAGCAGGAAAAATGGGCAAGCGTAAGGATCTGAGCGACTTTGACAAGGGCCAAATTGTGATGGCTAGACGACTAGGTCAGAGCATCTCCAAAACTGCAGCTCTTGTGGGGTGTTCCCGGTCTGCAGTGGTCAGTACCTATCAAAAGTGGTCCAAGGAAGGAAAAGCCATGAACCAGCGACAGGGTCAGGGGTGGCCAAGGCTCATTGATGCACGTGGGGAGCGAAGGCTGGCCCGTGTGATCCGATCCAACAGATGAGCTACTGTAGCTCAAATTGCTGAAAAAGTTAATGCTGGTTCTGATAGAAAGGTGTAAGAACACACAGTGCATCGCAGTTTGTTGCGTATGGGGCTGCGTAGCCGCAGACCAGTCAGGGTGCCCATGCTGACCCCTGTCCACTGCCGAAAGCGCCTACAATGGGCACGTGAGCATCAGAACTGGACCACAGAGCAATGGAAGAAGGTTTGTGCTACGATGAGCTGGTCTTCACCACACTCATTCATTCAGTCCTACATGCCTATGTTGCCTGTTACTGTTTGGGAATTATTTAACCAGGGTTGCATCCATAATCTAATGATATGTATGTATATATACATATATATATATATATATATATATATATATATATATATATTTATATATACACACTCACCTAAAGGATTATTAGGAACACCATACTAATACTGTGTTTGACCCCCTTTCACCTTCAGAACTGCCTTAATTCTACGTGGCATTGATTCAACAAGGTGCTGAAAGCATTCTTTAGAAATGTTGGCCCATATTGATAGGATAGCATCTTGCAGTTGATGGAGATTTGTGGGATGCACATCCAGGGCACGAAGCTCTCGTTCCACCACATCTCAAAGATGCTCTATTGGGTTGAGATCTGGTGACTGTGGGGGCCAGTTTAGTACAGTGAACTCATTGTCATGTTCAAGAAACCAATTTGACATGATTCGACCTTTGTGACATGGTGCATTATCCTGCTGGAAGTAGCCATCAGAGGATGGGTACATGGTGGTCATAAAGGGATGGACGTGGTCAGAAACAATGCTCAGGTAGGCCGTGGCATTTAAACGATGCCCAATTGGCACTAAGGGGCCTAAAGTGTGCCAAGAAAACATCCCCCACACCATTACACCACCACCACCAGCCTGCACAGTGGTAACAAGGCATGATGGATCCATGTTCTCATTCTGTTTACGCCAAATTCTGACTCTACCATCTGAATGTCTCAACAGAAATCGAGACTCATCAGACCAGGCAACATTTTTCCAGTCTTCAACTGTCCAATTTTGGTGAGCTTGTGCAAATTGTAGCCTCTTTTTCCTATTTGTAGTGGAGATGAGTGGTACCCGGTGGGGTCTTCTGCTGTTGTAGCCCATCCGCCTCAAGGTTGTACGTGTTGTGGCTTCACAAATGCCTTGCTGCATACCTCGGTTGTAACGAGTGGTTATTTCAGTCAAAGTTGCTCTTCTATCAGCTTGAATTAGTCGACCCATTCTCCTCTGACCTCTAGCATCAACAAGGCATTTTCGCCCACAGGACTGCCGCATACTGGATGTTTTTCCCTTTTCACACCATTCTTTGTAAACCCTAGAAATGGTTGTGCGTGAAAATCCCAGTAACTGAGCAGATTGTGAAATACTCAGACCGACCCGTCTGGCACCAACAGCCATGCCACGCTCAAAATTGCTTAAATCACCTTTCTTTCCCATTCAGACATTCAGTTTGGAGTTCAGGAGATTGTCTTGACCAGGACCACACCCCTAAATGCATTGAAGCAACTGCCATGTGATTGGTTGGTTAGATAATTGTATTCATGAGAAATTGAACAGGTGTTCCTAATAATCCTTTAGGTGAGTGTATATATATATGTATGTATTCACTATATGAAATAACTCCTTGGTAAAGTAGGGTCTGGGGTCAACTTCACTTGGTTTTATTTTAGTTTCCCTTGCATTATACACTTCTCCCTCTCTTTACAGTTATCTTTAATTCATAGAGACTTCTTTCTTACAAAGGTTTAACCGTTTTCATTTTTCATTTTCTTCTGAGCAATATTTGGATTCCTCAAACTAAAAGCTTTCTCCTTGTCTGACATGATTTTTAATAAGAGATCTTTTTTTATTCCATTTGTTTTTAAACACTGTGAAGAAAACTTTTCTGGCTGCACAAATTACACAAAATTACATCTGTTATACAATGAGAGACTCACTTAACACAACATATAAATCACTCACGAATTAGACACAAATATCTAATTTACATTAAATATAACAATCTATTCCCCTTCTCCCCACCAAAAAGTTATTTGATCCAGGATCCAGTGTAACTACCTATGGTAACCAATCTGCTGTGTTTTCATGCTGGTTAAATATAGCAAAACAATGTATTAAAAATAAATCTAAATCATGTGAAACTTGCACCACTAGCATGTAAGTGTCTTGAAACATCGTTGTTATCTGAAGAATTTCTACTTACTGATAGTTCTCTGCGTGGGATGACATTTATACACAAGATAAGAGGTAAAGGAATGTTTGGAAATGCTCTCTGTGATTGGCAAGCACTGTATTGCAAATTAGTCTTGGCTACTTACTTGCAAACATTTTAATTTTGTTTTTCCAATTAGATGGGAATCATTATTTCATATTCTGAAATTCTTTATGGAGCTTAACATGATTTCACATATATTAAAGTAAAGAACAAAGTAAATGAAGGCAAACAAATGAATGAATGCAAACTATTATATGGAATATTAGTATTTTGAAACACAGACAGATACTGGTACAGGTATTATTGTTCCTCGTACGATTACATTATTTCACATTTTACATTATCTGTTGGTTTATTAATGTTATCTTCAGGAAATACTGTTGTAAAATAAACACATATATGAGTCCTAATACAATCCAGCAACCATAGCAGTATAGCATGGGAACACAAGATAATTACCAAAGTAGCAGTAGGTAACAGAAAAATGCAATACATGTCAAACTGGTACAGAATTGGTGAAAACAGAGTTAAATAATTATTGATTTCTAACAGGAAAGTATATACAAAGTACAAGAAGATACGGAGATAAAGTTGATGGTATTTGATGACGGGTTTGGGACAGAATCCTTGCCCTGCTGAGATGAAGGATCACCATGAATCCTCTTTCAAGCAGGTGTATTGGTTCAGTGTGAAGCTCTGCGTTGAGCTTGAATGGGCTCTTGACAGGCAGATTGCAAAGTGAAGAGGTAAGATCTGTGCTTTGAATGCCTCTCAGGAGCACTGACGTTTAAGGAAGGACAGGGCTGATTTTATTAAATATAGTGCGAGGAAAGAGATAGATGATCAGCCGTCTAGGAAAATATGAATTTTAAGTCAGTTGATTTGGATGGGAAACTTAAAGGGATCAAGCAGGCTATGGAGGAAACTGGAAAGAATCAGTCTGTTGCATAAGACACACACACTTATATACATACATATATAAATGCATACATAGTCATATTTCAAAGTTTAGATGTTTAGAGAAAGCAATAGGCAATAAACACTGCTTCAAGCACCTTCTCAACAGCCTATGCTTTAATGGCAGGTTCTTTTTCACCCATGGATCTCCTGGAAATTATAGTTCAAGCCACTATATTTTTCACCAATAACTTTTAAAAAGGATTGCAGACATTTAAATACTGTTGGCTCCATATACACACCCTCAAAAATGGTGCCCCGTATTTTATCTCTACTAGCAATTGTATGCACATGTGGAAATATGTTAGTAACATGAAATCAAATCGGGTAAGTGGATGTAAGCTGCTTAAAAGTTTATTATTTTAAAGATCAAACTGCCGGTGAAGTAAATATTGAAATTATATCCAATGAGATTTTTGTTTTAATTCAGAAATGTTTGGCTGTTATAAATGCTATTATCTCTGGTTAGCTTTCATTCTAGGGGGAATTTTTTTTTTCTCTTGAATACAGGTAATTTGATTGTTCAACAACATGCCTCAAAAGCATAATTTCAATAGGTTCATTTACACTACACACATGACTAAATGTTGAATATAAAACATCTGATGACTAATTCAAAAGTGTTAATTTTTATGGCATTAACATTAAAAGAGGGACATAAAAAATAACCTTCTGCCCACCCATAATTACAATGATAATTATGTAACGCTTGTACTGATCTTGTACATTGGTTACACAATAGCCCTTTCCACAACTGTCTGATTAAATCTTGCCCAACACATTGACATGGAAACAAAATAGTATAATTAGATGAGTACATTGAATTTGTAATATGGTGACTTTATATATATATATATATATATATATATATTCAGAAGTATTCATCCCCTTGGACTTTTTCACTTTTCATTGTGTTACAACATGAAATCAGAATGGATTTAATGAGGAGTTTTTGCCACTGATCGACACAGAAAATATAATAATGTCCACGTGAAAATAATTATCCGCATATTGTTCTAAATTACAAATACAAAACAGAAAATAATTGAATGCACCCCTGTTCAGTTAATATTTGGTAGAGGCACCTTTGGCAGCAATTACAGCCATGAGTCTGTGTGGGTCCATCTCTACCAGCTTTGCACATCTGGACTCCCATTGCCGATTCTTCTTTGCAAAATAGCTCAAGCTCCAGTTGGATGGGGACCTTTCGTGAACAGTCATTTTCAACTCTTTCCACATATTCTCAATTGGATTGAGGTCTGGGCTTTGACTCTGAAAAATCGTTTTTTTAATTATTTCCTTTGTGTTAGATCTGCTGTAGGATTAATGTTTATCTACTGTAGGGTTTATGTCTTTCACACTGTTAGTGATAATTGATAGAATTCCTTATCTACTTCACAGTGCATAAAATTAAATGTTCACTCTTGTGTTGTTTGTGGTTAATTAAATTGTTTTAAAATAAAGAGATATGTGATTATTCTTTCATAATTTTAGATACATTTTAATAGATTCTAGACTAGATTCTAGCTAGACTCCTGGGTAACAGTTTATGTTGCTTAATGTGGTAAATAACATGAATAATTGTGTAATGTGTTATGAATATAAGCTGACTTAGTTATCAAAGCAGTGTCTTTTCAAATCAATCATTTACTCTAAATATGTATATTTTCCATTGTATTTTAGTAAATTCTCCAATATATATAATTGAAAATGTACTATTTGCTGATGACATCATCATATTTGCCTTCAGTTTCAAGAACTCTCAGATGCAAGCAAGAACACTGGACTAAAAATGACCCTGAGTAAAACCAAAATCATGTTTAACAGCTTTGTTAAATCAACATAAAATGAAGTAGATCAACAGATACTCAAAGAAGTCCAAAGTTATGTCTACCTCAGATATCAAATATCAGCACAGACGGAGATTTTATAGAATAAATCAGAAGAAGAGTATAAATGTGATGGAGCATTTGGAAGAAGCACACCGGGAAATCTACCTATTTGATCAATTCACACTACCAGTGCTCACTTATAGCTGTGAAACCTGGTCACTTAATAGAAAAATATACAGAATCTCTGGATGAAATGAGCATGGAAAGATGTATGCTTGGAATAACCAGTAGCGATAGGAAAATAAATGGGTCCGAGAACAAACCAAAATACGTGCCATCATTGAAAGAGTGAAGATGTTAAAATGGCAATGAGCCGGAGACATTGCTAGAAGAGCAGATCAGAGCTAGAAAAGGAAGCTATTGAATGGATCCCAAGAGATGAAAAAAGACCTAGAAGATGACCACATAAACGATGGGAAGATGAAAGAATAAACTCAAGGCAAGTGGGAATATCTTGCACTCCTCCCTGCCCCTCCTCAGCGGGAAGCCTGTTGCTTCCAGTTTTGTTGAGGAGGAAGGCCAGTCACAGAGGGAACATCTGACCACATGTTCCCTGAGGTAATTCCCCTCCCCCAGAAATGTGGCACACCTGCTGCCTGGCACGTCATCGCAAAATATAAGACTGACCATGTATTTAATTAAGTTAATTAAGTTAATTAAGTTAATTGGATATATTTTCCTGAACTTAATTAGCAACTGATTTAATTAGAAGTTAAAGTAGGTATGGTACCTCCAACCCCCCTGCCCACCTTTCTCTCTTTTCAGAATTAAAAGCAATATTATAGGAGGCGTCATGCAGATATAATTATAGTATAGAGGTCATAATAAATGGGAAATATTCCCTTGAGTAATTTGTATGAATTCATATAAACTTTTTTTTTTAATTCATATAAACTTAATGTACCTTTCATTTTACTTAGGCAGCCTAACATACTGTGTTGTCCTTTAGTTTAGCATTACATTAACTTTAAATAATTAATTCTATCTTCATCTCTCCAGGGAAGAGAGGGATTTCTGGAAGCTGGGTGTTGGGTGACTTCTTTGGACAGAAATATAAAGGAGGAATGGTAATCATAATTGGAATACAGTGAATCTAAATACAAAATGTCAGTGTACTATTTGCATTCTTATTCTTATTTCAATGTTAACTGGTTCTGTATTCTGGCACTCTGGTATACTCTTCATTGTGCCAGTTGCTGGTTCACTGAGGAATGGTGTGTATTATTTATTTAGTTATTTAGCTAGTTATTCATGTATTCATTGCCATTCTCAACACCGCACGATAAAATGTTAAATGTCAATTTTAAATGTCAGTGTAAAGCAAAATAAATATTTTTGAATATACCACAAGTTCATGTTGATGCTTGCAGGTATAGTGCAGTTGGATTTACTTTTGATCTTAAATCACAATTACGTTTTTGTACCCCTTAATTAGTGAAGTCAATCACCATGTTCTAATTAGAAAAACCACACATTAGCACTAATTTGGGTAATATTTTTTAATGTGTTAAGAGTTATTTAAACATTGTTTACAAATATATACTAGTTAATGATTAATTAAACACATGTAAGTGTTTATGTTTCAATTTAATTTCCTCCAAAATGAATGTTCCGATCTTACAGCCTGGAATGTGTTTTCATTTAATAAAGACACACTTCTCTTTCATGTTTGCATGTAACCTCATTTCGTTTCTGTCTTACATTGCATGTTTTTACACCTGTGCTTTAACCCAAAATGTAATGAAGTCAATACAAGACATTTATATTATTTGACCTTTATCACACCTACTGTAAATATCTAATAACATAATAAGATTCCAATTAATAATGTTGGGATTGACAACAGAGATGTTTTAGTTATAAATGATGCAATTCCGTGCTATTAAGATGTGTCTTATGGCTCCCTAGTAAAGGTTTTAGGACACTTAATTACTTAATGATGTGGAAAAGGCTGCTCAAAGAAGAAACCTTGTCGTTATAAACTCTGTAGCATCAATGCAACTTTTCAACAGAACACCAGGCACACAAATCTACTATAGGATTCATTTTAGTGTAGCTGGTACTCAGCTTTATCTTACTTTTCATAGCATCGTCACTGTTTCTTTCACTCTGACTAGAATGTGGAAGAAAACTGAATATGTTTCCCACAGCAAAAAAAAGTGGAAAATGAACAGTTCTATCGGTAATCTTTTAGTCGAAAATGTCACAAAAATATCTCTTCAGGCACTGAACTCTAACCCTCGTCCTGGGGAGCTGCAATCTTTGGGGAGATATAGGTGCATTTCAATCAATGACCACAGAATCTTGATTACACATTTCTAAATATATCCATACCACACATTTACTTATTGGATTGAGAAGCTCAAATATATATATATATATATATATATATATATATATATATATATATATATATATATATTAATTAATCACTAATCAAAATTGCTAATTAATTCTACATGCTCAGTAATTCTACATAAACTGGTCCAGAAAAGTTCACCGGCATCGTCTGTGACTGCAGTACTGCTTCCTGGTTCAATGTTCAATTCTACTGTTAAACCCACATGCTGTCTAGAGGAAAACTGCTCTCTTCTTTGACTGAACGGATAAAAGATTGCAACATTATCCAGTGAATTCAGTAGATAACAGATTACTTCAGCAAATAATAAGTGAAATGTGTAAGGAAGGTAATATAGTTCAATGTAAATAAAAGGAACATACAACACAAAACAAAAGTGAAAATAAGTGGAAATAAATTGAGTTTATAATATGATATGTAAATGATATCATTTATACATTCCAAGACATAAACCTGGTCTTATATGATGTAAAATACAGTTAATGTCAATGCTGATTTCTTCTTTCTGCTGCAGATTTAATTAGTGATATTTAGTTACACAAATGAAACAAATGCATTTCTGTATTAATTTTGAGCTTCCCTGAGTTGTTACCTTGATTGAACTTGCAGTGCTGCTGCTCAACATGAGAATTGCCTTAGTAGCACATTCATATGTATAAATACCTTTTGTTTAAATGTGCTTAATGCTGCAGGCAGCCAGCAGAGGTATTTGTCACAGCAGGCATTTTTTTCTAAATATGTTAAATAACCTTGTCTTCACTATCTGACAGAGAATACGATGAACCTGCTTATATGAAATCCCTTGCTGTAAAATGTGTTAATTGTGTATGTGTTATCAATTCAAACAAAAGTGGGATAGAAGGCATACACTAGTATCCCTTTTAGGTCTTAGTCCAGTCTGTTTCATTTCACCTTAAATTGACTATTGTACATAAATTGCTGTCTGTGGCATTAATATTAACCTAGTTACAAAGTGGCTGTTCAGGTCAAAATAGTTCTAGATATCCTGGCAAGTTAAGTTATTCTAACTTTTAGAATAACACAAATGACAAAGTATGTAAAAAACTCAAAGTAATATATTGTAAGAAAAAAATTAATTACTATGGCAACTTGTAATAGCCAGAATGTGCTATTGTTTTGTTACATATTTCCTTCAAATGTTAATGAACCCTAGCACTCTCTGTATTGCTATTATATGTTTGAATAATTAAGTAGAAAATGTGTTATATTCTCAGTGCTACAAGTTCAAAGATCATTGTTGTCCTTTTTATATTATTATTATTATTATTATTATTATTATTATTATTATTATTATTATTATTGTCTTGCATTAAATAATTAACAAAATTAAAATTAGAATGTTAAATTAGCCAGAGAGCAGCTGTATGTTTTTAAAAGGGTTTTAAATACTTTTCAGAAGAACCACCAGCAATCCACAAAAGTATTATTAAACAGTTATTTGTAATCCTATAAGCAGTTTGAAAATGACTTTAGCCATTAGCATACAATCAAGTTGTTGCTGGGAGTGACTCAATTAAAGAGTTAACATCACCCAACAAACATTAAACATTTTATTACTCAACACACTCCTATAATGAACTGATAGATTTGTTTAACCAGAACCAAAATTAAATCAATAAACATGTTCCTTCCAAAGATTTAATGGCCTATGTGGGGTGTCCCCAATTCAAATAACAACAATATACTCTTGTAAACGTTTACTGTTAAAGCTATGCCAAAATCATAATTCTTTTCCATATCCCAAGAAAATAACAGCATTTTACTCTGGTTCCAGACACGGCACTGTTGTACTGCAGCAGTCATAACTCTTACATCATTCCTTCTTATCATTTTGGAACTCATAGGGAATATTGAACAAGCCACCTGATCCACATGCTGAAATGCCTGGAGCAAAATCACAGTGATATTTTTCTTTCTACTAAACAGTACTGCTACACAGAGCATCTCGGAAAGAACTGGGAGAAAAAATAAAAACATCAATTCAGATCATTCAGTTCTCACTTAAGGCGATGTTCACCAAGCCTGAACTCGTCATTGGAGTTTTTGTTGTTCTTGTAGTTGTTGGTTTTTAACAGGCTTTTTTCAGATATATGTTTTGTATATGTATTAAATGTCTGTGTTTGTTTATACCGTAAAATATTAAGTAGTTTTGTCTTTTTCTTCCTTTTTGCATATAGCAGGTATGAATAAAATACTGTACATGAAATTGTTTTATAAATATGTATCTTAACATAACAAGACAATCATTGCAATTTCTCTCTATCCATATTCTTGAGTATCACATAAGGTGACAAGGCTTAATACACAAAATTCACATATATATTGTTTATCATTTTATCCTGTACTTCTAAATTCGTATTTCTTTGATTTCCTTTTCACTTACAATCAATTTTATTACTTTAATTGATAATTTATATTATACTTTTTATTGTTCAATTGGTTGTGGCACATTTTCTTTTTCTGATCTAAATCACTGAGGAAGGCCCACCTGTGTTGAGTAGAGTGTTGGCCGCCTCCAATTACCAGACCTTTTCTCTGTTTAGGACCGAAACGTATAGTTTTTAGATTAATTTTACCTCGTGTAATTGTGTAAAGAAGACTTCATTACCTGCCTTCTTGTGTGAATATGATTCCCTGTACAATAAGGAAAATAGAGAAATCTGTACTCCCTTGGTGTCCGTGTTTGCCGAGCATAAGGGTGGACTCAGTAAATCCTGGGGTGGCATAGTCAGTGTATTAAGGGATCAAGTGTCACAACCACCCATGACATGAACTTACCATTTACATGCTGCAAAGGATCTGTTTTGGAATATGATTAATTACACTTACTGCTGACAGACATAAGATCATCATCCATAAATATTTTTTAAACACACATATTGCCACATATGGTGCTCAAATTAAAATGTATGCACCTCCACAAACCCACCTGCTGAGAATAAATATTGTATCCTGGACATTTATTGAGGGGAATCCAATACTACCAAAGTAAATGGATTACCCTCATAAATCTTATCAAGCGTTAAAGCCAGCAGATCAACTACATAACTCATTTCTGAAATGCAGCATTGTATGCCATGCAAGACCTGCCAACACCTGAGGGCCATGGCTGGGACATTGTGGATTGTGTCCTGCAGGCAGGTTTGATGTCCAAGGAGCCAACAACTTGTGGCCTGATTGAGCTTACAGCTTTTCACTGTAACAAATCAATTGTGTTTGTGGGACTAATGGCCTTGCATGCACTCAAGCCTACTCTTGCATGACCACTGATGGCTGCCAGAATCCACCTCCCACACCACTGGTGATGATCATATTGAGAATAGAGAAGAGGAGGATACTGAATGAGAACAAACTGTGACGTGAGCGTGCAGGGACAGAACATGTATTTGCTTATTTAAATGACAATTGCTGCTTGTGAAGAGAGTGCGGTGCCGCCACAATCGGATTCAACTCATCGTCTCAGGTATACCTCCGACCGTCAGATCTACAAATCCCCAAAAGAGTGGCAATCTCTCTTTGCCAAAAGAACAGTCCCCTGACTCCGGGGATTGAACATCCTATTCAAGTCTAGAGGGAATCAGGAAAAAGGCTGATTTAACACACTATGAGCCCCGTTACACTTGCCAGCTTTAAGTCACATTGCATTCTACTGCACAAATCTCTGCAGTTAAACTTAAGACCTTTTTGGTGTTTAACAGCATCTTGCGTACCAGTGCATTGCTTATAGACCATCTCTCCCTCTGCAAGAATGTCAGTAAGACATTTTAAATATAGTCCTGATTTGGATTCAACTGATTACTGTACACCACTTGCATAATGAATAAAACATGTCTGTAAGAATGAATACGGTCCCAAACAGATACAGAAATGTCTAACGCAAACTTTTGCATACCCAGAATGCAAAGGGAAATACATCTTAAAATTATGTGTCAGTAGATTGGTACTTAGTTTCGCTCTAGAACAGAACAGTGAAACTATTCTCAATGACATTGCTTTCTTTGCAGACTTAAGTGAATTGCCATCATATATTCAGAACACGTAATAACCAGTGATTAAACCAGTTTCTTTCTCATTGGCATTAATAATACGCTTATTTCTGATTCCAAAACAGAATCTTTCCACCTGCATGCTCAAATATGCTAATCATTTCTTCCATGTGTGTTTAATTGCATGAATATTCATAGCTGTATCACGTTGCCCTTGAAATTCCCCTGAAATTGTTCTAGTAAGGTAAACTTGGGTCGATGCAGTCTTAATACATTATTAAATATACCAATGCATTAACAATTGCAGTATATAAAGAAATAAACCTGTCTTTCATAAACTACTCTGTATTATTAGTATCTGACGCGATAATTATCAGTTGTTCTGTAAGTCAATATGTGTCATCTTGTTCTCCCTCACTATTGCCTGCTAAATAGTGAATGGGCGAAAGGGTCAGAGGAAAATTAAAAAGCATTCTAAAATCCTCCAGATTCCATTTTACATTTGATCTTGCTCAAGCAGATGTCTAATTTATCAATTTATTAGGGCATCCAGGTCAGAGATGTAATAAGCCCATGTTAATAAATCATAAGGCAGCGACTGGAGTTTTTCCAGACACAACAGGATGAAGTGTTTGTTCACACATCTTGCTAGAATCCTTAATCACACTCCATACCCTCGCTTCCTAAATTGCTTTGGTTAATTACTGTGCTCGCGTTGCGTTTAAAAAAAAATCCCCTAACTCCGAAAGGTATCTGGATTTAGAAAGGCACAGACCGCTCAGATTGTTTGCTATAACAGATTTTCGCATTGCCTTTCCCTTGGGACCCCAGTGACCTACATGAAATAACATCCTGAGTATCCTGCTTTCTCTCACTTCTGATTCTCCACAATTGGAAAACAAGGTTCAATAAATGATTATGTCAGGGATTATCTGGATTCCACGAGTCTAAGCCAACACGACCTTAGCAGGGCTTTGATGCTTAAGAAAATCATGGATAATCTCATTAAGACACAAGGGGGAGAAATCTTAGTTTTGTATGCAGGCCTTTCATATATTCACTTCCACTGTCCTGAGCCATATAAATATGTAGGGAAAGCAACTAATACCAATTTTCAATTGGATTCATTGTTTCTATTTACAATTTCTGAAGACTTGCCATTAAAAAGGGATTTAGAGGTGTGCCAGATATGAATAGTGTGGGATAGGATTTGGGATGCAGTTCACAATATATTGAAAGAGTGGGGTAAGTTTTGTTTCAGAGTTGGGGGGGACGCACATTTCAAGTCCTCCCCGGAGTGGGAGGCGGGGTGGGGAGTTATCGAATGGGGGAGATGCATCCCCTACGCTTTTGGAGCCATACTTCATTGGGGGGGACAATTTAACATTCTCTCCACATTGGGGGGGATGCGTCCCCTCCATCCTACCCTGGGAAGGTGCTGTGCAGTGAACTAGGTCTTGAAGCTGTTGTTTAGCTCATTTTTTAAACTGACCTGGAGTTACCTGGGTGGCGTGGCTCCTTCTGGTGGTGATAAGCTTCCTTCTCTCTTTGAAATACTCCATTGAGACTCCGAGGTTCGATAGAGAGGCGTCGCTGAGGAGGGGAGTCAGACCAGTGGAAAGAAAGACTGCACTGAAGTGTGCCACCAGGGGGAGCCTTGCCGAAGGCCACCCAGGAACAGATCCTTACCTGCTCTGGTGACAAGGACAACAGAGATCAGGACTGTGCCGCGGGGCTTTGATCAACAAATACTTATTTTTACCCTTTTGTATTCCTGTATTGCTGAGTTTCTAAAGTCTGCATTTATAGTTCTAAAGGAGGGTTTTGCTACTAGTTTCTTTTGGGTAGACTTTTAGGATTTTAGGACTTTTTTCATCTTTAGTGTAGAGATTTAGTCTGTTTTATCTGAGTGTTAAAGGTGATTTTTTTGTAGAAATGTCTTGTTTTAGGTAATTCCCCTACTGTAACAGTGGAGCACAGACTTCTTGCCCTGCCTATGTGTGAGATATGATTTTAATTAAGGAGGAATAAAATAATTTCATACGTACCTGGTGTCTGTGGATTGGGTGTGCTGAGATCCGGTCAGAACCTGCTGGGGGGGGGGGGGGGGCATAAGGATGATTTTCAAGCTCCTGATCTTCAGTAAACCTTGGTGTGGCATAGTCAGTGATACTGAGTGTCACTACCACCCATGACAATAGTTATACATTTATGAGCTGGTTGGTTTTCCAACAATGAAGGAGCTGTAACTGCTTGAGCAGCCTGGAACCATATACTGGCAAACACACATTTAAAAAGGAATATGTTTAAAAATGAAGAAACAAAACTATATTTCATATTTCATAGTTTAACACATTGTATTTTGTGTTCATAGTTGTGTCATTGTTTCAGTACTTGTTCATGATTACAGCAAACAAACAGCTTCTAATGAGTTCTTCAGATGGATTATCAGGACACTTGTTGGGAACTAAATGGTCTGAGAAATTAATCTGAAATTCAGTCCAGCCTGGACTACTGCAACTCCCTCCTGGCTGGTCTGCCTGCAACTACTACCCGCCCGATCCAGCTCATCCAGGACTCTGCGGCATGTCCCGATACCGGCACGCATTCAGTTCAAGACATTGAGCTTCACCTACCGTTGGACTCGGGTTTCCCTCCAATAGTGAGAGAAACCTTTGTCCAGCAGGGGGCTTTTTGAGCTGTATTTGACAGTCTTTCTTTTTTCCTTGCAGGGAGCTGATCCCTCAGGCCAGACCAGACGAGACGGGGAGGTGCCGGTTGACAGAGCTGCAGAGTCCTGGGTCCTTGGAGCGGTCCGGAGGCCGAGGCGAGTGGAGATTGGGACGGACCGGGAGGGACAGGGGACCTAGCCAGAGGAGTCGGAGGACTCCTCACGGAGTGGGTCCCATCCAGAAGCCCGGCCGACCATCTACCCGGAGCCCGGCCTGACCAGGACTGCTCCCCGCTGACGTCACCAGCCAGGATCCAGGAGAGGCCTCGGATTCCAGGGACCGACCAGGCCGATCGGCAACGTCCCTGAGGGAGGCCTCCTGCAGCCAGGGCCCGGACTTCTCCCCGCAAGGCCCGCTCCCTGCAAGAGCCCCGGAGGTGGAAGCTGCTCCCCAGCCAGGTGGACTTGCCCCGACCTCCGGATTGAGAGCCTCCCGACCCTTCTCCCAGGTAGGAAAGCGCAGCATGGCCCAGCGAACCGCCGGTGTGAGGCGCCATAATGCGGTGCGCTTCAGCCGTGAGGCTGGAGCCGAGACCGCGGCCCTCACCCGGCTGGAGTTCAGCAGGTCCGTGCTGCAGAGGGGCCTGGGCTTTGCCCCTTCTGAGCTGAACTGTGTGGTAAAACTGCCTGGACCTAGGGACGTGTTTGAGGTGAGCTTTAAGAACCCTCAAGTGCTGGAGAGTTTTTGGAACCTGTATAGGGAAAAAAAAGACAGCATGCTCCTGAATGACTTTGTGGTCGACGCCCTGACAGATAGAGAAATTAAAATTGTAACTATTCAGTTTTATAACGAAGCAGTGGCAGAATATGATGTAGAAGTATGGCTGAGGAGACACTGTGAGATCCTGTCTGAAAGCAGGAGAGTTAATGATGAGGATGGGGTCTGGACCGGTGCTCGGCGGTGGCAGGTGCGCCTGCAGGTGGAAGTGGCCGCCATCGGCGGAGTACGCCATCTGCCGAGCACCGTGGTATTAGGAGCAAATAGGGGGCTTGTCTTCTACCATGGCATGCCCAAATTATGTAGGAACTGCGGGGCCCTGGGTCATTTAGCCGCAGCCTGTACTGTTGTCAAGTGCAAGGTCTGCGGCGGAGAACATCAGACCAGGGCCTGCAAGCAGGAGAGGGCCTGCAACCTGTGCGGTGGGGGAGGGCATCTCTTTAGGAATTGTCCCTCCTCCTATGCAAATAGGGCGCGGGCCCTCGGGGGTGGTGGAGAGAGAGAAAATCAAGCGGAGGCTCCTCCAAAGGTGATACCCCAAGATGGGGGTAGAGAGGAAACAATCCTCAGGAGCCTCATAGGCTCCCTCTCTGACTCTGGGTCAGAAGTGGAGGCAGAGGGGGAGTGGACAGTGGTAGCGGGGAAGAGAAGGAGGGCAGAGAAGAGGAGCATGGGTAGGGGGGGTATGATGAATAAAAGGGTTCATTCTGCAGATTCTCCCCCCCCTGCCGGCTCCTCCCCCGCTGCAGAGTCCCCTCCCTCTAATTTCTACACGCCCCACTCTGACTCCGGAGAGGAGAGTAGTGGGCCTTCTCCACTGCCCCGAGTGGGCAGCCTGGTGGATGAGAGGCCCCCTAGAAATAACATTCCTCCTGCCCCACAACTGAGACTCTCCCAGGGGAGGGGTCAGGTATGCCCTCCCGGCAGTAGTGGGACAGCCGCAGGTCCTCAGGAGACGAGAGTCAGCGCCAGTGTCCTTTCCCAGAAAGACATCAGGGACGTGATGGTAAGGTCACTGGCGCTGGGGGAGGAGGCCTGCGGCGGCAGACAGCCGGGAAGGGAGAGACCACCCCCTCCCCCACCATTAGTTAAAAGAACAACTAGCGGGGTCTACACAGTTTTCTCCCCAGTTGTACATAAAGCCTCTGCCCTGCCATCTGTTCGTCGGGCCTCGGCCTCAAAGGAACCAGGGAGAACCTCCAGCACCACGGGCCCTGAGCCCAGTGGAGTTTTGCCAGCCTTACCGGGTGGCGGGAGCCGAGCCCCCCCCATAGTCTTCCTAGAGGATCAAGCGGTGAGGCAAATGATTGAAATGATGGGTGCTAGCGCTAAGCTAGGTGAGGGAGAAGAGAGGAGTGGGGAAGAGAAAGGTTTCTTTACATGATTGTTACGGAGCGGGTAATTGCCCTCACAGCCATTATGGCATTAACCATTATTTCAATAAATGTGAGGAGCATTGCTGAGGTGAAAAAGAGGACCGATGTTTTAAACTCTCTGGCTGGAATGAAGGCAGACATTATTTGTTTACAGGAGTGCGGCATCCCGTTCCAAAAAGAATATAAAGATCTCCGGGACACTTGGACCCTAGGAGAATCCTTCTGGTCGGGGTCCAATGTGTCCCGAGCGGACGGGATTGCCGTACTCCTGAAAAACCCCTTCTTAACAGTAAAAACATTTAAGGTAATAGAGGCGGGCAGACTGGCCAGCCTCGATTTTAAATACAAGGGGGCTGTATTGAGGCTGGTCAATGTCTATGCCCCCACCAGCCAGAGAGAGAGAGTCCTCTTTCTCCCTCAGCTACGCCCGCTCCTGATCGGCACCTTGCCAGTTATCATTTCAGGTGATTTCAACTGTGCTCTGAGGGATGTAGACCGGAGTAAGCCCCGCAACGATAGATCCAGCAGGGACCTCGCTGCGTTCGTGGAGGACTTTGAACTCTGCGACACAGGTCGGGATCTGGTCCCCTTGTTCACCTGGGTGAGTTCTTCTGGCTCCTCCTTCTCCAGGATAGATCTCGTCCTCCTCAGTAAGCCACTGGAGAGGACCGCCATGTCTTCGGAGGCGGTCTTCTTTTCAGACCACAGGCTCCTGACGACAGAGGTGCTCATTCCGAGCACACGGGAGTCGGGGCCTGGGGTCTGGAAGCTCAACACCTCTCTGCTCGATGACCCTCGTGTGATTAAGACCTTTAGCAGACGCCTCGAGGAGTGGAGGACCCTGAAGGACCTTTTTGATTCTCCCATAGAGTGGTGGGAGATGATGAAGAAAAGAACCAAGGGCTACTTCATTCAGCTGGGGAAACGGAAAGCTCGCGAGAGGCGGGCGAGATATTCCCATCTAAACGCCCGCCTCCAGCGCCTGAGTCTTTTACAGCTCAGAGGCTTCGACCTAGCTGAGGAGGTGGCCCGGGTCAAACTGAGTCTCTCCGCCCTCTATCGGGAGGAGCAAGAGAAGATCAAGGTCCTTTCCAGGGTCCGCATCATGGAGGACGATGAGAAATGCAGCCGCTTCTTCTTCAAGAAAACGAAGGAGAGGCGGCCTGCAATGTCCTCCATGATCGACTCTTCGGGGCAAGAGGTGGAGGGCAGAGAGGCTGTTGAGACAGTGGTGCGGGATTTCTACAGGGAGTTGTACGACCAGAAGGTGGTGGATCAAAATCTGATCCATCACTTTCTGTCCCTGTTGGAGTCCCGCAATGAGGGGGACGAGGAGGAGGAGGAGGATCCAGAGATCACCACCACTGAACTCTCCCAGGTGATAAAGAGTCTTAACTCTGGAAGGACACCGGGTCCCGACGGGATCCCTGCTGAGTTCTATAAGATCTTTTGGGAGGTGCTTAAGGAAGATCTGGGCCAGGTCCTGGGGTCGATGTACAGAGAGGGCAGATTGGCCCCTTCGATGAAGAAGAGTATCCTCTCCCTTCTTCACAAGAAGGGAGACCCAAAAGATCTGAGGAACTGGCGGCCAGTCAGCCTCCTGTGCACCGACTACAAGATTCTGGCCAAAGCACTGACGCTCCGGCTGCAGCGGCCACTCCCTCAAGTCGTGGGTCCCGACCAGGTCTGTGGTGCCCGGGGGAGATCGGCGGCCGACAACGCCATGCTGCTCAGGGATGTCGTGGCCTACTCGAACGAGAGAGGGCTTCCCCTGGTCCTAATCAGCTTGGACCAGGAGAAAGCCTTCGACAGAGTGGGCCACGAATACCTGCAGCTTGTCATGGAGAGGATGGGTCTCGCTCTTGGCCTGAGGAAGTGGGTCAAGATCATCTACAGCGGCCTAAGCAGCAGGGTCCTTGTGAACCGCCACCTGACCGAACCATTTCCGGTCAGGTCGGGGGTCCGGCAGGGTTGTCCCCTGTCGGCCCTGCTGTACGTCCTCTGCTTGGAGCCGTTCATGCAGGCGATCCGCCGGGACGTCCGGGTGACAGGTTTCCATCTCCCGGGTTCCGGCGGAGAGCAACTGAAGGCCCTGGCCTATATGGACGACGTGGCCGTGGTTTGCACGGACGCTCCGTCCGTGGCCAGGGTCGAGGAACTGCTGGACGGCTTCTGCGGGGCGACGGGGGCCGCTGTGAACAAGGCCAAGAGCGAGGTCTACCTCTCCAGGGCATGGCCTGTCGGCCGGGGCCCGCCAACCGTGTTCCCTGTGAAGCCGTCTATCAAGGTTCTGGGGATCACGATCGACGGGACCAACACGGGCACCCGGAGCTGGGAGGAGGCCATAGCAAAAGTCCAAAGGAAGATCCACGGCTGGAGCACAAGGACCTTGACGATGGCTGGTAAGGTGCTGGTCGTAAAGGCCATCCTCTTCCCGATACTCCTCTACGTAGGAATGATCTTCCCCCCAGACAAGGTCATCGCAAAACTAGTGACCCGAATTATATTTCGGTTTGTCTGGGGGAGCAAAATGGAGAGGCTGAAAAGAGTGCAGACGGTGAAGGGTACCCTGGATGGAGGCAGGGGGGTCCCGGACGTTGTGCGGCTGATAAAGGCGCAGGGGCTGGCCTATGTGGTCAAGAACATCCAGGCTGCTGGCAAGAAAGTGAGTTTCATGAACCGCTTTTATTTTGCCAGCAGCCTGAGACCATTCGGCCTCTGCACCATGGATAACACCAGGCCGCACTCGTGGGATCCCCCGCCGTTCTACAGGGCGCTCCGAGCCTTTGCGCTCGAAGTAGGCCTCCATAAAGTCGCCGGATAGAAGATTTCCCTCCCGAAACCTGCCGGTTTATCTGGGCTAACGCTACGCACGTTTGCCTCACGAACACGCAGAAAGATGTCTCCTGGATGGCTGTGAGTCGGTGTCTCCCCACCCGAGTGTTCATGCACAGAAGGGGCATAGCTCCTTATGACACCTGCCCCTATAAGGGTTGCCTGGGGAAGGAGACGGAGGCTCACATCTTTAGTGAGTGCCCCTCCGCCCACAGGGTCTGGCTCCTGTTTTCTCCGTTCCTCCACAGGTTTGCCGTTCCTGCGCGGGCGACCGCCCAGCAGATCCTGTACGGTCCGGCCAAGGGAATTTCATCATCAACCCTGAGGTGCTGGTGGCGTGTCGTCTGCGCAGTGAAGCAGGCACTGTGGGAGGGACGGAACATCTGTTTGTTCAATAAGCAGGAGCTGGACCCGATCGTCATCGCGCGGAGGGGCATGGTGTTTGTAAAAGACTATGTCAATCTGGAGGTCCATCAGAGGGGCAAGGAGGAAGCCTATAAGAACTGGCGCATACAAGATCTGGGGGAGCTCAGGATCCCATGACGGGACCCACCTCCGGGGACGGTCAGTTCCCCCTGCTGGAGCCCGAGTCCAAGATCTTTTAAAGATTTTACGGTTGATTGTTTTTAAAAAGATTTAAAAAAAACTAATCTTAATTGTTTTTAAAGATTTAGTTGTTTTTAAATCACATTGTTCAGGGTTTTTTTTGGTATAGTTTTGTTATATTTTGTTGTCAAATACATTGACCGTTTTGGGTTTAATTTAAAATGCATTAGACCTTTTTTGTTTGTTTTTTATTTTTTCCTTTTAATTGTTTCTTTATTTTGTTTAATGCATTTTCAGTTATTTTCAATGTATTTGACCCTTTTGTTGGTGTGCAGTTTTTGCTTTTATCACGTTTGTTTTGTTGATTTGAGCACGTTTATTTTAAAGTTAATTGTTTTAGTTTGTGTTAAAATCACAAAGATTTTAAATTTTTTTAAGTGATTTTAAGGACTGACATTTTAATCACAAGTATTAAAAATTGAATTGTTTTTATTTACGTAATGTAAAATACTCAACCCAATAAACAGTATTAATATCTGATACGTCCCCCATGTGGGGACAACATATTAAACGGATTTTTGCAACGGGGAGTCGGAGAGGGAGCTTGCTCCACCCGCTTTACGTATCGGCCCGGTATTGCAGTGTTTCCGGGAAAGGTGCACGCACCTCCTTATCATTCTTGGGTTGAAAGAAAGACAAAAAAGCCTGCCTGCCATGATAGAATGTACGTGCTTTGTGATGTCATTGCAGCCTGCCGAGTGATGAGTTCTGTGATGTCATCACTGACCTGGCAGTAAAGGGAGAGGCAGAGAAAGGCACAGCACGGTGCTGAGCTCCCTCGCTGACTGGGCTAGGAAGACACAGGAAATAAACAATTGTAGTATTCACCTACCGCTGTCTCAACCACATTGCACCAAGCTACCTTCAGACCCTCGTCTCCTGCACCAGAAGACTAATTCTGCCTCCTTGTCACTTCTCTTCCTCCAGAGCTACTACTTTTCATCCCTGGCCCCTACGTGGTGGAACAACCTTCCCACTGAAGTCAGGACAGCAAAGACACATCTCTTCAGAGTATACCTGTAACTTAGTGGTTTATTCCACTGAGTGGTTCAGCTCTCCTGTAATGTTTCACTTTATATAACGTTTTCATCATACTGCTTGTTTTTACATTGCTACTACTCATGGTTTATTGTGGTTTGCCCTATGCCCCCTTTCCCTTTGCTCTTAACTATGACTTCAATACATCTTTTCTGCTACCATTAACTACCTTGTAATAATGCATAATTACACTGTTCTATTGAGTAACTACAATGTAAATAGTCTGTAACTAGGGAGACTTATTGAAAAGTGTTACCAATAATAATAATAATAATAATAATAATAATAATAATAATAATAATAATAATGTTACTTTCTGCACCCATCACATTGCTTGAGACTTTTGTTGGGGGTTAGATAAGGCACATAACTAACCACAGAAGATTTCAAGCACTCAAAACAGGATTTGCAAATGTAATAGCCAAAACGTAATACACAAATAAAATCTAAAGATGTAGATGACATTAACCACTACTTTAGCTTTACATTATTCAACCGGGAGAAATCATTTCTCTCCAGAAATGTAAAGCAAAAGACCATTTGAACTCTAATATTGACTTCCAGTTGAAAGAAGAAGAAAAAACTGCAGCTGGTAGAAGGCGCAGAGAAATAATGCACAGTGAGAAACACAGAGGCAGGAGCCGAGAGCAGAATACAATGTAAAAAGTGGATTAAGTGCTCTAACTGAAGGGAACCATTCAGAGGTTGAAAGGTATAGCATGTTGTCTATTCATTTTTTAAGAGCATAAAATGTCTGCTGCTGAATACCAAGGAGAAAACCCTGTTTGAACCATTTTAAAGGCTCGCTTCAATCAGATTCCCTTTCTATTCATGCACACTGAGTATGAATCCCAAAATGACTAAAAGGTGATCCTGGAAAAAGGGGCCCCAAGAGCAACATACTTGTGTGGTCATGCAAAACGGATGGTTGTTTTAAAGCGTAAGAGATCATGGCCGACGACTTCATGCTATTAAGGGAGATGTTCCTCCAAGTCCATTCCTTCACTTACATTTACATAGCCGTTTTTTTTCTGCTTTTCTCCATATTGTATCCTTTACACACAGTATACATATTTGAAGAATCTTACTACATTTAAAGAATAAAAATCAAAGCCCTAAAATGCCTTTAATGTGTGCTGTGTTCTGGAAGACACACCTGTTAGCTACAATTTGCTTCACGGCACACAGCAAAACTGGACTTTGTGATGGAGTGGCCCAGAGCTATCTGCATCCTTCCTATTTCCTTGTCTTGCACAACTCATTAGTTTGATTTCTGTCTCTCCTCTTTGATAACATTCGGAGTTCCCTGTGCTTCTGGTATGCTAATATCTTTAAATTGCCTAAAGGCTGGAGATACATTAGGGCAGTAAAATGCCGCATTTTGCCTCACTGCCTACATTTACATTGCTGTTTACGTCTGATTTGTGGTACCGAGGAGGGAAATGAAAGCATCTCAAGTGTAACAGGTTTTGTGCAATTGCCTATTTAGGTCTTAAATGCAGAAGTTAACATTGTCAGGATCTGATCAGCAAAACACGGCTCATGCTTTCATTAGTATTATAAGAATGTGAGGCGTGAGCAATAGCATTAGTACTGAGACAGACTTGTTAAAAAAGAAGTCAGCTGAATTATCCATCTCCACCAATGTTACTGTTGGCTAATACTCAAAACAATATGGGAATTTACTTTTTTTTCCTTCTCAGAGCTCTATATTTACCCTGAATTAGACTTGAATACAAAAAGTGAATAAATGCAAGTGCTTTCAAATCTGGGAGGTGCATTTCGCAGGTTCATATTCACATTGTGATCTTTGCTACTCTGATAGTGATTTTCTTCTATTTAAGAGCATATTCAAATATGGCCCGTGACTCATATAAATCAACAAAAGGATACCAAGGATAAAATGGAAAATGCGACTGTTCTCCATCTTGAGGTTTATTTATTATTCTGCAAAGGTTTTAGTCTCTATGACTTACTTGGTGGATTTGAAAATCAAGCCCTCAATATGTATCCTCAGAGGGATGTGCCGGGTAATTTTATTTATAAGTCAAAAACTGAGCTAATAATCCTTTAAAATCTGGATGGATTCTCAATTTCTTAGGAGACTCAATATTGTTTGGGATCTTAAGAGCTTACAAGCTGCCAAATGCAGACTGCTTTAAAATCATTGACACACCAATAGGTCTGTTATTGATCCTGGAAAGTCACAGATAAACAGCTTTTAGTGTAAGTCAGCTATTACAGTGCATCGATACTCCCCGTTCAGACATGATGCCAGCTGCATCTCTGGTGTTTTTTTTTTCTTCTATTTTATCTCCCAGTCCCTCACTTTAGTACTCCCTTCCAGTTAGTTACCATCTCCGATTTTATGTTTATGGAAAAGGGGAGAAAGACTGGTCATTTACAACCTCCGTCTCTACAGTGTGATAGACATTGCTTGAAATAGCTCAGTCAGGAAAAGGCACCATTTGATGAGAAAGCTCATTTGAATTTCTATAGAGCATAATCAGATTTTTTTTAAGGAAAATAGTTATCAGAGAGATTGATTTAAGTTTTGTTTTTACTTTAAAAAAAAGGTCATATACTTGTTCTCAAATGTACTTCCAGTTTATAAATTGCCCACAAAATCCTTTTATTATTTCAGACTATAATTAAGACCAGTAGTGTCTGGGTAATTTTATTATTTTATTTTTTTAATCTATAATGTTCTTATAATGCAGGAACAAGGATAAAAATAAACACGTTTCTTACTTTTTCATCTGAATAGCTTCAAAACTAATCTTTTGTGCAATGCAGAGAAACTGTTCAGTGCACTCCAATTCCCAGATGCCCAATTTACAACCGATTGGTCTCAGAATCATGTTGCGCGTGGGGGGTAAAGTCTCAGAATAAACACACTCAAAAACATTTTTAATACAGCAAGCGCCTGGTACCAGTCATTTCAGATATGTGGTGAAGGATAGGTCATGAAACCATTTGACATGCTGCCTTCTCACAGTTAACAAAATGATGCCAGCTTCGTGTGGGAGCAATAATGGAATCAGATTCGCTCTCTTGGGATTCCATGTTGCCGGGGAAGAAGGTTTGATTGGTGGCGATCTTGTTCTTACCATTGATTGACCTACTTTTTCAACTTTACTGCAGCAAAAATCGTGTTCAGACAAGCCACAACACAACAGCAAATGATTTGCCAAAGTGATGGTGTAGTTTCTCAAAGTATTCACTTACTGCAAGAAGTTGCCCTAGCATTTGGGAGGTTATTTTTGAAAGTATCTGCTACTTTTTTGATTCTTGTTGTCATTATTGCTTGTTTGTTTTTGTGAACAGGGCTTTGCAATGTCTGTTAAATGAACCGTTTAGATGTTTTCAGCTGGATGGGCAATCCCATGATGACCATGCCCTTTGTTCCTACCCAATTACAGTTCAGACTGGAGACCCACGGCCCTTTAAGTTACATACTGTCAACAGGCCGCCTTCATTCATCAGTGAATATATATATATATATATATATATATATATATATATATATATATATAATATGTATATACCTTTGAACCTATTTGGATTGTAGGCATATTAAAGTTTCCAAGAACTGCATGGAAAATCATGTAGAGTATGCAAAGATATCATAATGCAGATTTCCTTGTAAACCATGCATACTTTTTGTTATATCGAGAAACACAAATAGAAGACAATCCTAATTTAAACAGGAGTGGTTTTAACAAGCATGGTATCAAGCATTCCTACAGCTGGTTTCACTGATCTGTATTAGCGCTAGTCTGGGACTACTCAACCTAAAATGACATTGGATAGTCTAGCACAAGACTAATGCTACTCTGGGTCTGTGAAAACAGATCTTAGAGTTTTACGTGTCCTGTGTAGTAGTAGTAGTAGTACTAGTAGTAGTGATAGTATTAGGAAAAGTATTAATGTGCAGCATAACCTATACAAATTATAACAGAGCCACATCAAATTGCATCAGTAGCGTGTCTGTCAGAAATTCTTACATATATTCCTGAATAGGCAATGTTCAGTCATATTCATACCATGGCAAACAGTATTTTGTAAATCCTCCATTGGCACTATAGGAAGCATATTTGTCCACTCCTCCTTGCACAACCTCTCCAGCTTGTGTTGCTTGTGTGTGTGTGGCCTGTGTTTCTTCAGTTCATACCACAACATATTCTGTTGGACAGAGGCTATTAAAGTGGCCAAATACAGAGTGTGAATTTTGTGTTTTTTAAAACAATTGGTCGAAAACATGGATGTGTACATAGGATTGTTTTTCGTGCTGGAAAATCCATTTGCATCCAAGCTTGAATTTCTTGACAGAGAGACCAAGGCTGAATGGCTTAAAAATCCTGGTTTAATATGAAATCCATCCATCGCTCTATTCGAACATAGGCAACAGGACCAGAGAATACAATACAGTCCCAAAGCAAGACAGAGCTACTGCCATTCTTCATAATAGATCATAAGTTCTTCCTGACATTAAAAGAAAAGGCTTGAATTCTCCAAAAGACATGAATTCCCAAGTCACTTGGGACCAGGCTTTACGGTCAGATGAAACAGAAATCAAAACTTTTTTGGTTTCACACACCAGTGAAGAAAAGAAAAGAAAAAAATATCTTCCTGTTTTAAAACAGCATCTGTTATAACAATATGTTATATTGGTACAGTGATAAGTAAATAGAGCTGTGTTCTAATTAGTGCAAGTACTCATTCATTTTCTTTTATTTACATGTATGCTTCTCATTTAGATTTAAAGGCAGCTGGTTGGCCCTGACATGCTAAGATTAAGTCCAAATATTGAATTAATTGGCAGTATAATATGAAAAAAACAAAATAGAGAGAAATAGAGAGAGATTTTCCAATATCATCTCAGCCCACATTCAAGCTTAAATAACGTGTCAAAGTTTCTAGTTATCATGACCACCTTTCTACACCTCTTATAAACTCATCTGTGTACTTCATTTATATGTACGAGAAACGGAGTGAAGGTTTGACTGAATTTGCATTTGTTGTTTGTTTGGTTTTGATTGTTTCTTGATTTGACACGACAAGCAGGATTACTATTTGTGGATGTGAACTGTTGACTGGCATTGCCATGGCAACATTTATCTTTGTCGTCTGCATATGTTCAGAAGGCAAATTTGTAATTAGATTGTGATCCTATGTGCATCACTGTTTTTTAGTTTATTGCTGTCTCTTACTAAAAAAGGCAGGAAGAGAACCTTATTTAAACTTCTTATTTTCCCTCATCATCTCGTAGAGTGGTAAGCACTATAGCAGTCAAGGCCTGCTCCCCCCCCCCAAAAAAAAATGCTTATATCTGACTTTGTTTATGGATTTAGCCCTCAGCATCTATCAAAAAATTTAATGGGATATTAAATATCGCTCTTTACCTTGTTTAAATATTTAGCCACCATCTTATGCAAAAATCCCCTGTACACTAAGTATAGTGTTTCCAGGGTAGTTTAATAAAACATGACTCACTGTGCATTCATTGGCTGAATGTTTCCAGAAAGTACTGTCTCTTCCCCCTGTTATCCTCTATTGAAAAAAAAAAAAAAGTTATAATTGGAGGTTTGTTCCAAAGGTATTAATTAGTTAGTTGTCAGGGGACCCTTCAAAGAGGAGGCTGGAATTCAAATTAATTTTAATAAGATCAAGGGAGTGGTATCATTTTATACTGTTTTAATAGGCTTTTAATATTTAGATTTCCAAATCTGGTGAATAGTCCTGTTTTAATTTTCAGTAACTTAGTTCTTGGTAACACCATTATTGAAAGTTATGAATATAATATTTAAACTGTACCATTTTCCACCACTCTTTCTTTCAAACCAGAGGTTTCACTCTCATGGCTGTAGTCCGAATATTGCATCGGGAGTACAGCACACTGAAATCCCTTAGGTACTCCATTGTGTATAATATTGCTTGCCTTTGATCAAAGATGTCACAAATCCATTCATTGCACATATAGTCTCAAGCCACTAGTAAAAATACAAGAGCAGAAATGATAAGGATCAAAAGGCATTGATTAGGCAAACGATGATGCATTTCTTTCGGTATCCTTTCAGTGTGGCCAGATATGCAATAAGCAGTTCATACTGACATTACAAATGTGTTGCTGATGAGGCAATTTTTCTCTTCACCTCCTAAAAGCAATGAAAGCAAGCACTTAAAATTCAACAGTCACTGCAGCAATAACTAGGCTTTTTCTCTGGTAAGATTTTCAATAGTGTGGAGATTCAGAGCCAACGTTGCCATATCCCACAACTCTGTTACTGTGAATTCCAATCATTTTCTTGATGGAAATTAGCTCTCTGTTTACCCACGTACGAGTCGTTTAAAGAAGAATAGCCTTGCAATTCAACATGTTTTCCTTTGTTCTGGGATAAGTGAAAAATCTAAGCTGAATGACAATTGCAAGAGCACTACTAATGATAAATCCTCATTGACTCTTTACACTAAATGTCCATAAGTGTCACTATGGATCTGCTGCAACGTAATTAGAACATTGTTTTCACATTGGCTGGATCTAATGAATTCGAAATAGCTCATTAAGTTCACGTTTAGTGGGTCAGTATCTTTAAAGTCTACTTCCCCAGTCTCAGGGGAATTAGCAATAGGAAATCTCAGCCAAGACTTCTGTTAAGTACATTTCCTGAGACCTTAGGGGAGTTTTTTTGTATTATTATTATCATTATTATTGGTTTGCCATGATTCTGCATAATGTTCCTGACAGTGTAAATAAATTGCTTTCATATTGTGTTCCCTATGTCAACTACCTCCATTATAATTAGTTTCTGTTTCCTATGGGAAGGAAAACTTTAAAGAGTTTCTACCCGTAATAAAAGGAAACGTTTTTTTTATCAACATATTATTTACATAAAATGCATTGCCTTCAGTTATGAAATCTGAATATTAAGGTTACAAACCAGAGGAGGCCCATTAGTCTGAGTTTCTCTGTAATCTGGTTGTTAGTATTTTAGAAGTTGAAGAATGATGGTTTTATAGGATGTGCTGTATCATTGCTGGTCTTATTCCTTCTCCTAATGTACCTTGTTATATAAATCTATCTGAAATCATATGCTATAGTGCTTATATTCTGAATATTTGTGAAGACCTTTGAGAGAACAACAGACCAAGAAAGAAATCAAGGCAATATGCATCTACAACAAGCTAGATGATAGTCACAAATGAAGGAAATAAATGACCCACTTAAAATGGAAACAATCATTAAAGGTGTATTTAAGTACGACAGCACTAAATACCTAGAAGAAACTATTTTCCTGTTCTACCTCAAGGTTGCAGACATTGTTACCTTTTAAATGCCTTTGTAAGTTGTTATCGAATGTAGCTTGAAAGAAGTAGCGAAGCAGATGTTCTCAGCCACTTTAGTCTAAGTGATGCTATGTTTGGTGCCATTATAAAATTATAACATTGCTCTAAGGATGAAAAATGAAATGAAGAATAAAATAGGACAACCACACTTCCCCCTTATTTGTTTATTGCATATGATGAGGACCATATTTGTGTTTCTTTTTTATATAAAAAGCAGACCTGCATATATATATATATATATATATATATATATATATATATATATATATATATATATATATATAATACACACACACACACAAACTACATTCCCAAGCACTGGCACTGCAGTCCTTTTTTTCTTAACAAAATATCCTAGAAATAATGATTTGCTTTGCTTTGAATATACTGCCCTTTCAGTCTAAATGGTGAAACTATGTTTAGAATTGCAAAATTCAAAAAAGGTCTGTTAATGACCTCTCGGAAATATATACATAGCTCAAATAAATGAAGGGAACACGTAATCATCACAGTATAACACCAAGTCAATTAATCTTCAGGGCTATCAATCTGTCCAGTTAGGAAGCCTAAGTGATTGTGAATCAATGTCACCTGTTTTGGTGCAACTGGAGAGGCAGCAGCAAGACAACCCCCAAAAAAAGAATGGTTTTGCAGGTGGTGGCCACAGACAATTGCTGTCTCCTTATCCTTCCTGACTGATTCTTCTCTAGTTTTGCATTTTGCTAGTGTCCTTGTCACTACTGGTAGCATGAGGCAGTATCTGCAGCCCATTCAGGTTGCACAGGTAGTCCAGCTCCTCTAGGATGGCACATCCATACATGCCGTCGAAAGAAGGTTTGCTGTGTCTCCCAGTACAGTCTCAAGAGCATGGAGGAGATACCAAGAGACGGGCCGTTACACAAGGAGAGCTGGACAGGGCCGTAGAAGGGCATCAACCCAGCAGCAGGACTGGTATCTGCTCCTTTGTGCGAGGAGGAACAGCGGGCTACTGGTGTGCACTGTCAGAAACAGACTCCATGAGGGTGGCATGAGGGCCCGACGTCCTCTAGTGGGACCTGTGCTCACAGCCCAGCACCGTGCAGCTCGACTGGCATTCACCAGACAACACCAGAATTGGCAGGTCCGCCATTGGTGCCCCGTCCTCTTCACAGATGAGAGCAGGTTCACACTGAACACATGTGACAGACGTGAAAGAGTCTGGAGACACCGTGGTGAACGTTATGCTGCCTGCAACATCATCCAGCATGACCGGTTTGGCAGTGGGTCAGTGATGGTCTGGGGAGGCATATCCTTGGAGGGTCGCACAGACCTCCACATGCTAGCTAACGGGACCCTGACTGCTGTTAGGTACCGGGATGAAATCCTCAGACCCATCATCAGACCTTACACTGGTGCAGTGGGCCCTGGGTTCCTCCTGGTGCAGGACAATGCCCGGCCTCATGTGGCCAGAGTGTGTAGGCAGTTCATGGATGTCGAAGGCATTGATGCCATTGACTGGCCCTCACGTACTGCAGACCTGAATCCAATTGAGAACCTTTGGGATGTTATGTATCGGTGAATCCGCCGCCGCCAAGTAGCGCCACAGACTGTCCAGGAGCTCACTGATGCCCTGATCCAGGTCTGGGAGGAGATCCCCCAGGACACCAACCACCGTCTCATGAGGAGCATGCCCAGATGTTGTCGGTGCATACAGGCATGTGGGGGGCCAAACACACTACTGAGTCACATTATGAGTTGCCGTGATGAAATTCATGCAAGATGGAACAGCCTGTGAGTTCAACTGTTTACTTATAATGTTTACTTATTATGTGTATTTGTTCACTCACAAGTCATTGGCTTCTCCTATAATGGTACTTTTGAATGGTAAAATGTTTGTAACTGGGATTAAAATGCACAAACAATTCTGATATAAATCACTGGCACTGAATGGCTGCTCTGCGTCGTGAGTCCCACTGGAATCACTGTGAACAGACTGACTGAGAACTCGAAACTGGACAGACGCAGCTCTTATTTTCATGATTATAGCAACAATACCACAGTGATTTCGCATTCATTTGTATCCGTTTTATTTTGATTTCATTTTTTTTGACAGCGTCTGCTATTCACCCACAAAAAAAAAGTAAAATCCCCACAGGGTACACATGCACACACAGACGTATACTTACCTCTATTAAAAGTACAGTACTCTGAAACTAGTTGAGAGTTTAATACACTGTGGTTTTATTTAAAACGCACACAATACAATAATAATAGCAAACATTTTAATACCAATCTGAAAATTAATTCAGCTTAAGTAAAAGAGCTTGTAAAAGATGCTTCTGTATTAAAATAGCGTGGAAATAAGCATCATACTTAAAATTAAACCCTTGAATTGAATGCAAATATCTGTAGAAGCTCAGAGTCCAGGGGGGTTGAATAACCAACACATGGAAACACCGGACCTGCAAGGACTCCCCTGCTTGACACAGCTTGTTTGTTGGGGTGGGGGGAGTTGGGACTGAGACTGAGACTGCAAACAAATTAAATTACTGGCTAGTGTTGGTCTGTCTTTAGTTACTGTTTAATGTTTAGAGAGAGACCTATGAAAAAAAATTGTTAGACTCAGAGCAGAACTAGGTTTTGTTTTGTTTGGTTTTGAGGTTTCTTTTGTATTCTGCACCAGCCATTGTAGAAATAATAAACACTTCCTTTGCACCATACTTCTCCACCTGTGTGGTCCCGTTTACCTTGACCCCACTTATTTTCAAGCCCAACACCGTGGCCATCCATCCCCCAATGGTGCCACAATATATATAGCTGTTTTTTATACATTTTGTGATAAGTATTCTTAAAAAATAAGTTTATGTCACCATACAAGTTGAAAGGTTCCGATATAGCAGGACAATAGGTAGGTATGGAACATATAAATGTAATTAATATTTTATTTACTTAAACAGTTTTGGGAAATTGAAAAAGTAGAGCATATTAAGCACTGAGGCAAAAAGCTTTGAAAGTCAAGTGTTCAAAATACTACCTCAATATACTACCCAACCTCTGCTCAGTGTAATCCACATTTTGCAGGGCCTATTCCTTTTTTAGATCAGTTTCTGTCCATCACGTTAATTGTCATTTTGCAACAGTGACTCCTTTTTGGCATCTTTGCAGCCATGTGTCACCCATTATTGAACATATGTGCTTGAGAAAATTAATGTATAAATACGGTAATTTAATTTCCAGATTCTGAATCTTCATTTTGCTCCCGAATTAATTCACTTCTCTTCCCCTCACTCTTTTTTTACATGCAAATTGACACATCCCCCATCTAATACTGCTTACATGAAAACAAATCGCTTCTCTAACTTAATAACAAGCAAACAAAAAAGATAATTTTTTAGTCTGTGCTTTTTTTTTTTCAGCCTGCATAATCATATTGTGATCTTAATTTAACATCCGTATTTCCAAATCAAGAATTCATTAAAGTAACAAAAATGTAATATAATGAGTATATTTATACAGTATACTTATAAAAAAAAAAGCTGTATATACGGGTGTTCAATAGAAGATATCCACTCAGATAAAAACTTGTAAATAGTACAAAGGCTATGCTCCCTGTAGATGAAGGTAACCTCTCTGGCTTTGTTTACAATTTACCAACAGACTTATAAACATTTACACAGATCTAATCTAACTATATTAAATATAAAAGCTGTTTTTTCCATGGTCTCATTTACAGTCTAGGTTCTTTCTTTCAAGCAAACTTGAAGTCAAGTTAATATGCTACATACATAATCAATAGAGTGTATGATATAATTATTGTACTCCCGCATAGAGGCCTACTGCTAGCATTGCTTGCTGAAATATTTATTACCCCAGATTTCTTTGGCCTTTCTTTGATATAGTATAAGAAATGCAGCTTAGTAGATTCTTAATAACATCTAGCTCCCCTTCAGAAATGCAAACTTTCTAAAAATAATTCAAAGACACTCAAGGTCAAATCTCATTTTGACAGCATTGTGAACAGAGAAAATTGGCTTTGTAATCATATTCAGACTTCCAGTATTAAATGCTCAATTCTGGCTATATGAAACTTTCAGATAAATGAGATTACACTGGGATGCACAACAGAAAAAGAGCTTAATACAAGAAACAGTGATCCCATTAACACTTTGGCACAATAACACTTATTAAGATTGAGAAACGGTCAAGTAGGGCTAACCCAAGAAAAATCGTACATGTTGTTATTCTAGTCAGTGTTAAATCAATGCAGTAAATCAAACTAATCTAAACTACTACAAACATTCAGCTTTTTTATGGCGCAAAATAACGTATATTATCAGAGGCAAACAACAATAACTATGTTAATGTGAATCTATTTGAATTGGCACATTTTAAATAGTGTACTACTAACATAAATCAAGGCCACTCCAAAATGCTTCACACATTATCTTTGAGCTTTACCACTTCAGATAAATGACTTCAGATGGATGTATTTGCATCTTTATAAATCACTGAAATCTGAGCTCCAAAACATGAAAACTGGTACAAAGACCATGGGATATAAGATCAACATAGAACATTAACATAGAAAAGCAATTGTATTTACTAAACACAAGGTGGCCATGTTTTTTTATTTTATTTTTTTATTTTTTGGAGGACAGGCTTTAAATCAAGACTAAGGAATTTGGTTTTCACCCTTTAAATCAAAGTCTGAACTCTTTCTTTCTTTATTATTATTTTTATTTATTTATTGTATTTCTTAACAGACACCCTTATATTCAGACACATCCTTCTGGATGTTTTACAAGATGTTTAAAAAAAATGACAAGAGGAAAACACAAGTGCAGGCTTCACGCTAGCAGCACTGAAAGCTGAATAACACTGGGTTGCATTTATAGTTCACTGGTTAATCGAGAAAGTAATGTTTATTTAAATATTTAAAAGTTATTTTATACAAGAAGACTTTTTCACTCTTGATATGTAAGTGCTGCACATCGAGTAATCCTATTCAAACCATGGATGAGCACATGCAGTTTGTGTGTTTGCAAACTGGTCAAAACCTGTGAACCCAATCATTTGATAACATTAAAACTACTGGATGATTATTAACTCTTCATTAATAATTATTCTCCAATGTCATCTGCTTCTACATCTACTCAGTTGCCACGGGCTATGCAATATTGCACCTGTTAGACAATTTAGGATGGGTTTCATATCATTACAAATGGAAACACTTCTTGCACAAGAAGGAACTAAATTTGACAGAAAAGTATGAGGAGAAGAAAAAAAAACAACCAATTTTGTAAAGACACCTGTAATTATACGAATGAAGATGTAATATTTTCTTAAGGCTAGTAGCCAGTAGACTTGTAGGCTAATTATTAATGTTTTCACCTGTAATTGGATCTCCAAGTAGTTGTTCAATAAAGTTTAATACTCACGTCTCTAGTCAATCAAATTCTACAATTCTATTTTGCAGAAATCTCAGAATTAATATATGCTATAAATTAATGTAACGCCTACCTTCAATTTCCAATATAATGAAATATTGAAGAAAAAAAAATCATACAGATCTTCCAAGCCATGCAACAATAGGTTGTGATATTAAATATCATAATCGTAGGGTATTTTCTTTGTTCAAAGTTTCATCACTAGCTCATAATTCTTAGCCGAACGGTGCATATTCAGGATGGAAACATCAACTAAAATAGCAGCATGCAATCAACCAAGCAAAGCTAACTGCTTGCCATTCCAGCTTGTCAAATTATAAGGAAAGTCAGATTGCAACAAGAGCAATAATTTTAATATGTTTGAATTACCTGCTAAAACTGCAAAGCAATGCAAATGCAATTTTATTGGAACTGAATTAATTTTAAATATGCTACAAATTGGAATTCATAATAAAACCATCTGATTATTCGAATTGCACAACAGACTGCTAATTAACAAAACAGGTTTAAAGAATGCACATGGAAAAGATATATTTTTTTTCTCTTCCATTTTTTGTAATACATTTTCTATTTCTAAGGAGTATAAACACAGGTATTAAAAAATAAATACAGACATAATTAACTGTGTTATTGCAGTGTCTCTGCATGCAAAATCATCTAATGAGATTACTATTATTATTATCTCTGTGGCCACAAATAGGTAGCATTTACATGCAATTTTAAACCTCCTGATGGTCACTCTATTATCACACAGGTATTATGTGCCACAGTGCAGATTGTGTGCTTTATTCACTTATGGGACAAACATATTTTTTAATATCTGGTACAAATATGTGTGACCCTTCTATTTTTCATATGGCAAAGAGTGACCTTTTTTGTTTATTTCAAACAGATGGGATATATTTCAAATATATTTTAGTCTGTGATCCATATATTTATTTTATAGGTTTTCATGAAGAACTAGAAATGAAGAATTGTAACGGAATTCAGTGATTCTGACATATTCATTTTTTTTATTTATTTTTTTACCTGTGATTCTGAAATGCACAAAATTCGAACATTTACAATGTTTCTGATATCTGAATTATACTAAACTAACAGATACTATTCCTATTCTGCAGTCACTATGTTTACAATCAGTTTTAATCAATTAGAATTGTCATTTTCTGTTAATGATACAAAGGATGGAAAAGTCTTCAAGCATATTAATATTGTTGCATTGTAATTAGGATGCAAATAAATACTTTTTTCTCCTTAATCAGTTGGGTTTGTTTTTGCTTATGGCATATTTCTAATTATCTACCAGTTTAACGTATGGTAATTTAAAGTAACAATACAATGTAGCGCATGATTCAGAGCTGACTCACACATGTCACGCATGCCAAATTTCTTTAAGCATTTTTCAAGAGTTTTAGACGATACTTGGGTTAAAGGGTAACAAATGATTCTTTCAACTGTTGTTTATTGACATTCGCACTGTGCCTGTGGTCGAGGACATCATCCGTTTACAAACACTCGAGATGCTGCACATTCTTAGTGGGGGAAACAAAATGAGGATCATTCACAGAACCACGTCCAAACAACCTTTGAAGGCATCGCCATTTCATATTCTTTGTACTCAAAATTAAGTTCAATGGTTGTAGTGAATTTGGATAATGTTCAAACTGTTTACCGTTTTTTAATAGAATCAAAACAAAAAAATAATGTAAAGATCGGTATATATGTCTTCAAATACATTTAAGAGACCTACTGATAGGTACTGACCACTGCAGACCGGGAACACCCCACAAGAGCTGCAGTTTTGGAGATGCTCTGACCCAGTCGTCTAGCCATCACAATTTGGCCCTTGTCAAAGTCACTCAGATCCTTACGCTTGCCCATCTTTCCTGCTTCTAACACATCAACTTCGAGGACAAAATGTTCACTTGCTGCCTAATATATCCCACCCACTGACAGGTGCCATGATAACGAGATTATCAGTGTTATTCACTTCACCTGTCAGTGGTCATAATGTTATGGCTGATCGGTGTATATATATATATTTGTATAATTAGAGCAATTCTGAGAAACGTTTCAGCTGATACCATTATTGATACCAATCATTGTATACTCCTAGAATGTAAGGTAAATGTTGTGAATTTTATTATCGTCTACAAGAATGCTGCATCAGCAATCCGACTCCACCAAGACAATGACAAGATCAAGATTTGTTAAGGAGTACGTCAAGGAGATACAATCTCTCCAAAACTCTTCACAGTAACTCTCAAAGAAGTGCTCAAGTCTTTGGACTGTGAATTAAAGGGAATCAAGTTAAATGGAGCATTTGAACAACTTATGATTTGTGAATTACATCATCATATTTACAAAAACATAGTTAGACAAGATCTGCAGCTTCAATTTCAGGAGCTCTCAGATGCAAACAAGAAAACTGGAATTAAAATGAACCTGAGTAAAACCAAAGACATGTTCAACAACTTTGTTAAATCTAAGGAGATGGAAGTAGATCAACAGATACTCAGAGAAGTCAGAAGTTATGTCTAAATTGGACTGCAAATCAGTGCAGACAGAGATATTATGGAAGAAATCAGTAAAAGAGTAAAAATGGGATGGAGTGCATTTGGAAGAAACGGCACACTGTGCAAAGGAAATATACCCACTTGACTGAAGAGAAAACTATTTGATCAAAGATGGACAAAGGAAGCTATTGAATGGATCACACGATATAAAAAAGACCTAGAAGATGAACATATAAAAGGTGGGAAGATGAAATCATACACTTTGCAGACGTGAGTGACATTGAAGAGTGGAGACATTTTGGGGAGGCCTTCATTCAGCAATGGATGGATTTGATATAGACTGATGGTGGTTTTGATATATAATTGAATAATCTATCTATCTATATATATATATATATATATATATATATATATATATATATATATATATATATATATCAGTGGTGAGCGGTCATAGTAAGCCAGGTAAGTGTTGCTTGGCCAGAAGCAATTAAAATGATGAGAGAATTTAGATTACATAATATCAATTTAATTTGTATTATATTATCACTTTATCTTATCACCACTATATTTCTCTTAAACTCATATCAAGTAAGTATGTTTTCTTCTGCCCCTTTAATTGTGCCATTACAGTACTACACAACAGCACTACACTGTCTACGAACAGTAAAGCTAGCTGGGGGTTGACTTGCTTTGCGCCTGAGCTCTGTGTGTCTCCCAGTCTAATGTGGGTTATAGATGCGCATCAGTTCCCATCACACACACATCCTTATATTATAAGCCATCTGGAGAGCTTCGTGTGGAAACGCTTATTTAGACGCATGCACACTGTCAACTGACTAGTCAGTCATACAGTTCTGTCTGGCCAACTAAACGGCTTGCAGGCCAGTGTTCCAGCGCCGTCCATTGTTGTGTGCATGTCCTGAATGTAGTGTTGTCACAAACATGGAAATGGCCTAGCCCTGTTTGTTTTCTACTTCCGCAAAATGCACCAAGGCTCTGGATGATATTGTTAACAGACATTTCCCTAGGGCCGCCCCTCCAAGGTGGAATTACATGTCCCATTTGGTGAACACAGCTAAAGTTAAGAAAACCATGAGTCTTTAATAGAGCTGCTCCATCACATAATTTTGAAGAAGAATATATACAGTATAAGATATATAGAAGTAATATATATATATATATTATATATATAATTATTTAACCATGGTTCTTACAAAGGCACTGTTATAATTGTATTTCATTTTCATTTTTCAATGTTAACACCAGACAATCCATACAGTAGGAATTATGCATTTTAGGCCAAATTAATAATAAATGGTTTTACTGTTATACCGCAGTAGGTAAGCTATATTGGTATAGTTCCAGTTATTAATATTGTTTGGCTCTCAAAAGAGCTGAAGCCCAGATTAAATAAAACTAAAATAACAATGGTTAACACTAGCTACAAAAAGGAGCATGGCAAGAATAAACACACAGCAAAGACAATTTATGTGAAGAGCTCGCCAATAAAAATCCAACTACTGTCAATGTGCCTAAATTGATGGAAACATTAGTAGTCACGGTTAGTGGTAGCAATGCAAATAAAGATCAATCCTTTCGAGCATGCCTGTCTTAATTGACAGTGCTGGGCAGATATCTGAAGAAAACAATTAAGCATCTCAGAATTAAAGCTGCCATTTCGCATACCAGTATTTGAGGGGCATGCAGATGGGTTTGGGGGGCTTGATAGGATTCATATTTTACCGCTTGTGTTGTGATATTACATCTACATATGTAGTTCCAGAGCTCTGGAGTGTAAATACAGCATTTCATTTTGAGTAGAAGCTGCTTAGCTCATTATTTAAATATTTTCAGGTTCAAATATCCAGCCACTTCGTTTATTGGTGCTGTCACATTCACAGAGATTATCTTTGTCTGTGCAAACAGCTGCCAGTGACAAAGCATTTATATTCTTTAATTTCTTCTGACCTTGCACTGCTACATTCCGGAACCTGCACTTCACTTCCCCCTCTGTCTCTATCTCTCTTTTTCTCCCGGTCTTTCCCACAGTACTGGTGACACTTTCCAGTTGAAATCTGATTAGGACGTGCTTTACCTTCACTTTCTCCTTTATCCCCCAAGGACCATCCCTCATCACCTGAATATTAAGCACTAGCCTTAGACACAATTTAAAGGGGTCTCATATTCAGACTCTCAGTGTTCTAACAATAGATGATATATTTTTAGCACATGACAAGAGGTGCACTTGCATAACCAGTGCTTCCATCTTTGAGGTACAAAGTGTAATTAAATTCACCCCAATATATCTAAACAGTTTCCAGTGTGAACATTATATTATTAATAAGCAAACACTTATCAGTTTTTACTGTTGTTTCTGTAAGAATGGTGTGGCATAAGGACTCTAAAATGTAAATGTCGAGATCCTAGCACTAATAATTGTAATCAACAGGAAACAAAGGTTTGATGTCATCTATGTGGAACTGTCTAATTTGTCACAGTTAATAATTTGAAAATCAAATTATTGCAAGGGTGCTATTAAAATTCTGCAAGTTGTTTGTCATGTTCAATTGTCTGTCTTAGATCGATGCAGCTGGTTAGCAGTTTTATTACATATCACCGCACAAGTATTTACCATGTAAGTCATTTAATGCACGTTATTTCCCAGCAGAAGACTGTTTGATGCGACATCTCATTGTCAATTCAATTACATTTTGCAAGCATCCCATGAATAGATTTACAGAAATTTTCAGTATAAATAAAATTAACACGACCCTGAACACTCAATATGAAAATAAAGGAAGTCAATAGACCTGCAGACTAGTGCCAGCGTTTTGCACTTCCTGTAATCGTCCCTCTTATAATGCAAATTGTGGGTCAATTTCAAGGTTTAAATATTAACCCTTCCCAGCTAATTTCCCATTATAACATATAGTGAAGAACTGCATGCAGGTATAATACTTTATAGACACCTTTATAATGTAAAATATATAGAAAGTCTCCAACCCCTTGAACTTTTTTCAAATTTACCTTTGTCAATGCCTCAGAGTTTCATGCATTTAAATGAGGATTTGTTCCACTTATCTACACACCATACCATACATTGTAAAGGTGAAAAAATACAAATTATACACTCACCTAAAGGATTATTAGGAACACCTGTTCAATTTCTCATTAATGCAATTATCTAACCAACCAATCACATGGCAGTTGCTTCAATGCATTTAGGGGTGTGGTCCTGGTCAAGACAATCTCCTGAACTCCAAACTGAATGTCTGAATGGGAAAGAAAGGTGATTTAAGCAATTTTGAGCGTGGCATGGTTGTTGGTGCCAGACGGGCCGGTCTGAGTATTTCACAATCTGCTCAGTTACTGGGATTTTCACGCACAACCATTTCTAGGGTTTACAAAGAATGGTGTGAAAAGGGAAAAACATCCAGTATGCGGCAGTCCTGTGGGCGAAAATGCCTTGTTGATGCTAGAGGTCAGAGGAGAATGGGCCGACTGATTCAAGCTGATAGAAGAGCAACTTTGACTGAAATAACCACTCGTTACAACCGAGGTATGCAGCAAAGCATTTGTGAAGCCACAACACGTACAACCTTGAGGCGGATGGGCTACAACAGCAGAAGACCCCACCGGGTACCACTCATCTCCACTACAAATAGGAAAAAGAGGCTACAATTTGCACAAGCTCACCAAAATTGGACAGTTGAAGACTGGAAAAAAGTTGCCTGGTCTGATGAGTCTCGATTTCTGTTGAGACATTCAGATGGCAGAGTCAGAATTTGGCGTAAACAGAATGAGAACATGGATCCATCATGCCTTGTTACCACTGTGCAGGCTGGTGGTGGTGGTGTAATGGTGTGGGGGATGTTTTCTTGGCACACTTTAGGCCCCTTAGTGCCAATTGGGCATCGTTTAAATGCCACGGCCTACCTGAGCATTGTTTCTGACCATGTCCATCCCTTTATGACCACCATGTACCCATCCTCTGATGGCTACTTCCAGCAGGATAATGCACCATGTCACAAAGGTCCAATCATTTCAAATTGGTTTCTTGAACATGACAATGAGTTCACTGTACTAAACTGGCCCCCACAGTCACCAGATCTCAACCCAATAGAGCATCTTTGGGATGTGGTGGAACGGGAGCTTCGTGCCCTGGATGTGCATCCCACAAATCTCCATCAACTGCAAGATGCTATCCTATCAATATGGGCCAACATTTCTAAAGAATGCTTTCAGCACCTTGTTGAATCAATGCCACGTAGAATTAAGGCAGTTCTGAAGGCGAAAGGGGGTCAAACACAGTATTAGTATGGTGTTCCTAATAATCCTTTAGGTGAGTGTATATATATATATATATATATATATATTGTAACTAGGTGAAGGGCCGGGTCTTCGATCACCGCTACAGTGAGGGAAAAAAGTATTTGATCCCCTGCTGATTTTGTACGTTTGCCCACTGACAAATAAATGATCAGTCTATAATTTTAATGGTAGGTGTATTTTAACAGTGAGAGACAGAATAACAACAAAAAAATCCAGAAAAATGCATTTCAAAAATGTTATAAATTGATTTGCATGTTAATGAGGGAAATAAGTATTTGACCCCTTCGACTTAGTACTTGGTGGCAAAACCCTTGTTGGCAATCACAGAGGTCAGACGTTTCTTGTAGTTGGCCACCAGGTTTGCACACATCTCAGGAGGGATTTTGTCCCACTCCTCTTTGCAGATCCTCTCCAAGTCATTAAGGTTTCGACGCTGACGTTTGGCAACTCGAACCTTCAGCTCCCTCCACAGATTTTCTATGGGATTAAGGTCTGGAGACTGACTCCCTCGGTCGGGGGCGACTGACAGTTATTTTGTGTTTCTTCCATTTGCGAATAATCGTACCAACTGTTGTCACCTTCTAACCAAGCTGCTTGGCGATGGTCTTGTAGCCCATTCCAGCCTTGTGTAGGTCTACAACCTTGTCCCTGACATCCTTGGACAGCTCTTTGGTCTTGCCCATGGTGGAGAGTTTGGAATCTGATTGATTGATTGCTTCTGTGGACAGGTGTCTTTTATACAGGTAACAAGCTGAGATTAGGAGCACTCCCTTTAAGAGAGATCTCCTAATCTCAGCTCGTTACCTGTATAAAAGACACCTGGGAGCCAGAAATCTTGCTGATTGATAGGGGATCAAATACTTATTTCCCTCATTAACATGCAAGTCAATGTATAACTTTTTTGAAATGCTTTTATCTGGATTTTTTTGTTGTTATTCTGTCTCTCACTGTTAAAATACACCTACCATTAAAATTATAGACTGATCATTTATTTGTCAGTGGACAAACATACAAAATCAGCAGGGGATCAAATACTTTTTCCCTCACTGTATGTGCCTGCCCTAATGCTCTCTTTTGCCATAGACAGGACCATGGACAGCCAGTGGAAAAACACTGGCAAGGCAGCAGAACAGCCACACCTGCCTGTGATTACTAATCACCCAGACTGCAAGCAGGTGCGGCTGATTAGTGCAGGCTATATAAAACTCACCCTGTGGTTCCTTCTGTGGTCTTAGAAGTTGGGGAGTGGATGGAAAGACCAGGAGGGTGGATAGAGATGGACAAACTAACTAAATTGAAAACTGGATGACAACTTGGACTGGCTGAGGACCTTGAGCGGTGTTTGGATTGTTTTGGAAGACTACGACCCTGGTGAAGACCCCTGGAAGCCTTTTGACCACGAGACTACCTAACCCCTCAAGGCTTTTGTTTTTGTTAACTTTGGGAAACAGCTTAGCTGTCCAAGGCTAGTTAGGGATTTTGTTTTGGGTAGCAGACCATTCCCGCTACAGATAGCGCTCCTTACAAAGAGCTAGGCTTTGTTTTCACTTTTTTCCAATATCCGAGGCGGAACTAAAATAAACCAACAGCCTGGGGCTGTATTTACCCTCTTCCTTGGTTTGTCTTCCTGTGTTTTTGACATTGTTCCCCGCCTAACATTCATTGGCTGCAGTAGCCCAACCCCGTACCTCGTTACTATATATATATATATATATATATATATACTCACCTAAAGGATTATTAGGAACACCTGTTCAATTTCTCATTAATGCAATTATCTAACCAACCAATCACATGGCAGTTGCTTCAATGCATTTAGGGGTGTGGTCCTGGTCAAGACAATCTCCTGAACTCCAAACTGAATGTCTGAATGGGAAAGAAAGGTGATGGCATGGTTGTTGGTGCCAGACGGGCCGGTCTGAGTATTTCACAATCTGCTCAGTTACTGGGATTTTCACGCACAACCATTTCTAGGGTTTACAAAGAATGGTGTGAAAAAGGATAAAAACATCCAGTATGCGGCAGTCCTGTGGGCGAAAATGCCTTGTTGATGCTAGAGGTCAGAGGAGAATGGGCCGACTGATTCAAGCTGATAGAAGAGCAACTTTGACTGAAATAACCACTCGTTACAACCGAGGTATGCAGCAAAGCATTTGTGAAGCCACAACACGTACAACCTTGAGGCGGATGGGCTACAACAGCAGAAGACCCCACCGGGTACCACTCATCTCCACTACAAATAGGAAAAAGAGGCTACAATTTGCACAAGCTCACCAAAATTGGACAGTTGAAGACTGGAAAAATGTTGCCTGGTCTGATGAGCCTCGATTTCTGTTGAGACATTCAGATGGTAGAGTCAGAATTTGGCGTAAACAGAATGAGAACATGGATCCATCATGCCTTGTTACCACTGTGCAGGCTGGTGGTGGTGGTGTAATGGTGTGGGGGATGTTTTCTTGGCACACTTTAGGCCCCTTAGTGCAAATTGGGCATCGTTTAAATGCCACGGCCTACCTGAGCATTGTTTCTGACCATGTCCATCCCTTTATGACCACCATGTACCCATCCTCTGATGGCTACTTCCAGCAGGATAATGCACCATGTCACAAAGGTCGAATCATTTCAAATTGGTTTCTTGAACATGACAATGAGTTCACTGTACTAAACTGGCCCCCACAGTCACCAGATCTCAACCCAATAGAGCATCTTTGGGATGTGGTGGAACGGGAGCTTCGTGCCCTGGATGTGCATCCCACAAATCTCCATCAACTGCAAGATGCTATCCTATCAATATGGGCCAACATTTCTAAAGAATGCTTTCAGCACCTTGTTGAATCAATGCCACGTAGAATTAAGGCAGTTCTGAAGGCGAAAGGGGGTCAAACACAGTATTAGTATGGTGTTCCTAATAATCCTTTAGGTGAGTGTATATATATATATTAAAATAAAAAAACTGAAATATCATAAGTCTCCACCCTCCTGAGATACTTGGTGGAAGCACCTTTTGCAGCACTTACAGCTGTGAGTCAGTTGGGATGGTCTCTACCACCTTTGCAAACCTAGATCTGGCATTATTTGACCATTTTTTACAAAACTGTTTAAGCTCTGTCAAGTTCCTTGAGGAGCATTGATGGACAGCAATCTTCAAGTCATGCCACAAATCTTTGATTGGATTTAGATTGGGCCTCTAACTGGGCCACCCAAGGACATTTTGCTTTTTGATCATTAGCCACTCCAATGTAGTTATGGCTGTGTGCCACATCATAAAGTGAACTTTCCTACAGAGGGCAGCAGGTTTTTCAAATTGCCATTGGCCTCTTGGTATCATCTCTGATCAGTATCCTTCTTGCTCTGTCACCAAGTTTGGAGGGATGGACAGAATTAGGCAGGGTCTTGGTGGTTCCATACACCTTCACTTCTTAATTATTATCTTGACCGGATCCAAGGGATATTCAAGTCCTTTGATATGCTTTCATATACATCCCCTGATCTGTGCCTTTCAACAACTTTGTCCCAGACTTTGACCACTTAAATTGTGTGTGATATTGAAGGAGACTGCTTACACCTGAGCTAATTTAGGAATGATATTACAAAGGGCGGTGGATACTTATCCAACCAAGCTATTTTAGTTCTTATGTTTAATATATTTTCTAAAACAATATAGAATATTTTATTATGGAGGTATTTTTTTCTTAAGTTGATTTTAAACTTAGCAAATATTGCAAAAAACATAAAAATAATGTTTCAAAACTTGAGACAACAGAAGTTTTGTATATTTAAAAATGTTTAGAGTATGTACATTGCATGTATTTGTCACACAAATGTTTGAGGCAATCTTTTTCAGCACATTGTGTGACAATTCCCCTATGAGCCAATTTTCGTAGCAATAAGTGGCACAAATAATCCGCCCATAAGAAGGAGTTAATCAATATAAATCCAGACGTCTACGTGCTGCTTTTCAAACCTCGAATTAACTGCCAGCAGTGAATGGTGCTTTTTTAAGCCTTTCAAAAACGAGTAACTTTTCTATTTTCTTTAATTTCTTTTCCTTTTGTGTTTGTTTTGTTTTTTGTTACATTCCCTAAGTGGTCCATCGCTTCCTTTATAAGACTTCCTGCAAGGTGATTGGTTCACGGAAACGTATCCCAGTACGACAATCCCAGGAATATCAATTAAGTCTTATTAAATCAATTAAGAAAACCTGACAACCTCAACAAGTTCGATAGCCAGGCATTTTATCATTTTTTTTGACAGGTCATAGTCCAGCAAACTATCTAAGACCTGTAACATACACATTCTGTTTTGTTTAGGTTTAATGTAAAAGGATGGAGGCAACCTAATCCTTGACTTAAAAAGGGAAGGCCACAGTAAATAATCATTGGAAGAAAGGTAATGGAATGGGGCATGAGGTTTTTACACAGTTGATACATTTTTTTGTTATCAATAGCTTTGTACATTGTCCTAATCATCATTAGTTGTCTCCTCCATATATCTTACAGAGTTAGTTATATATTCCAACTGCTGTATAGATGACCTTGTTTTGGGCTCTTATTTATCTTTGGAGAAATGCAGTTTGATTCCACACCAATGTAGTCCTTAATGTTACAGATGTTTGCCATGGGGCTTTGCTTTCACAAGGGAGAAATGATTAATTTATTTGTGTTTGGATAAGAGCATGTAAGTCAGGCCTATTAATAATGCTGCTTTACAGAATAAGATCATATCTATGGTGGAGTGAATATTCCCCCTTATAATAAGTTAGTCTCAACAACCTCGTGAATGATATGCTTCAAGAGGACATCCACCACATGTTGTAAATCTTTGTGCAATTAGAGAGTATTTTTCATCTTTCAAAACACAAGATTAAATGACAGACTGTCTCAAAAGGAACTAATCTAGTACTGTGACTGCAGGCTAGGATTAGGTACTGCAGATCTTGCATTTTCTTCTCATGCCTAGTGTGAAACTAAATATTACAGTACTTAATTCTTATTCCTAGCATAAGTACTATACTACACTATACATGTGCTACCATTGCATAGTTTTTTTTTTTTTTTTTTAACAGTCTGTACAAACTTCTTCACAGATAATGACTAGTCAAAAGTCATCTATACTGGTAAATACTGGGAAAATAAATGATCAAACTATCCGACTATCTTTTTCAAAATAAATGTTTACAGCTGTGTTTCAAGACATGATACTAGGCTATACAAAGATAAGGATACAGAATGAATTTGACATAGTTTAAAGGCTATGGAGACATGTACTATACACATTTCTTCATCCTCCTGCAACTAAAGGATGGTGACAAAGATATATTACTAAGAGTTCAAATGAAAAATGTTTCATTATCAATCCTGTCTGAAAGAGTTAAACATTGAGGGGCTCTTAACCATCATAAATCAATGAACCATCAATGCAAGCTGCTTCAATGATTTGTTTTCATTGGGCCAGCTGGGTAGCCAATACTTAATATGAGTCCTAGATAAAATGTGCCAAGGGTGCAGCCATGCTCCTATCCCATGTAACATATGTAAGTGCATCTTTCCATGTTTGTCTGTGAATCCTATATCACCTCAGAAGGATAAGTGGGCCAATTTGGGGGATTTGTCAACTTGAAGCTTATTCCTATAGTCCTGCTGCACACTCAGTTTATGTGGTCATCTGTAAATCATAAAAGACCTTGGTACATTGGTACTTGGTATTTTCCTTATGGGCAGAAAGATAACATCAATGGAAAGGATATACTAGAGTAAGAATTATTCAATAAGAGAAAAAGACTTCAATAGAAACCCACAGTTTATAGGTAATTTACATTTTCTGCTTTCCTCTCCTGTTTATATCTCTAGGTTTTAAAAATTAGACTTTCAAAACGGCATTATTGCTCTTTTAGCACTCTAGAATATAAAGACTTCTCAAGCCTGACACTTTTCCCATTTTAAATCTTTAAAATAATAAACAGGGCCAATATTTCCTTCACTATCTCTGTTCTTATGTCCGTCATCTAAAAATGTTTTTTAATGATGCATCTTAGAAATGATACAGCTGTCTCTGTAGGTACAGGCATACATTAATTATTTGACTGTGGCATGCTGTTCACGTATTCCATTTCTGTTTATTGGGGAGGGTAGACACAACAGTTACAAATAAATTCACCAGGCAGCTTTAAAAGGAATTCTCTGTAGTAGAAACATTGAATACCAGGTCTGTATTTCATGTCACCTAGCATTTGCAGGCCCTTGTTGATATTGTGGTTTCACCTCATGTAGGTAAGAGCATTCACTCTGTTCCCCCATGCTGGTATTTTTTTTTTGATTTTGCAAGACAAAACAAACAAATGATGGACATGAAGACATACTCTCTCATTCCTGAGATTAGTAGAGATGTGGTGCATTAAGCCGTGTTGCTATTTCTATGTGGATTACAATAAAGCAATTTGCTTTCAGTTTGGCCTTTCGCCACAGTCTTCTGTAGTTTAATATCTTGTATGTACCTACGGCAATTGTTTGTTTGTTTGTGTCTTAATATATATACAAACTATGTTGTGAAATAAATCTAAAGGATGCTGACAATAGAATTGATCAGTGTTAACAGTTTAATCTTGTTACATACAAAAAGAGCAAAGAGCATTGTGGGAGATGGTTTACGAACATGATTACGCATTTATTCTTATTTTAAATTATGCTGGATGTAGATTGTGTCAAAGTCACATAGCAACAAACTGAACTTGTAGTTACCCCCTAGTATAAAAACAAAAACTGCTTTTTTGTCTAAAAACTAATTGGAGAAAAACACAGACTGCTATGAGGTGGACTAATTGCCAATTTTCCAACAGGTGCAAGAACCTCCAGAAAGCAGTCATACAAACAAACTCCCACACATTTGATTGCATTCGACACTTAATTAATAATGCTAAAACATTTTCAGGTGTGGGGGGGACAAATGTAACAGGGACTTTACAGTTGAAGCAACACGTGCTGATGGTTAACAACATATATCCAGGAGCCCTGGTGTTTTGCTCTTTGAAATATGTACTGCATTGCATCAGGGGACAGCATTACTTAAGTGTACATCTGTCTTCTACTATTTCTACCTCTCCGACTGAGAAACACAATGAGTCGAAGCAGGATATTCCCGCATTCCAAGACCTGTCCATCGCCTATATAGCAAATGAAGGAAGGTCTCCAGACAGCAGGCTTCTATAATGTTGCGAATCATAATTTCCACTGTTGCCTCAGGTTGTGTACCATCTGCTCGAGTGGAGGGCTCGGTTATGAAACTCTCTCACCCCAGATGCCCTGTGTAATTTGTGTCCACAGTCATAAACTGCTGCTACCTGAGACAATAAGGCATGAAAATTGGAACATTGTTTTTTATCTGCCTCTCAAAGGCAACCAATTGTGTGAAAACTTTCAAATCAAGGCACAGTAAAGTTACCACACTGGAATTGTCTTCATAAGGGCCCTAACTGGACTGTTTTCTGAACAACAACAAGGTGTTTCATTGTTTTGCTCATCATACTCTGTTTGATGATAGTGTCATCTGGAGATTTAATATCTGTCCTTTTGGACCTTTTATTTTAAATGCTCTACAACACCTTAACCTATGGCCAATGTGTTCCATTTTATTTGAGGTGTATTTTACCTAATCTGTCGAAAGAAATGGACATTTATCAAGGAAAATACTCAGTACCTGGAGACAATACTGCTGATTGAATACAGAAAATGCAGACAGTAAGCAATTCCGTCTCTCCCCATGATGTGATTTAGATTCATCGGGTAAAAGCAGTGACTAATTCTACAGGAAGAAACTCAAATTACAAGAAAGTCAAAACTAGTTTGTTTTTTATAAGTGTAAGAGTGTGAAATACTTATTTTTGTTCTTAAATGAATACATTCTCTATTTTATGTGTCTGTGTGCTACACCGATTGAGTTCATTCTCCATTTTGGTAAGTTATGTCAATACTCTTAATTCTCTCTTAGTTATCAGCTTCCATTGAAATCAGGTTATTAGGTGTCTTGTATATATATGTCTTGTATATTCTCAGTTCTCTCCAAACCATTTTGAAGCCTATACAGTATATTGATGCATATGTGATCAAATTTGTCTGGTCTACCTTTAATTAATATTTGAAGACCGCTGAACACAATCAAAATAGCTCAATAGCTCTGTACACACAGCAAGTGTTATTTAAAATAAAAAAATCTAATTTAATTAAAAATGGAAGACATGCTTTCAGAAATAAGACCTTATAATTATTGAGTCAGTCTTTACTCAACTGGCACACAGGCAATTCCACAAACTGACAAGCTAAGGTTGTACGAGTTGACATGTATTGTACGCCGATGCACCACATTGACCATGAAGGTGATGGAAATCAAAGCAGTTATGTTTGTAAGTCTACAAGACACTGGAAGCATTAATCTCTGATAGCTTTTTAGATAGAGCTTCTCACTTAAGAAAATACATCGACAATGAGTCAGCGGACACTTTTTAGTAGGCACACATCCCCTTTCCATGAAATAGACTGCGCAGTCATTGACAGCATCACCAGACAATGCTATTGTGTGCAATTCAGAGGGAGAATGGGAATTTAAGTGACTTTGAATTGGACATGGTAGTTAGCAACAGACACGACGGTATGAGTATGTCAGCAACCACAACCCTGTTGGGGTTTTCACAAACAACAGTGTCAAGGGTGTATCGAGAATGATCCACCACCCAAAAAACATCCAGCTCACAGTGGTCCTGTGGTTGGAAACAGCTCGTTGATGAAAGAGGCCGATGGAGGCTGACACGCCTTGTGCAGAATAACAGACGGCTCCAGTCAGTCAAATAACAGCCAAGCACAACAGTGGTGCCGAAAGAGGCGTATCAGAGCAACAACTCGTTGTACCTTGACACGGATGCGGTATGACAGACGACAACCTAACCAAGTCTGAAATAGATATCGGTCAACTGTAGAATATAATGCATAATATATTTTGGTAAAATACATTAACATCAATTACATTACCTGTATATTTAAAAATGTATTTAAACCTTCGGATAAGCACAAAATTGAGGCAATAATCAATGAGAACTGTTACTCTGCATTTCTACAAATACAAATATATATTCATACAGATATAGTGTCACAGACAGTGTAGCTCAGCATATATGCAGTTTATATGTATAGGTTTTGTATTACTATCAATTTCTAATGCTTAGTTTTCTTTTTATTTCCTTGCTTCAATTGTGTGGTTTTGCCTTCATTTCTTTATTATTGCACTAATTGTACTATTGTTTTACACATGGATTATTGTGTAATTTGTCCTGAGCTCACCCCGCCTAAGACGAGCGCGTCTTGGATTGGTCAGCCCCACGGCTCTCCCTAATTGTTTACACCTCCTCACAGTCTGATCAGCCTTATATAGGCAGGTGTTCAGAGATACCAACCTCATTCAATATCGGCTTCAACGTTGAGCAGGGAGACTGTAGAGCACACACTTGGCTTTTACCCAGTGGAGAAGGACAGCAGAGGGACATTGACTGTCTATATATATATACATACACCAATCAGCCATAACATTATGACCACCTGCCTAATATTGTGTAGGTCCACCTTTTATGTTATGGCTGATCGGTGTATATATACTTATATTTTGGAAGTATTTATATATTGTCAAAAATATATAACAATATATTAAAGCGGCAATCATTTGTATATTACAAATATATTTAAAATATATTTAAATTTAGAAAATATGTTTTTAAACATATTTTGACAATATATTATTTCTAGGAAAAATATCACCTGCTCGGATTAATCCTGGTTCCTGTTGTTTCACTCTGATGGGAGGACCAGGATACAGAGTCCATGGATCCATCCTGCTGGGTGTGAACAATGCAGGCTGGTGATTGGGTTCTTTCAGCAGGATAAACCCCATGCCACAAGGCTAGGAATGTCTCCAGGAACATGACAGTGAATTCAACAACCGCCTGGTGGAGGACACAAGTGCATCTTGTCGTCATGCACAGTGAGGAGGATGGTTTGGGAGGCAAAGACGAATCCAGGGGCCACAGTTGGAGAATTGCTGAACTTGGTTGCATCTTTGGGTCACTAAGCCTCCAAATCTACAATGTAATGCCACCTTCATGCAAATAGCCTATTTGGATGAGTTGCCAGGAAAAAGCCTTTATTGAGATCAACCAACAAATGTAAGCGCCTGGAATTTGCATAACTAGTTATGGCATTATGGCTAAAGAAGGATATTAGGAAAAAACCTGGTTGCCTGTGACAGGAGGCAGCAAGTGGATATTCCAGCAAGGCTCTGACCCCAAGCACCCATCAAAATCCACAATGAAATGGTTAATTGACCATCTCAGTCTCTGGACATGTGGTTTAAATTGAAGAGGGCAGTCCATAAGCACAGACCGAAGAATATCAAGGATTTGGAAGTATTCTGTATATAGGAATGGTCTTAGATCCTTCTTATAAAAAAAAAAAAAAAAAAGGCTCAGTGCCATTAATCTTACAAGGGGAGGGTGCCCAGTACTGAAAACAAGGGTGTCAATAATTGTAATTAGAAAAAATTGTAATTTTGGTTGATTCCCTTGAATCATTAATAAAGTACAATATATTCCAACACGTTAGAAAATTACATTATAACTCATTACCTGTGTTGTTTAATTTATACAGCTATTTTTGCTCATCCTTATCAAGGGTGCCGATAATTTTGGTGACTGTATGTGTGAGTGTATATATATATATATATATATAATCCAAGGAAACTAAAGTTTCCCAAATAAGGTTTGATAAGAAGGAGCAGTCATCATTAAGATTGATGGCACCAATTTATTATTAATGATACGTAAAATGAGTTCCAGGAGGCACATTTTAAATATATTTTCCATTACAGTGCCTGACATATAGTTTTGCTGATAGTCTCCCAAGCTTTCTGATCTACTCTAACAAAAATGCATACATTCATTTAACTGTATTATGAGCATGTCTTGCATTGTGCCTATGCTCTGCTTGTCACACTGCTCAAAATTAAAGATACCCATGCATTTTTTAAACCGTTATTGGATTACATTTTAAGTAAGTGTTATTGTTAATAGTTTCACTGGTTTTCTTTGATATATTTCACACTTAATATTCTAACACAGATACCTCTAAGACTAATCACATTTTGGATTAGACAAACTAACTGAACACAATGATTTGGTATTTTAGCAAAATACATAAGAACATTTAGTTAGATCTGCATTCAGTTTAAGGGCAAGGTCATGTCATTTGTAAAATCACAAAATTGCACAATCAATCTCCACTGCAGATTAATATTAATTAATATCCTAAAATAGTAATGCTGTCTTTCCCACAGCTATAGACACAGTAACACTTCAAGTTGTCTATGGAACTATAATTACTATCAAGGAATGAGACCATTTAGTTGACTTGATAATATAGTCACTGGAGGTGACTGGAGGTTGGTTGTAGTTTTTTCCACTATTCAGGAAGTTATGACACAACACATTGAACAACTGAAAGAGCATGCATGGCGAACTTAGACATCAGCTATTAATTGGTATGTTTAAAATGTGTACGTTTTAAAAGTTGCTTATATCATATAGCTTATACACATGAAAAATATTGTTCTTTCAAGTTAATCTGCAAATATATTACTGCTTTGAGTATATAAAAACATATATCACATTTGTTTTATGAATCTTTGAAATGTAATCACCTTATCAAATTCTCTCTTCAATTAGTTTATTTTGACTACACTTTCACCTTATTAAAAAGCATTTACTAGCTTTCAAGCCTTTTTTTATTTGTGATTTTAGATGTACAAGTTGAGCATATAATTAGGCTTTAATGCATACTTTATTGCTGGCAGATAAGACTGTCTTCACATCTTATATATGACTAGTCTCATCCTAATGTGTTCTGTATTAATAAATTATATTTCTGTCATAAAAGAAGGCAAATGATGAACCCAAATATCAGAGTCCTGAAACAATCCAGCTGCTACAGAACATTAAACGTAACGCATGAGTTATTGTTTCCATGCAGATGTCTGCTGAGTGAAGCAGACTTTAGGAATTGCAGTGTTGTGCTCTCTAAATGAACTACAGAGAGCTTTGCATTTTGTATGCAAATGTATTAGGCAGTGTTTGAAATGAGATAGGGAGATTTTCAAAATGTGGCAGCAGTTTGGAGGAATAAATGGACTGCATGACAACATGAAGCTTCAAATACAATTGACAAAAAAGATTTAGCATAGATTTAGCAAAATATATAATGATGCACTGAAGTAAAACAAATTTCCACTATGATTCCTAAACTCCTGTGGATGTACACAGCAGGCTACCCTATCAGTCATTCTTCTTTCTTGCTTTGTATGGAATATGCTATATGTTATTCAACTAATGTCAGTCTCACAGTGAATACCAAGATTTCCACAAGATTATTCAAGTATTTAAAGGCACAGGTGGGGCAGTAGTACACAATATAACATTTATAAGCATTGCATGAAGAGTCAAAACATATTCTGAATAAAACACTCATAGTGCACATGTTTAGATGTTATTGTGCTCCATGTGATTTAGAATGCTTTTAAATGCCTGGTGTTTCAAGGTAACATTCAGATACACACATTTGAAGGGTGGGGGTGTGTGTAATTTTTCCATTACTGCAGGTTTGCCTGTTGTTGAGCTCTCAAAATCAGTTTTGTTTCTTGCTCAGACAAATGCACTGAGTACTAAGATTCAAAGCATTTCAAATAGTCAGGGTTGGTATAAAGCATGTATTGAATATATTACTATTAATTTAATAATAATAGCAATACTAATATATAGTTTACTTCCACGGTGTCTAAGCTGCTAGCTGATCTTTAAGCTTAACATCTAAATATAAATGTATTCTCAAGTTGTTGTTTTTTCTCTCTATTTCATAAAGAAGCAATACAAGTTATTTGATGCATTTCGTGACTCTGACTTTTCATTATATTGTATGTACATGAATTTGTTGTGGTGTAGACTGGAGACTCTTATGCTCTTATTAAAAACAAATAGTGAGACTTGTAAAGTGACTTGTAAAATTATGTAATATAGTTTCTTTCAAGTCAAGATTACTATACAAAGCGGGATGGGATCACTGTTACCATGGGGAACTCTTTGAGTAGTATTCTGTTTTTCAGGTTGCATTCACAACCTGTCGTTTTCTGTTGAACAGAAAGCTAGCAAGTAGCAAGTAAAGTATTTGTATGTTATATGATTCTTTCTCTAATAAAATGCCAGATGTGAGATGGGTGTTGACAGCCTGCAGACCTTCATTTAATCATCTGTCTCAGTCTTTATTGTGAAGTCAATCTTCCCTACAGTTTTGAGGTTAACCCAGTAACAATGTACAGTTACTGTCAATAACGCACAATAAAGAAATACAAGGTGACCAAGAGCAAGCTAGCACACTTTGGACAGGCAATTAATGTCACAAAAGTCGTACCTGTTTGCATACACTAGTCTAGGACCCGTTCACACTTATTAGGCCGGCTCTTGGCCGCCTCAAATTTAGGCCGGCTGTTTTCAGACACCCCGTCCACACTGGCGGGTTTAGGAGCCTCAGTGCGTCACATATGCGGGCGAAAAGCGGCCTAAACGCAATGCATGCCGGGAATAAACACATCTGCTCAAACAAACCAGTGACGCAGGACATTACGTCTGTTTACAGGTGTGTGCGCTGTGTTTATAATCACAACTTATTCATATTGATTGGCTATTGTTCGCTTCTATATTTTATTTGAAAGTAATCTTAACCCTTTGCAGCCGAAGCTTTCTAAAATAATTAAAAATGTGCTGGTTCAATGGGGAATCTAATTCATATATTTCCCTTTTCAAATGTCTATCTTCGGTTCTGCAAGTTTAAAAGTGCTGTTATACAATCCACCCGAAAGCGAAGCACCTTTATTAGCACATCTGCATTAAATCACAAGAAATCGTGTGCATTAGTGTGCAATCATATGCATTGAAGCAGCCTCTGACGCGTCTGTAGTTTTATATCCTCAAACAGTTTCTGTTTTAACTTCATCTTCATCCACATTGTAACAGCGCTTTCATTTGTGCATCGGCCCAGTTTTTACCTCTAACGCCGGCATGTGTGATTGTCCTGCTCAGCTCAATATAACTGCATTTCGGATTGGATATTAAATAACCGGTCTCGTATTAAAATGCACTGATTTGAATGGAAACCTGCTTCGGTTAAATTTATATCGTTTTAATGCAAAATTCGGATAATTAAAGTTATGGTCCCGTTCACAATCTCACAATGCAATTTCCACGTGTAAAATGCATACTGTTACATTTCAGACTTCAATCATACTTAGTACAAGAAGAAACAATAGCAAGTTTACCAGCTATACACTTTTATTTTAATCGACCGAGTAGTTTGAACTGTTTACATTATAACTCATTACTTAGCCTAGACTTTTATTATATATATATATATATATAAAGATGTGAGCTAGCGAAATGCATCAGTACATTTAAGGCTATAGATCGATATGACATTCAAACAATACAGAGACAGTACTGTGTTTATTCCGCGTCTCTCAGACACGCAGTCTCTGGGGGCGGGGCTTGCGTTGCGTCACACGCTGACGCTTTCCACCGGCCCAGGGCTCGGCGCGTCACACTCACATTTAGGCGGCATTAGGCTGCGTCGAAAAGCGGGACTGGTGTTGACCCGGCCCAGGCCGGCCTGAATCTATGACCCGTTCACATATAGAAATCTCAAGTGTGAACGGGGTCTAGATACTGTCGAAAACAAAGGGTTCTCTATTTGCACTTAAACACTTGGAAGACAGTTCCAAGTATTTATTGCAAATGTAAACAGCTTTCAGCTTGCAGAAGAAAGAGTGTGTTCCCAGAATTACCGAAGATCACAGGTTCAATTTACACAGCATTTATAACATAACGATACACACATTTACATACAGGAGGCTCTAAGATAAGCCAAGCCATTTATATTAACAACTCTTCACATAACAATACAGTCAATGTGGTCCTAAATGATACGACAGATAACAATAACGTGTATGAATGCACCATTTGAATTGAACAAATCTTAAAGTCTCACATACATAGCGACATAAATTTAAGAAATCTCTACGAAGTCTATTCTGAAGTAGCCCAGGAATTGATTCCTGCTAATTGCATTCCTTAGATCATAAAAATGTAACAATATAGATGGTGTAGTCTCAGGTCCTGGTGGCTAATTTGTCTAAAATGTCTTGTGATATGGAAATGATACCAATTAATAAATTAATAGTGACTTAGCTGTATAGGTGCCTCATTTGGTTGTTAAATTAAAAGGTGTATGGACTTTAAAAGTTTTGGGGGGGTAAATCAATGTTTTGTTTTCAACAATGAAATGTATAATTTACTAAAGGTTACAAAGCACAGTTGTAAGGTATCCAGTTTTATGGTTTAATAACATTGATGAATCCTCTTTTACTTATTCTGGATATCATCCAAGCCTAATAATCTTGTTCAAACACTGCTTTCAGTGCCTTTTGCTAGCTGTTGCTTATTTGTCATTGTTTTTTTTTTATTATTATGAATGCTCAGTGTCATTCAATCAAAAACTGCTCTTCTAAAATTACATGCTGCGTAAGTGTCAGACACCAGCACTGACAGCTAAAGAACTATTCCAAAGCATTGCCCATGAAACCCTGTGATATTATGTTCATGGACACATTTAAACACATCCTTCTATATTAGTTTGGTTTTATTCTTTTGAGAACAAATAAAACCGAAAACAGTGTTCTCGATAGCATGACGAGTGTTTTGTTGATTGTTTATGTAGAAATGTGCCACTGGAGGTTTCTTCCTACAGCCTTCTCTGTAGCTTACAGCGGGGTCTGACTTCTGTGCCTTAGATCATTCAAATAGCTTTGTGCATCATCATCTATTTATGGCCAAACATGAAAATATGAGCAGAGTATCAATTTATTTTACATCCAGTATTAGCTGTTTAAGCACAGCATATATTTTGAGAGCCAGTGGTGACATTAATGAAATTAAGATGAAGAACTTTCACTACAGTTGCCAAGATTAGAGCACATAATACATTTAAACACTGCAGCCATGTAGAATCATGCTCACCACACTAATAGTTTGTCTTTGTTATGAGTCAAAAACCTATTAACATATTCTTTAAAAAAAGAAGGGGAAAAAAGCCAGGAGTCATTACAGTACAAGTTAAACTAAGAATTTAATGCATGGCATAGGCCACATGCAATTAATGGTACTGCTTTTAAACTGTGGATTATTGATGTGAAGCTTTATGACTTTATGATGGTGTGTTAATCCAAGCTGAAAATGATGGCAGTATAGATTAATATATTATATATACATACATATGTGTATATATAAAAATGTAAGTGTTTGACTTCCTTAAACGGTGTGTTTACATGTTAATCTAATGAAAAGGAATTACACTTTGCAGCATTAAAGTGTAACAATAAGTTAATAACACAGCGCAACACAACTCTGACCTACCTGTATTCTAAAATAGGTTTTGTTTGATTCAAATTGTGTCAAATCCCCCACCACATGCAAGCAGGTTCTCACTATCATGAAAGGATCTGTTTTGAGGTTCGTATTTCAGTTTGTCTGTATGCATCACCCTTTTCACTGCATGCTCAACTTAGACATTTGAAAAAGCAGTCAGTCCGATGACATATAAATCTGTAAACATGTGAACTCACTCATTCCTCAAGCACAAAACTCGAAAGAAAGTGCAGATAATTGCCCGATGAGTTCTCTCTGCATTCAGTGATCACACTTTCATCATTTCGGATCACAGTTTCAGAACTGTCAGTTAATGCAACACAATCTACATGTATGGACAGTTTGAGCTTCTCTTACACAGTGAGGTTCAAAGTAGAGGCACTGTTGTTCTACCCCATCAGGTATCGTGGGCCACATATTTAGACTTACTATCGTAAAAGTGTATCTTCAAGCCAGCAGTGTGTAGCTGCTCTTGGGTGAATTGGTACACATGTCTCTAGACACAGTGCGCACAGGGTGTGTGAGAACTGTGCTTGCATTAAGGGGAATCCAATCACCAACCCAGCTAGGGTCCACATCTTCCAGTCAAGCATCTAATTAAACCAACTGTTGGGATCCTATAATATCTCCTGCTTAATGTTCATTTTTTCATAATTATTTCACTTGAAAAGGTGAATGAGATTCAATTTTCTTTTTTTAATAATATATTGATTTTAATACAAGGTTAAGATGGGTTAATTCAATTTATATAGCCTGTTTGTGAGATATAACAATGCTGCTTAAGGGTAAACATCCCAGAGTGTCATGGGACCCTCAATGTCCACAATGTGGATAAGACATGAAAAGACAGGTGCCTAGGACAGTGTCCCACTATCACTATGCATGATAACTGGTGTGGAATAACAGAGGGAAAGTAACCCCATTTCCAGAAGCCTCCCACCCATTTACTAGCTAAACCCATCCTTTCTTAGACTTCTAAGATCTCACAACATCAAGCTTCAAGGTAACAAAGCTGCTGGCTATAAAATGTTTGTGAAACAATCAGGTACATTTTATGTTTTGATCCTTATCTACAAAGAGTTACTAAATGTAATTTGTTATCACTTTTTGCAACAAGCCTTGCATCTGTCTGGCTCACAGTCTGGGTTAAGCCTGGATTTGTAAAGAAATGCTGACAGGCAAGACAATTGTGATTCCACCGGCTTGCTTGAATTAATTTCAACTGTATGTGGCCAAAACTATCAAAGAGGAGTAAGATTATGCCTAAACTGTTCAATCCAAATGGGATCATTATAATAAATACTAACTTGTTTTTTAAAGAAAATCCTTGCATAGTTGGTGTGTTGAAGTATAGACATCTGCATTTGCCTACTTTGTTTTGTTTTTCAAACAGACCATTTTAAAAAACAGAACAACAAGTAGGATTTGAATTGTACCTTGGACATCTAAAGGAATTTCCAAAGGAGTTCCATCACTCCTTATTGGGCAAACTATATATGTGTGTGTGTATTTAAAATGAATTACTTAAAAAAAAAAAAGCAAGACTACAGTTTTTCCCTCTGAAGTGCTTCAGCTGCCATTTCCCGTGTGCTGTACCTTATCCAGACAAGAGAGCTGTGAGCCAGAAGAGTCTAATAGCTATGTTTTCACACCTTGGCATCCACGGGGACAACCGGCTGTCCAGCAATAGTGTAAACACCATACAAGCTGTGAAGCATTACATCAAAACACCATGCACTACAACTCGAGCACCATGTGGGTCTTCCACATTTTGTGGCTTTTGCTCAATAGTACTACTTTTGCTGGCATCAAAATATATGTAGACAAATATTATTCAATGATCATGAGAACGGTGAGGAATCAGCCCAGAACTAAATGGGAGGATCTTGTTAATGATCTCAAGGCAGCTGGGACCATAGTCACCAAGAAAACAATTGGTAACACACTACGCCGTGAAGGACTGAAATCCTGCAGCGCCCGCAAGGTCCCCCTGCTCAAGAAAGCACATGTACAGGTCCGTCTGAAGTTTGCCAATGAACATCTGAATGATTCAGAGGAGAACTGGGTGAAAGTGTTGTGGTCAGATGAGACCAAAATCGAGCTCTTTGGCATCAACTCAACTCGCCGTGTTTGGAGGAGGAGGAATGCTGCCTATGACCCCAAGAACACCATCCCCACCGTCAGACATGGAGGTGGAAAAATTATGCTTTGGGGGTGTTTTTCTGCTAAGGGGACCAGAGAACTGCACCGCATCAAAGGGACGATGGACGGGGCCATGTACCGTCTAATCTTGGGTGAGAACCTCCTTCCCTCAGCCAGGGCATTGAAAATGGGTCGTGGATGGGTATTCCAGCATGACAATGACCCAAAACACACAGCCAAGGCAACAAAGGAGTGGCTCAAGAAGAAGCACATTAAGGTCCTGGAGTGGCCTAGCCAGTCTCCAGACCTTAATCCCATAGAAAATCTGTGGAGGGAGTTGAAGGTTCGAGTTGCCTCGAAACCTTAATGACTTGGAGAGGATCTGCAAAGAGGAGTGGGACAAAATCCCTCCTGAGATGTGTGCAAACCTGGTGGCCAACTACAAGAAACGTCTGACCTCTGTGATGGCCAACAAGGGTTTTGCCACCAAGTACTAAGTCGAAGGGGTCAAATACTTATTTCCCTCATTAACATGCAAATCAATTTATAACTTTTTTGAAATGCGTTTTTCTGAATTTTGTTGTTATTCTGTCTCTCACTGTTAAAATACACCTACCATTAAAATTATAGACTGATCATTTCTTTGTCAGTGGGCAAACGTACATAATCAGCAGGGGATCAAATACTTTTTTTCCCTCACTGTATGTGGTCCCCCCAATTTTAGGGGCTCAAAAGTAATTGGGCAAACTAACATAATCATGAATTAAATTGTGAGTTTCAATACTTGGTTGCAAATCCTTTGCAGTCAATGACTGCCTGAAGGGAACCCATAGACATCACCAGATGCTGGGTTTCTTCCCTGGTGATGCTCTGCCAGGCCTGCACTGCAGCTGTCTTTAGTTCCTGCTTGTTCTTGGGGCGTTTTGCCTTCAGTTTTCCCTTCAGCAAGTGAAATGCCGCTCAATTGAATTCAGGTCAGGAGATTGACTTGGCCATTTCAGAACATTCCACTTCTTCACCTTAAAAAAGTCTTGGATTGCTTTCACAGTATGCTTCAGGTCCTTGTCCATCTGCACTGTGAAGCGCAGTCCAATGAGTTTTGAAGCATTTGGCTGAATCTGAGCAGATAATACAGCCCTAAACACTTCAGAATTCATCCTGCTGCTTTTGTCAGCAGTCACACCATCAATAAATACAAGGAAACCAGTTCCCATGGCAGCCATACATGCCCATGCCATAACATGCTTCACAGATGAGGTGGTATGCTTCGGATCATGAGCAGTTTGTTTATTTAAAAATGGGTGTAATTCCTACACCATTCACCCAATTAGGATGTACCTACCCTAAAATTAAAGATGAAAGTCAACACTTAAAGAACAGCTTGATTGTTTCCTTTCAAATCCATTGTGGCGGCGTATAGAGCCAACATTATGACAATTGTGTCACTGTCCAAATATTTATGGACCTAACTGTAAATACCCATAGCCTAATAAACTTTACAAATAAGAAGATTCAGGATACTTTTGATTCTGCAATTGTGTTTCTTCTTGAAATTGTGACTTGCATTTGTAATTGTTTTTATAATCACAAGAGTAATCGATATGATGTGAAAACTAGCAGTCTGTAATTATACACTGATTTAATTGTTCTGTAATGTACCACGGGAACAGGGGAACCCAGTTGCGGTGCTGGTGGGATGGTCAAGACAGGCGTGGATCGGATATCGGCAGAACAGGGCAATCAAAGGTTAGGCAAATATGTGGTTTTGGGCACAGGCAAGGGTCAAACGAGCAGGCAAACAGGCAATCAGGGGAAGATCAAAGTTGTGGTTGGGAAGTCAAAGAAGAGGTCGAGGATCTAAGGCTATACTAAGGCACAGGGAGACTGCTCAGGATTGTAGATAAACTGACAAAACTTCACAAAGACTGAGTGTTAGTGAGGGGTTTATATATGGAGCAGAGAACCAGGTTTGGGAGGTGCAGGGCGAATGAGAGCAGAGGCTGATCGCATGAATGCACAGGGGTTTCAGGAATGTTGATTGAATGATCGAGCTGTGAGAAGTGACTGGTAATGAAGGGTGATGGTGAAATCTAGTGGGGAAAAGTGGAAGTGCTTGGACTGGAAGAAGAGTGCTGGTCTGTGGCTGTGACATGTTCATTTGCAAATTTAAAATAATGTATTTTAATGGGTCAAAGAATGTAATTCTATGCAGAAACCAATACTTCCTGGAAATATATTTAGAACACTCAGTTTAGATCTGGACTTCTGTTTGTGTTTTATTTTGTTTATAACAAATTTCAAATTCTATTTTGTTACCATATATCACATGCTCAGAGGATTTTGTATGAATTGCATTTTTGTGTCTCACAAAATATGCTTATTAGAGTATATATTTAGAATATCTAAACTCTCCATCCAGACAAGCTTGTACTTTAGGGAATCAAACACAATTATATTTTCTTATGCAGCCACAGATAATGTTCTTGTATTAACAAAAATGTTTTAGTAAATTCCAGAAATCCCCATGAATAATAATAATAATATGGATAATTGGACAATTACGCTTTCGAGCTAATACATTTTTGTCTTGCTGCTAGTGATAGACTAATGTAACACATGCATATTTATTTGTTGTATACAGCCTACTTCGGAGCTGAGAAAAACACGTATTTGGAAAACATGTTTTGAATACAATCAAACATGACAATACTAAAGATACATAAAAACCACATGTTAACAAGGAAATTAATGGTATATTGTGATAATAACATTGTGTGATGCTGGTTTAAAGAGTCTAAATCTGAGCACTGACAATTCTCAAATCAGTCAGACAGGAGATCTGTGGCTCCTTGTAGCTTTCCCAGAATCACAATCTTTCATGTGATTTTTTATAAGTATGAATGGGAGCCCACAGTGTGGAGCAGAGCTCGGCTTTATGCATGAGTTTAGTGGTTCCTTATTTTGTAGATAGCTGTTTGTACTGTGTGTGTATATATATATATATATATATTTTTTTTTTTTTCTACTGACCTCGTTTCATGTATACATTTTTTAATGTTCATCTTTAGAAAAAGATCCCATCTGATTATCAATCTGATGATCCAATTCATATTAATTACTTGAAACCATATTTCTGTCTTGACTCTACAGGTTGCCATGGCAGCCACGTGAGTTGGAGCCCGGTGGAAAACCGACAAGTTCAAGCACCGGGGATTGAAATAACATCATGATATTCTCTGGGATGTTTAATGTAACACAACAAATGGAAATTGACCTGTGAGGGAAAATCTCTCTTTTACCTTTATTTGACTACTCCTTATTAATGAATTAAATTACCTTATTTGTCTCCCATTTTAAAAATAACCTTTTATTCCCATAGATATATAAAACCTCCAGCTGCTTTGTTTTGATAAATTATTACACAAACTGAACACACATCTGCATCCTCACAACATGGGGGAAGAAAATCTCATAGGGTTCCCAAGAATATGGAATTCCTATTTATATATTTACTATCCTTTTCCGCAACAGATAACGCTTGTGACATAAACTATTCATAGGTTTGAGAGTCAGGGCCAGGGTTTATCATCTTGCAGCTGCCACCACTTCAATAAATAAATATATGTAAGTTGTTAATACTTTGAACGCAATTTGCATCATATAAACCTCTTGTACCTGTATAACTCCTGTCTCATAAATAAGCAGACATACGTCCCTCTGTTTTTTTCCAGGCCTGCTATCATTCAGAGATGTGTTTATACTTGCATTTTACACAAGCTTTTACATACAACTAGATTTCCTTTTTGACGCTGATATCATCAATGTGTTTTAGATGTGGGATAGAACATGCCACTTGGCCCTTTTCCAGTGGACCCCCTGGTCTGTTTGATAAGGAACTTCTTGGGACTTCAGTTCACAAATAAACTTGCAATACAATTTATCTACCTGGCACTGGCTATAGCTAAAAAATACAGAATATAGTTTTGATGTGGAAGCTAGACTCCCCTCTCCCGGTTTCACTGTGGTTCTCTGAAATTCATGGCTGTCTACCTTTAGAAGAAATCAATTACACCATACGAAACAAGATAAACATATTTTATAAAATATTGCAACCTTATATAGATTATTTGGAGGCACTTCCAATGAGGCATGTTGACACTAATATATTATAGGAATATGTAAGAGGTTATAGCATATATTTTAGTCAGACAGGTGAAGAGAACTTTGTTATACCCATTAAAAAAACAAAAATAACATATGTGTATTTCTGTATGTATGACATTTTATATAATTAGCCCTTTTATTATTATTATTATTATTATTATTATTATTATTATTATTGTTGTTGTTGTTGTTTATTTATTTAGTGAACGACTGGAAATAAAATAATTAACCTTTGCCATGTTTATTTTTCCTAAGACTGTACAACTTTATATGGTTCTGTCACTGTGTTTTGTTTAATTTTATAAAATGAATACAATAGTAAACACATTTATACACATGTACACTTTCTCTCTTACATGATATCTTGCTCTTTCATTATTCATGTATTAGAAATCAGGGAATGTGTCATTCTTTTTCATTGCATAAGGACATCAGGTATGGACTTGGTAGTGTAAAGTGTGATCGAATGCTGGTAAATAGCAAAATATAAATGGCTGAGCATGTCAAATATAAATAGCCAGGAAATAGCTCTAAAGAGAGCTCATATATGTCATACTTTAAACAAGGCCCTTATCAAATTCTTGCTCTGGTAATTAGACCCTTAATTTCATTGGCTTGTCTGTCTCAATTAGCTTGGTTACAGTGCAAATAAGACATGTCAATTCCAATTACTGTGTCTGATTAGCTTGAATTCTGACTACAATGGGCCTAATTTAAAGGCCAATTCCTTTTTACAATGGGAGTCCCTATAAATCAGCAAGCAAGTCAGTGTGTTGCAGAAATAATGCAATAACAATTTTGTTGCTGAAGCGTCTGGTATCCATACAAAGCACCCGGGGATACGGAATAATATACCAGCAAACTGTGGATCTGCAGGAAAAAAGAAAGTGTCCTGCCAGCAATCGTTTATTTGCTAAACATGTCCCAGTATAGGTGGGCAACTGTGATTGGGTCCCTTAGCAATTTCGAAAGCTGCAATTAGATCAACAATCGTATGAGTTGGGTGAGTCTGGTAGATGCAAATAAAAGACCTCAGCTCATTAACCTAATTCAATACAATTCACAATTCACACTTTGGCCTATATCAGCGATTTCAATCCTTGCTCTCTTGCACCTCTGGGTCTTCTGCTTTTCTGTTCCCACCAAACTCTTGGTTACTCATTTAAGACTTTAATTAGAAGTATCTTCTTCTTTATAAAATCACTAACCCTGTACCTGCATCCCCGAACGCCACTTATTTAAGTATATGGCTCATGGAATATCAGTAATTGGCTTATTATGGGAGTGTTGGAAACAAGATTTTACCCATCTTGTAAAAAGATATGTGAAATATTGATAACCTATTAGGAGGTCAATTAGGGACCAAGCCTTTAGTAAACATATCAAACTAAACAGGGCTCGGTTTGCTACATTTACAACAGTACACCTAAAAACCTAGAAACAAACATTGAATTAAGATCATTGTTCAATAAAAGGTTCAATAATAGTTAAGAGTTGAATTGGAAAACCAGAAGACCAGGGGTCCTTCAGGAACCATTGAAAACCCTGCCTCGTGTATAATCAAGAGCTATTGTGCCATGATAGCTATACTTTATAATGACTTTGCAGCACAATAATTCTGAGGAGGTCTCCGGCTGATGGACGGATTGCCGGGGAATCTGGCTGCAGTGCTTTTCTGTAGAGTACTGTCAAGGGTGCCATACAGCTGCGGCATTGTGGGTGAATCTTCCTAACACTTCACTCATGTACTGCATTATGGGTTACCCAACCAATAAGAGTGGTCGATGGAACCTCATTCATTTATCTTCATAATATTGCTCTCCCTGGGACTATCTTGACTGGATACCTCATCACTATAACTCTGGACTCTCACCTAGTGTAGCTGTGACTGGCAACCCTGGTTCTGGAGGGCTGTGACTGTCTTCCACCTGAGCTGTTAAACAACTGATTTGCTTAATTGGACCAATAAAACCTCATTTCCAGGTTGTGAGCAAGAGGAAATGTAGAGACACCTAAATATCCTGCAGGACTGTAGTACGCACCACTTTCGATATCACAATCAGTATAACCAAGAATATATTTATATAACAGAATAACTAATACATTGTTTGGCTTAATTATGGTGCTTTTAGTATTTTAATAAAGTATGTTAATGTCATGGATGGTGCCACGACTATTCGGCTATTGATTGCATTAATTATCACTTGTATTTTGTTTTATGACTTATTAGCATGTTATTTAGTTTTTCTTTCATTCTTTGTTGTATTGCTTGATTTGTTTTATTTGTACTATTGCTTTTCACATGTTTAATTATTTCTCTTTTGCCGAGCGTGCCCCGTGACCCACATTTCCACATGGACCCGCCCGTATTCCTCTGCCGAATTGCCCACACCTGCGCCCCCGACCCAAGTGCCTGCTATAACAGCAGCTGGTTTGAGAGAGAACAAGAGACCTGGCAAGAGTGAGAGCGTGCAGTGTTGAGGAAAAGGCAGGAAGGAAAGGCAGTGAGATGTAGGGGATGTGAGAACATCATAATCTTCTAGAAGATTGTGGCACACCAGCAGTTGTGCCCCTGACCGTCCGCTGGAGAGGGCCAGGGATGGCGAAGAGGCCACATGCCCCTGCCTCTGCGCCTTGTGAACCCATTGCTGGGAGAGATTGCAGCCCCAGTCAGCCCAGAGAGAGAGACAGTGGCCAGAGTCAGCGCATAACTGGCATAGACGGAGGTACGAGTGATTTAGTACTGACCCATCAGAAGTGATGGGAGGGGGAAATGGCAATACGGTGGCAGTCCCTGTCCCTGAGGAAGACAGCACAGCATTGGGGATTACAAATTGAAACCTGCAGTGGATGAAAGACTTGGCGACCGGCAGCTGGAGTAGACGAGACAGGCTCTCCCAGGCAAAGAGCTACGTAACCACTGGCATTCTTATATAACCGAAAATTCAGAGACACTGAGGGATACAGACAAGATTGTTTCTGTTGAAAGTCAGTTTATTAAATCTGCTGACCATCTCCTCCTCCTCCTTTTCGGGTCCCTTCCGAGACTCTTCTTGCTCTCTGTCATCTATAATAGGAAATCAAGAGAAACTAAGGCACCAAACTTACTTTCATACCAGATCCATCTCCGCAACGTTGACTTACCGAAGCCCAAGATCCAGCGGAGGGCAACGGTCGCCTCCAGCACCTGAAAGAGAAAAGGAAAAGTCAGATTAGGGACTGCAGATACACGCTTTATATATACTATATATATATATATATACTAATTGCTAAAGGAATTATATTTACCTGGTTGTGCTGCTGTACTTGTCCTGTGGGAGAAAGAAGAGAGAGATTAGCATATTTTTACACATTATTATTTTATGGGAAGTGCAATTGTGTCTCTTTTATGTAGAACTCCTTTTACTAGAATTTATTATTTTTTCAGATTGTATGTGTATTTTCTTTATCATTAGGGTAGGTTTTTCTGAAGTCTTTTATTGCTATTATTATTATTATTTTAAGGTGATTTTAATTTAGTTTTTTTAATTGTCTGTGTTTCTCCTGTCAAAGTACCTACATTGGCTTCTTGTGTCTCACACCCCTAAGTGTATCCATGGCTGTTCTTAAATAAATCTGTTCAAACTTACCTGTGCCTGTCACGTTGTCTTGGGGTCCGGATCTGAGCTTGTGCGGGTGTTGCGAGTTCCCTTCCTCGAAAAAACAAGGGTGGCGTAGTCCTTTTGGTGTTACGTGCTAAAATGTCACAGCAACACTTCAAAGTACAGACAAACTGTACTACAATTGCATGGCAGTGACTCTGTACTTTGAAAGTATCAATGACGTTTTATTGTAAACGACTGAACCCATCAGGATTGGCAAAACCCAGGCAGCTTTAAATAAATACCATAAACAAGATCAAGGGCAACACTTATTCAGTTGCTGAAGCTTTTTTTATGATACAAAATGCCCATCGGCAACAGCAACAAGAAACCTAACATCCCCTCCAATACCTAAATTAAAAATGTACAAAAGGTTATAATGGCTCTGTCCCACAAGGTCAAATAACTGATTGACTGACCAGCCTGCACATGTAATTCCCAGTATTCCCTTTGTTGTCAATTAGTTAATGAGATCAGACAGACATGACAGAAAACCCTGGGATTTATTTCAGTTCTGTAGTCCAGGCTGCATTACCCAGCCACAGTATCCACGGCATGTGAGAAAGTACTCACATTAAACAGCATGCAGTGTGTGGAGACGCTGCCAGAGGGCCACATCCTGCAGCTTTTTCAGGTCTCTTAATTCCATCACCGTTAATTCATGGCAATCATGCCCAATTAAGTGAGTAATTAATTAAATTGAGTCCGGGTGGGAAGAATAACTGTGCACTGTGACCCCCAAAGACTGCATTTTGGGAACTTGTGTGCTGAACAAATAATTTATATTATATTATATATTTCATTGACATGCATCGAAGAGACAATGCTGAAAAGAATGCAAAAGAGGAATTAACTGTTTAGGTTATATTTCTGTGGAATACGTCTACAGCCATACATTGTCATGAAACTTGATACTTTCTGTAATGGCTGACTGGAGCAATTAATAATTTATCAATGTGGATTCCTTTGGAGACCACTGGAGAATGCCCCCTGCGTATTGCCTGCAAGAACTAAAACATGAAATATAACGCCCACTCTTCAAGTCTGTGATCTGAAATGTACTGCAGACACCAGGGAGGCTTAATGATACCAAAGACGGATAACTTGGTTGCAAACTTCTTGTATTTATATCCATGTGTATAAAACTTAATCCAGTTGAATGTGTTCATGTAATAGGTGCCTAATTAATCAAGTGAAATGACATAAAAACACACACATTATGACTTTAAAACACACATTAATATAAGGTAATAACATTTTTGGTTGAAAGTCTCTAACATAAAAGTACTGCAATGCTTGATTTAACCAAGCTTTAACTACACACTGCATTAAGTAATTGGGTTAATTGCTATTACACTTTACATTTTAGTTTCTGTCTCTCTTGTATACAATGAATGCCTTAAAAACACTCTTGCTTTAAGTGTTTCCCCTGGCATTGCCATCATAATAGAGCAAGTATGAAGTAATTTGTCATAATTTATAAGAGTGATTATTCTAATTCTACACAAGTATTTCTCAGATTGTGGTTTAAGGCATTGAATAAAGTGTGAGTTTGTGCCTGAGGCCTGCTGTAGCTATAGGCTTGTGAATAAAACTTGTAATCGCCATAGTGTGTGACCTTGCTTTTACTTGAAATTTGCCATTGAGTCACGTTTCTGGCAAAGTCATAGTTTCATGTATAATTGCTCATCCGCAACTTCAAATGCTATCATCAAATCTGTGTAATACAAAGAACAAAAAAAAAGGAAGGAAGAAAGACAGTGAGTCATTGTCATAGACAAACTCTTCTTTCGGGGTTGAATTTAATAACCAATTAATTTTCCTTTTATCACAATTTGTTGGGTTATTTTCTTTCTAAAGGGGAGAAGAAACGTTAACAGCTAGATAATTATTAGTCATTAAAAAATAATTTTCTTTCATTTAACTACAACCTTTATTCTCCATTTTGCCGCTTGAAGTTATAAAGAATGAAAAGAATGGGCAAAATGATTAAGATTGTATTTGTAAGGATAAGAAATAAACTAGCATTGTTTTGGTACAATACCATGTGTGGAAATAGGCTGAAATGGGGAGTGTGTACTTAATTATGTTTCCAGGCACGCTCTTTGTGTACTGTCATGATCCAAAACCATTTGAAATGTATAAATGCTACACGTTTCTGTGCTATACATGTTTTGTGTATGACTATAGTCTGTGCAGATTCATCCTGTCATGTAAAGCCCTGTCCTTTCTCTTTTTCATATCACAAATCTTGTAAAATTCAGTTAAATTCTAAATACTAAATCCTTGATCTATCCAGCAACTCTCCTCCTATGTTCTTTGTATATTTCTTTAATAGGGTTTAAATATGAGTTAACCCCTTTTCCCGTATCTATACAGCAAAGTTTAACATCTGTTACCCTGCCAGCCAGGACCTAATATATAACCCAAAATCTATTAGGATATGTGTAAGGTTTAACATAGTTATCCAGCATTTACTGACCTAAGGTCTTATAGGCAACATTAAAATGTATTGATTTAATGTCGACAATCAAATGTTAAGTCTTTTGATATATATAAAACTCCCTGGAATACAAATCTGACCTTTTATGTGACGAGAAGCCACGACTGCCTTTTCCTGCAACGTCGTTTGCATTCATACACGTGTCAGAATTTGGGCAAACGAGAGAACATCAATAAACATATTTTGATAGAAAATCGATTGCATTCTTGTATTGTTTGTCTTTGTTGAGCATTCTAGATCCATAGCCATCTTAAATCTAGTCATGCACTTGAATAAATAAAGCAAACCATGGGAAATCTAATTGTTTTTAAGCAGGGAAAAATCAAAAACAAGCCGGACGTGCCCACCAAACGCACTGTACATTTTAAATCCGGCCATATTTACAGTGCATTGGCACCCGTTCAGTAAAGTATTAATGATTAACTGATATTCCTCAGCTGAGTGCTGGTAACCGTGCAGCCATGACCACTGCCTGTTGTCAGAGGGCCAGTTTCACAGAGGCTTTCTAGCACTACAGCATAGATTAGTGTGTTTCTGCCAAATATTTTACTTAAAACAGATTTAGGAAAGGATTTAAACAAAAACGTGACTCTTCAACTAAATCCCATGGCAGCAGGTCAGACATTTTGAGTTGTGTAATCTCTGCTGGCGAACCAAAGCCAGTGACATATGGACTGAGAAGAGGATTCATCCTCCTCTTCAGAGCAGCCCATTTCAGTGCTCGGTCCCAACTGGGATCAGGAGCCTAGTGAGACACACACACGGTTCTCATCAATTTGTAGCATGACAAGGGGATCTTCAGGGGTCACACTGCGCTGATGAGCTGAAATTAGAAATAGGACCTTCAAACTGCAGGGGGAAATTAAAGGCCGAACTGAAGATGACGTAGAAACCACGTAAAAAACGATGAGGAAATCTGTTCATGTTATTTTATAAATAGACCCCTTTCTTTTGAAATCGCGCACAGAAATAAAGACAAGGACAAAATGTTAAAAAAATATGTTACAATTTCACACATAGGCCAGTAACATGTTACAAATCTAATGATACTCGCTACACCACTCCTTGTTTGTTGTGATAAATATTTGTTATGAATTCACTCATGCATGCATTCAATCTCTCTATTTTATTTAGAAAAACAGCTTATGTATTAGTATTCCATATAATTTAACAAACATTGCTAACAGCTTACATAACTGTGTTTTTGGCCTGTGTACCAAAAACCATTATCGCACATCTCGGCAAACAGGGAATGCATGCATTATGCAATTCTTACTTTATGGGAGCATAGTTCTGATAGCATAATAGATTAGCCAAGGGACAGGACCCTTGTCTTTCCTCTGAGTGGCTTACTGGATGGTGTGGGGTTCATTTTATTTTATATATTGGTTGTGAGAGCTATTGAAACTGGTGGCTTGCTTTGTACATCATACAAAAATAACTACTGCCATGGATACATGAAAAAGAGAATGAAAATGTATCTCTTCAGCTACAGCTTCAGAGTTGTTTTTTTGTAATACGTTTCAACATTTTACCACAGATCAGCCCTGTTTTATTGAGTAGTAGGGAGTAGATTAATTAAATGAATTTGGGGGGGTGCAGTGTGTTGGGATGGGAAGTGGAGGACACTTGTTACAAGTCTCTCTGAATTGGTTTCAGATAAAAAGGGTTTTAAAGAGAAAAATGCTTTTTGCTGAAAATAATGGTTTTGTTGTGGAACAGATGCAGGTTGCTAGTGCATTTTAAGGAGCTGCTTAATGTTTTTAGAGTATCTACCATTGTCAGATGCATATATATTTATACTTTATATATATATCGATACAATTCTGGATGAAGGCCTTCCCAAGATGTTTCAATACGTTTTATATGCTCAAGATAGATAATCAATGTTCTGACCAAATACTCACTTGTGCATTTTACAATAAAGATCTTTTTCCGATTATATTGTTCCTATTCATATCTGAAAACAAAAACCTTGCAAAGCATTTTATATTGGGCGCCCTGGGCAAGTTTAATTTATAATACCATACTTCAAAGTCAGTCAGAAGGATATATTAAGAAAGGCCTATAGCAAGCGAACAGAATACAAGAAGCTGATTTTACTTTCAAATGGGCATCCGACCTGTGAGTCATTTGATTGTGACAAGATGATTGAAACGTTTTTAAAAGAAACTTCATTTGTAATTTGAATTGTGTCATTTTCATCATTGGGAAGACGGGGGGGGAAGATGAAGATGGAGTGTGCCATAGTCATAGTCAATAGTTAAATACAAAATTCAGCAAAATGACAATGAACAAACCGTGTCAGCCATCAAGGAAGAAACGCATCGGTCAGATCATTGCAGGACATACCTGTATGTATAGCTTGCGCAAGTGTAAACACATTTAAAGGCATGTCACCACTTAGTAGTTACACATGTTTATGTTTATCTATTTTGAATGCTTGTAAAAAAAAGAACTGGGATTTAAAATGATCCAGACTGAACCAAATGTTTTGAATGTTTATCTTTATCAAAATCAATATGTGTGTTCAGTATTGGTTGTTCTCAAGCAACTACATCAAAGGATCCAGCCCATGTACAGCTCTGATAACATTTGCCCTTTCACTTCAGTCAATGTTCACTTGGCTGGAACAGTATTTATGACATGATTTTGGTTTCCTGTGTTGCTATCAACTCATGTTGAATAAATTTACATTGGCACAAGACATACAAGGGGGATGGTCATAGATATAGATATCTTTAGAAAGGTATAGCAGTCCGTGCTCAAAACATGGAATGGAAATATGAGTAGGTGGTTCTTTAAAGATATACATGATTGGTTATATTTATATATGTTTCAGTATAGATAAATACTATAATAAGAATAGTAAGAGGACATGTCTCCCTCCACCAGTACCAGAGTTCATGTGCTATTTAAAGGTTAATTTCTCCAACTGGCCCTACAAATATATTACAACTATAGTGTACAGCCAGCCTTAATTACGAGACGAGGGACTACATCAACCAACAAGGAAATGCCAAGTCACACTGGCAGGCCAATATAATGATTTAAGGAGCATAGCTCTGAAAACATGTAATTGCTTGCTCAGTGCCCAGACTTCAATAGAACACCTCTGGGATCAACTGGCAAAAAAGGAATAGACCACAAGAGATCAATTTATCTTGCATTAGAAACTATGGTGTGGGAGGAATGGTAAAGTCAACCTTTGTAGCATTCATTACACGTCTTCAATATAATATAACATATTTTACAATGTTTGTCCCAATACCTTTTTAAAAGGGAAGTTTAATTAATATGATTATACATGTCGGTGTGGGTTATTGTTATTACTGGCTTTGTACTAATATGCAGGATTTCTCTCCCTTTGTTAGTGAAATACATAACTGAAGTCTGGCAGATGATCGCTCAAGGCATGTCTTGTTATTATTTCAGTTTATTTATGATTTGTAGTGACCAAGATGATCATCTGTCACAAACATCCCCTGTGGACAGATTAATTTAAAGTATAGGGACACAACCATGTGACTCAATCAGAATCTTTTATCATCACTTTTTTAAACCCAGGTCACCATAAAAAATAAAAATCAGCTTCACAGTGGAAGGTGCACTGATTGACAATAAATTTTAAATCTGACCCCAATCACACTTGACCCTCTTGTGTACAGGTGCCCCTTAAATAGATAATATAGCTGCAGCCAGCAGAGTAAATCAAAGTTGAGGTTTTAACTGATTACATCAAGCCACATTCATATCTTTGCTTGTATCTGCACCTATGTGTCAAAGTTTTGGCTTGTTGGCGGTGTTGGAGGTGTCGGTTCAGTATAGGGAGCCATTTAGGAATTATTTTAAATCTTTGGTGCACATACATATGAAACGCTGAAAATTATGAAGCTGTGTAAAAGCCTAATTAATTGCCTCATAATTGTTCGTTCTCCTGTGAAACCATTTAATATATATTGATTTAATAATCTATACCTATATAAGAAACTTCATCCCTTCATCTGGAAGTAATGTTCTGTTCACAGATTATGTTTCTTTGCTGACAGTAGCACGTCTCTCATGCCAGCCATCCACTCCCAGTGATACAAGCGCCCGTTTTCACAATTCATCATTAACGATTTTGTTGAACCGACTTGAAAACCAAATTGAAGCCCAGCTTTTGGGGAACCGCCTAAAAACAGCGATCCCCCAAAATCAGCCCACGTGGCAGAGAATCGACCACCACCGAAACTCACCCCATCAGAAGCCAGATCCCCGTTTGTGACTCCATCTGGATTCACATGGAGGGGCCAGGGGCCACAGGGACTTGGGGCTCTAACTGCGAGTCCGTGGGGTTGGAAGCTAAGCTGAGCCCGCTGAGCCACCACGCCAGCAGAGAGAGCCGTGCCGCTCTGTCCAAGACAAGGCTCTGTGCGTTTCTGATGTCAGGGGCGTAGGTGCGACCCAATCAGGGCGGTGAGGGACTCGCACTGATGACGTCAGCTTAGCGCTTTCCACACATGAGGAAAACGTGGCGGCTAGTTTCTTAACATCAAACATTGTCATGTAAACTCTTAGTATGTCTTCTTCATGGCCAGCTCCACTGAGGCCCGTGTAGTTTGTGTATGAAGGTGGCAGTGATGGCAGTGTGTGCATCATGTGAATAGCAGTTGTATCGGCTACATGGACAACAACATGTCTCACAGTAAGTGGGCTCTCTTGGTTGTTATTTTGCCATTCAATGCGCTTTATAAACATCAACTTTAAACGTAACTTTTGCACCTTCATAAAAGTTGGCTGTTTTTAGTGTGATTTGTGTTGGATCTTGCATTATTGTTGTGTTCCCGTCTAATAAAGAGAGTTTTCCCATTTGTTCCCATAGAGGTTCACAGTAAAGGGGTTTGAAGTCATGGGTGGGTGTCAGTGCTGTTCAGATTGCCGCTATAGACCTTATGATTCACCTGTCCCTTTGTCACTTTTTTCATTTTGCCCCAGTAGCTTAAAATCTCCGTCTAGTGGTCAAAAGTACAGTATAGACTAGGAATCCACCTAGCAAGAAAGCGATGTAGCTGAGACAGCAAGGCAGCATGAACTGACAGCAGAACATTGACAGGAACCAGACTGCAAAGCAAAACCCTTAGAAAGAGATGCTAACCTGAACACGGTTGGTTGATTGTGGCTGGCAATGCCGGCCAGGTAATATCTGAGAAAAGCCTAATACTGCTTTGCTTAGATCACCACTGAAACTATTGATTGAGTTTTATTTCTGTTTCTGGAACGTTATCTTTGGTGGGTGTAAAATATTATTTTTGAATTGAAAATCATGATCTGGAAACACATTAAATGTTTCAAAATGTGAAGGCTATAGTCACGAAGGTGTAGGATGTTCCAACTCTCAATTATAGATCTGTTTCAGTTTTTATTGAGGAATGGAATGCCATTATCTGGAACACAAAAGCGAAATGGTGAAGAGCGGTGGGTACAGGGGGCATTGTCTGATTGTGCATGTCAACCATATACATATATATAAAGTTTGCTTCTTCAACAAATATTTTTATGGCAAAAGCCATATAAGCTGGTAGGATAAGAGAACGGTTCCTTTTTTCCTGTGCTTAACTATAATGGGCTGAACATCAAAAGTAGTCTTTTGATATTTTGAAACTCAGACTCGCATTATCATGTTCCAGGAGCGCAGTGGGGGATCATTCCCCAGGCTTCAGTCACTGATGCAGTTCTGTTTGAAAAGGAGGAACCAGACCACAAAGAAAGCCATTATATACAATTATATTCAATTAGCTTTAAAAATGATAATTTATACTAAAAATACAAAGAAATGTATCAAATAAATTGTTTGTTTGAGAAATGGAACTCAGGAATAGGAGAAGGTGCAATAAAGCAAGGAGGACAAGACAAATTCTACATATAAGCCTACTAAGGCATTTAATTAGTTTTAACTACCCTCCAAATGCTAAATTGTATGGTTCGTTTGAATTTTCTCTCCCCTTTAGCAGACAACTTTTTCAAGGGTGTCAACCTCTTGTCCTCGTATTAATCAGTGGTTGGTATGTCTTAAGGGATCAACAAAATGTAAAATGAAGTGTAAAAGGTTTAGAATTGACTAAAATTTAAAATCCCTGCTGTTTTTTAGCACAGGAATCTGACATCCATGCTTTTTGGTGCTAGTAACAGTGAGGGAAAAAAGTATTTGATCCCCTGCTGCTTTTGTACGTTTCCCCACTGACAAAGAAATGACCAGTCTATAATTTTAATGGTAGGTGTATTTTAACAGTGAGAGAGAATAACAACCAAAAAATCCAGAAAAACGCATTTCAAAAGAGTTATATATTGATTCGCATGTTAATGAGGGAAATAAGTATTTGATCCCCTATCAATCAGCAAGATTTCTGGCTCCCAGGTGTCTTTTATACAGGTAATGAGCTGAGATTAGAAGGACTCTCTTAAAGGGAGTGCTCCTAATCTCAGCTCGTTACCTGTATAAAAGACACCTGTGCACAGAAGCAATCAATCAATCAGATTCCAAACTCTCCACCATGGCCAAGACCAAAGAGCTGTCCAAGGATGTCAGGGACAAGATTGTAGACCTACACAAGGCTGGAATGGGCTACAAGACCATCGCCAAGCAGCTTGGTGAGCAGGTGACAACAGTTGGTGCGATTATTCGCAAATGGAAGAAACACAAAATAACTGTCAGTCTCCCTCGGTCTGGGGCTCCATGCAAGATCTCACCTTGTGGAGTTTCAATGATCATGAGAACGGTGAGGAATCGGCCCAGAACTACACGGGAGGATCTTGTTAATGATCTCAAGGCAGCTGGGACCATAGTCACCAAGAAAACAATTGGTAACACACTACGCCGTGAAGGACTGAAATCCTGCAGCGCCCGCAAGGTCCCCCTGCTCAAGAAAGCACATGTACAGGCCCGTCTGAAGTTTGCCAATGAACATCTGAATGATTCAGAGGAGAACTGGGTGAAAGTGTTGTGGTCAGATGAGACCAAAATCGAGCTCTTTGGCATCAACTCAACTCGCCGTGTTTGGAGGAGGAGGAATGCTGCCTATGACCCCAAGAACACCATCCCCACCGTCAGACATGGAGGTGGAAAAATTATGCTTTGGGGGTGTTTTTCTGCTAAGGGGACCAGAGAACTGCACCGCATCAAAGGGACGATGGACGGGGCCATGTACCGTCTAATCTTGGGTGAGAACCTCCTTCCCTCAGCCAGGGCATTGAAAATGGGTCGTGGATGGGTATTCCAGCATGACAATGACCCAAAACACACAGCCAAGGCAACAAAGGAGTGGCTCAAGAAGAAGCACATTAAGGTCCTGGAGTGGCCTAGCCAGTCTCCAGACCTTAATCCCATAGAAAATCTGTGGAGGGAGTTGAAGGTTCGAGTTGCCTCGAAACCTTAATGACTTGGAGAGGATCTGCAAAGAGGAGTGGGACAAAATCCCTCCTGAGATGTGTGCAAACCTGGTGGCCAACTACAAGAAACGTCTGACCTCTGTGATGGCCAACAAGGGTTTTGCTGCCAAATACTAAGCCGAAGGGGTCAAATACTTATTTCAATCATTAACATGCAAATCAATTTATAACTTTTTTGAAATGAGTTTTTCTGGATTTTTTGTTATTATTCCGTCTCTCACTGTTAAAATACACCTACCATTAAAATTATAGACTGATCATTTCTTTGTCAGTGGGCAAACGTACAAAATCAGCAGGGGATCAAATACTTTTTTCCCTCACTGTACCCCAGAAATATAGTTGTACATGTTACATGTAGACATTTACAGATTCAGATGAATGTTACATAAAGTACCCATGAACTCATATCACATTTTATCAGACTGTCTGCACTTTTCCTGAAATGCCTGAAATTGTTTTATTGGTATTTCATATATTTATTTATTTTTGTAAAATACTTAAAAAAAAAGTTTTAGTCCCACATAGTACAGAACATACTTTTTTGTGTTTGTTTTGAACTTAAATAAAATAAAATAAAAAGCCCATCTCGGACTTAATCTGTTCTCGCAGCCTGAAGCCTTCAGAAGATCCCCAGGGGACACCCATCTATTGGCTGCAGATCCCACGAGAAGAGAGGAAAGAATCACAGAACAGAATGAAAATCCCAAATGACAATCTACCCAGATTGGTATATGAAGCATTTACACTAGAGGTAGTATTCACTCAAGCATACTCTAACAGGAATAGCCAGGCATGCAAAATTTGCCAGCGAAGTGAAAAGTAAATATTATGCAAGCATGCCAAAAATTACCCTTTAATAAAAGCCAATTAAATGTATTTTCTCTTCATAACCATGAAATAGGTACCTCAATGTGCTCCTATTCCAGAATTCCTTCATTGAGAATGGCAAGGAAAGGGCATTTGCCTCAAATACCCTCTCTGAAGAGTTTAAAACAAGCAGTTTTGTTGCAAATCCGTGCTGTGGGATTTATTTGTAGGCCAAGCACAACGGGGTTCCTTTGGTAGCATTTAAATTCGGCAAGGAAAAGAGCATTGCAATCCATAGAGCAATTATCATTGACAGCAATAACATCAGGTCTGTTACATTTCTTCCACCACTCCTTGCTGACTGAAGTAGGGCTTAAGCAGCAGCGAACTCTCAAATTATTTTCCTTAACTGCCTTAGTGATCAAAAAGATAGATTCAGGGACAACATGCTTTAAACAGAACACACACTGATTAAAACAAAATGTTGTAGGTAGTAAAGAGTATATTATTATGGCTGCTATAACTGTATACATCTTATGAACTTAATTCCATCAATAGAAACACACCATACATGCTTCAGAAGAGAATATATTAATATAGCTAGCTTTTTACATCTTATAAACCTAATTCTATCAATAGAAGGCACCATACATTGCAGTATTTACAGAATAAAAGTACTTTGTGTAATAACCACTGTTACCAACTTGGAAGACTACAACACTTACATACCAGTTCCTGTTGTTTCTGACCAGTTGTACAATTGAGTGTTGGAGGCTGTATATTTACCGTAGGCATGAGATAATTTCAGACTCGACTCTTGAGCAACACCAGTAATGTATATCACTGCCTGTCGATGAGTTTTTGCTCTTGAAGTTCTGCCTCATGTGTTATAAAACAGCTGATGTGTTTTCATGTCTGTAGAAGAAAATACAAGAACATTACCAAGGTTACAAACAAGAGGAGGCCACTTGCTTATTTGTAGATAACCAACCCCGGAACTGGATCCAGCTTATTGTAAACAAATCATGATCAAATAGATGTCTTGGTGGATGGCTACGTTTTTTGTAATGTAAATGTAATGTAAGACATGGAATATCGGAATGATGCGCACTGGTTCTTAAGCAGAAGATTCCCAAGTTGGGGAGCAACGAGCCTAAGCAATCAAAGGTAGCTCGAGCAGTCAAACTCTATTGATCCATGATGGCCAATAGACACGTTGGGGCGCCTGAAGAGGTGAAACGTTGGTTTTCTCTCATCAACCTCTATTAAATCTGCCAGATAAAGTCATGAAAGAGGACGAGTGTCACTCCTCCAAGGGGGGTTCCCACTGGGACATTAGGCCCTCAGGCTAATACTATGGCTCCATCTGGCACAACATTTCATGCATTTGCTGTGCAGATATATACTGGCAGTGACAATTATGAGGTCAAACGGACTTCCAGAGATACAAGTAAAACTCAGAATCAGCTCAGTTTAAATTAAACTGTATAAACCTTCTCAAAAGCAAAGGTGTGATGCCTTCTCTGACACCTTGGCTTTTGCGATTAGTCTTCTTTAATGACGAATACAGCATCATCGTGTGTTCTAGTCTAATGGTAACTCACCATAATATTTGGATGGGAGTAGCTGAAGTAAAATGCCAGTAAAACGTTGCCAGTTGTTTCAGTGCATTTCCCTTGCAAATGGATAACACATTTGCAGAAGACAAAATGGTTTATGGATTTCTTAATTTCTCATTTATTGTAAGCTTCCCAGGTGACCTCGTAAGTGCCAGTGTGGATAGCAAAACATATTTTCTAATGGGATTTGATAATATCATGGTGATCAGCAGTGTAGGTGTATGAATGCATTTCCAAAAAAAGAAACACCCACACTGATCTAAGTATTTGTTTCCGATTATTATGAAACAAACATATCTGTGTGTGTGTGTTGCAAAAAAAGAACATTTAAAGTCGTGATCAATACATTTATTCTAGAGTTACTGTTGTGGATCCATATTTTGTGAGAGGCATTTTAGGGGTGAAAGTAGAAAATAAACCCAAATCAGTCTAATTAGATATAGTGGTGACTGAAATACATAAATTGCAGGGACTAATTTTATTTTGCTACAATAAAATGCAATGCATTCAAGAAACAATTAAGTTACATGAGGGTTAACGGAGAGGTTATTTTTTTTGTATGTAAGACTCTTCTTTCTTGTCTTGGTTTACTACAAGTCCCTTGCTGCCAAGATTAAATCTAAGCCCTGCCAACTCATTGTGCAGAAAAAGTAGATAATGATATTCCACCCACCAATCATGTTTGTTCAAAGCTTAATTATGAGGTACTTTTGACCCCAAACGGCCAGGCTGAAGCCACCACCTATAGTGTTTGATCTCTTTTGTGATAAAAAAGAGAAAAAAAAAGAAAAACCTTCATCAGCGAAAGACTTATTGATTTTGGTTGGGTTTCAAGGAGATAACTGGAGAAATCAAGGAAAATGTGTGTTTGTTTGTTTTGTTTTTATGGAAAAGCATGCTCTGTAACACATGAAAGTACCAGTACGAATGTGATTTTCTGAGAGGGTGTAAAAAACAGCATAAATAATACAATAGTTTTCTAACCGAAGGCTTTTGCAGTGAAGACAAGTCTGGTGACAGCTGAATGCATTTCATCAAACCTACACAGCTTAGATTCAACTGTTTAAATCCAGTTCTTACTGACTTCAACTGAGTGTATGAACTAACATTTCTCTTAAAGGGCTTCACCTATAGAGTGAGAGAGAGAGAGAGAGTATGTGTGTGTGTCTGGGGGGTCAATTTAATTTTGAATGATGTCCAACAACAAGATAGGTGTATACATATCACTTGCATTGCTTTACTATTCTGCCACATTTGTAAGAGGATGATTAATTTATGACAGAGATAAAAAATGAAAGCAATGACATGTTAATGAAAAAAATGTGTGACACAATATATTTTCATATAATAATGACAATCAAGGGTTCGATGAAGCTTGTGGAAAGCGGCCTCAGCAAAAAAAAAAAAAAAATGATGTGGAGAAATTTTGCTCCCTTTGGGGAAAATGACTTAAATTTGATTATGAAGAGGTCACTGTTAGAATAAAAGAACATCTATTGAGGTTCAGGCTAGTGTTTTACCATGTCACTAAGACACAGACATACTGTATTAGTGTTGGATAAAAAACATTAAAGTTAGATTTTTTTAAGGTTTGTGTTTTTCTGTTTACCTTAGAGAGAACAAAAAATCTAGGCCTAATGTAACCCAACCAATAATATCCAGAGATGAGTGAATATGCACTGAGCATCTTTACTTTTGCACGTAAAATGCTGTTTACTTGCCTTTTGTATCTCACACAGTTAATTAATTAATATCAGCCCATGCATTTGAACCTTTTTAAAGATATCTTCCCAAGAGGAAAAGCGATATTTAGACCAACACATTTATTAATGGGAGAATTCAGCGTCCTGTTTGGATAAACTCCAAGCAAATATAAACAATCTGTGCATGCAGGTCAGGACTGTGATATTTTTCAGTATCTACAATTTGAAATCAAGACAATTGCATTGTAAGTCAAGTCAAATTATCGAACAAATCCAACAATCAGGACAGGATGTACTGCTACTTGGATGGCAGCACAGATTAAACATATTTAAAAGATACATTTTTTGTAAGTAATTTATCAGCCAATGCTTTATTGCATAGATGATTGCAGTTACTCATATGCATGGAAATACAATTTATGTATGTATGTATGTATGTATGTATTTGTTTGTGTGGTTATTTTAGTTTTTGTACAATATGATTCCACATTCTAAAATATACCGCTCTAGATATCTCATTGATTGTCTTAGTCTGTGTTTTATATATTTATAAACTTCCACACTGTGCGAAATGCTGTTGATAGCAAATTGCATCATGACTATTAATCACAGCTCAGTCTTCACAGCGGAAGTACCTACATTATGTAACTACATGTTGCTTACTCAAATATTGAATTAATAGCCTTTTTCTTTTCTTGATTTAGATCTTTAGATTGATGTTTATATATTTTATTCTAATACATGCACTTTGTTTCATTAGGTTATAGCAAAATATATATATATATATATATATATATATATATATATATATATACATATAATGTATTTATGCTTTCTTTTAACAATAAGTCTTATTTTATCTATGCTTTTGTCTTGCTATTTTTAGTGTTAATGTAATAATATACAAAACTGAAAATGAAACAGGCTTATAAAAATATATGTTCCTAATTTACTAATCCTTTATAGTTAAACTTTAAAGTATATAGACTTGCACCTTGCCCTAACACTCTGAGATCACCCGTTCCAGTTTCAATAGGTTTTATCATCATTACAATATGAATGATTGCTGAAAAACATGTACAAATTGACATGTGTAAAGACCAACAATCAGATAACAGTTTGAATAGATTGTAACCAGGTTTCTGGAAGGTGTATGTGTCCACTATTTAGATATATTGACCCGATTTTAGATTTTCCCAGTTTTTCGTTGTGGTTTTCTTACAAAATAGCAAGCAGTGTTTCATGTTTAAGGATAATACTTAACACTAAATACATTTCCTCAAAAACAAGAAGCGTTAAGATCCTTTGAAGCATCTGTTAGAACATTTTCCAGCATTGCTACTACCAATCATCCGTCTATCATCTTTTCAGAATATAAAAGGGAATGATGTAGGTTGTTCTTTAGGAGATGATGCTGTGATGAGAGGTTACAACTGCTGTGTAATAAATGCATTTCCAGATAACCTCCCACCCAACTTTTTCCCTTTATGTCTTAACTCGAAAAAGGAAGCTTGCGGTTGCCAAGATACTGTTGCTATGGGGGAGACTAATTAGAGACTCGGCACAGAAGGGTGTGACTCAGCACTATCAAAGTACAAATGGGAGTCAGTGACAAAATTTTAAGAGGAGAAGAAATAAGGCATTGTTTCTGCAGCTGCGGCCGCTGCTTGAGCAGGCTAGGCCGCGTTTCAATTTTCTTTCCTATTTGTGTCTGCTTAAAAAGCCGGCTTTCATGGGAGTCTGTAAGAGCAAATGATACTTCAGTGCCTAGAGAAACTAGAAAGTTAAAAATAACTTAAGACGAAGACCAGAATGCAAGTCATATAATACAGAAAACAATGAGAAAGGAAGGCACACGTAAGGGGAGGGGGGAAAGGGTTTTTAGCTGTAACTTTGGCTGTTTTGAAAATGGAGTAAACATTATGGGTTTACTCTAGCTTTGTTTACACACGCTTTTGCTGCTCAGTAGGTATTGCCATCTCCCAATCCCAAATGACAGAAATAAGGCACATCACTAGCTTAAAGCAACACCCTTTTTTCCTCAGGATCTTCCCTCCAAAACTCAAGAGCGCTTCTCCGTCTGCACACCGTCAATCAATCAGTCTTCCTCTGAAATCAAAATGGAAATATCACAGTTCCATAGCAGCAAATGTATTCTATGGATTGTGTCGATGATGAAGCAAGCAGCAGAAAGAGACATGTATTATGCGTATGCATCCCTTTCATCTCCAACAGGTGTATGGTAACTTGACCTGCATGAAAAATGAATATGAAATGTGAAATTATATGTTCTTCCATTCAGTCCCTGCCAGATAATTATCTCGCTATCTATTAACTTCTTACCCACTACATTTGCTCATACATATTATGGAGGTTGAGCCTGAACATCACAGACACATGTTTGTATAGTCTATTATGTTTGTGTAACGGGGCCGTGGAGTAGATGGCATATTAATTTCATTCTTCGTTTTGAAGTATCTTTGCTGACTTTGAAAAGCTTGCTTTGCAGTCCTGGTTATATCCTATCATTTATCACGAAATAAGCATATGCGCGCCATTGTGCAGTGTGCAAAGCATTCACCCATGGTCACCCATATAACAATAGTATATTTGTTTGGACAATTGTTTGCGTTTCAATGCTCGGGTAAAAGCAGGGAAGCAAGTGTGGTATGTGATCTACTTTATTTGACTTTCAAACTCAATATATGCTCAGCTCCACAAACCTTAATTTACATTTTACTTGAATTAATCTCTTTTATGATATTCTTGTGTGTCTTACATAAAACAGTGAGATATAGATATATTAAATGCCATATGCTGTTTTCACTTTCTAAAGAACACCACAGGGCTATTAAAGGTAGCAGTTTTTGGATCCACAGTTGTTTAATCCTATTTGTACACTTATATGGGTATACATCTTATCCCCACCTAGGCACTGCTTGGCCCCGCACAGTGCTGGACAATGCTTGGTCTCATCAGCAAAAAACTATCGCAGTGTCACATAAACCGGCTCCTCACGCACCGCACAGCAGCCCACGCGATCAGCGTTGAATGTAATCAAGAATATTCAGTCGCTTCATTTCAAAAGATTAGTGTTATTATTCCAGTCCTGCCGAGTTGTGGTTTTATTTTTAGCATTTCTGAAGCAACTAACAGCAAAAAGTGGCATTACTTCAACATTCATTAAGCCTCTTCCTCCCTCTAATTAATGATCCCCATGAGATGTTTATATGCACTAAAACAACGCTCATTTACGTCCAGGTGCTCAGGGAGAGTTTTTTTTTTTTAAAAAAGGATGAACGAAAGGTTGATTTGGAGGTTTTGTTATCCGCAGTGTTCCTGCTGATAATATACTTTCTCTCAACAAGAGAAGAATGCAACAGTACGCTAAATAAAAGAGCCTCACAAAACAACAACCGCAAATTTGTGGTTACATCATTAGTAGTAGTAATTATATGTTTACTACATAGTTGGCAAGCTTAGGCAAATATACTTCTCTCTGTTTTTTCCCCTTGTGTCATAGATATGTTTTTCACTAAGGTTTGAATACTTTAATAATTAAATCATTATACAGACTGAGAGAATATGTACAATGGACAACACAATCATAACTTCATCATCAGGAGGATCCAATCTCATTGATACCCAAAGGATTAAAGTTGGATGTGTCTATTCCTGGAAAATCATCACTGGATAACTAAGCTCAGTGATTATTCATGTACATAAAATATCTTCAGCTGCCTTGAAGTGCTGAATATAATACATATTAAAATGTATATTAAAAAATGTCAGGCAGATTGAACTTCAATAAAAAAATGTATGCTTACAAATGTTCTTAAAAAATAAGAAGACATGATACTTGAATAAATACTGAAGACTAGAAACTTTATAAGCTGTAGAAGGTCAACAGGCATTTCTAAAACGAGAGTAATTGCAAAAGAATGACTAAATATGAATATAACACTTAAAACAAGAAAACAAACAAATAGACACACAAATAAGGCATACCATAGTCACTTAGTAAAGTGAATACCCACTGGAAAGAGTTTAATACTGTAAACATACTTGTCAATTTGTAAATGTGTTTTGATGTCTTGTGATGTGTATGTTTAGCATAATATTGTGCTCCTTCTGCAATTTTCTGCAGCTTTTAAGGATTTCTAAGTGTGTCTGTCTTGGGAATTAAAAGCAAGCGCATCACGGCTGAGAGCTGCCAGTAGTCTGCGAGCTTCGTGTCTGCTGTGCCGTGCATTGTCTCGGCGAGAGCCATTCAGGACGCGCAGCGCTGGCACTGGCTGTCTGACACCGCAGGAGAGAGACGCAGTGACGGGAGGCCGTCTACACACACCGCTCCATACCTACACACCCAGCGTAGTTCACAAGATGGACACATTTGCATTTATAGAAGTCCTTCACACATAAAACCTTTGCAGGTTTATTGATGATGGATTATTTTTTTTCTGTTTCTGTTGAGTAGCTATTTGTTTGACCTTAAAAAACAATGACTAAATGATTAGTCCAACTGAGGTACAATGTCTTTCTATGCAAAGCCCCAAACTGCTTTATTGGTTTGGGTTCACAGATAAGCTATAAGCTCACAGGTGTCCATAGTTGTTTGGGTGAAGCCAAATGAATCACAGACTTCTAACATTGTTTAAAGGCTTTGATCTGGTATAATCTGCTTTAGCTGAAATTATTTCAGTGTATTCCAGAAATAGGTTTTATGTTTTATAATATAATAAGCTGCCCCTTTTAACATTATATTTTGATCATTAATGCGTCAAGCTCAGAAAGCACTGAACCTTCACAACTCAAGAAAACAGTGTTATGTGCCTCTGATAGCGGAAAGCTGGCTAACATACGGAGGAAAATAATTGTCTGAAATCTAGTCTTTGCCTTGTGATTCTTTGAACAGGAAAATTAGTGTTTGTCTTTGAACAGCTTCCTGCATGTAATTACATCCTATTATTAGTTCTCATTTGTTTTCAAGAGTCAACACATTTGCGTGCGTCTTTGATAAATAATTGGCACACAAAACAAATCTCGGCGGTCACATTTCAAGAGCAGACAAAAGGTAGTTATTCTGATGGCATGACCCATCACTCCACAGCCCGATAATTGCAATGGACGTAGGACAAGATCGCACCAGAATTCATTATATTTTCTTAAAGGTGTACTCTATCCTATCCAACCCCCTCAATAGAGATCATTGACCAGTTTAAATGGTGCAGATTGTCTCAGGAAATGTTGTTCAGTTTGTCATTAGGATATTTTTCTTAAAGACTGTTTTCATGCATTCCACCCACACTCCACATTAAATTAGTCATTACTCACCATAGTGAATGCATGTCCCTAATGACTGGGAGACAGTTTAATAAATCATGTAATGATATGTTTTGTTGTTTTGTGTTATAATGTAATTAATAATTAAATAAATAGGACTTCATATTATAAGGCAAAAGAGTAAACGGGGACATTTTGTATCTATCAGAAGGGGACCATGTAAAGTAAGTGCCTGACTCCCCTTACTTCAATAAGGGCCTCTGTTTGGGGAAAACACAGAAAGTTCTGGCTTTCCAACTTCCCCTCTGTAGTATATATGTATTGAATGTTTTATAAAACAAAACTCTTCACAGTGATAACTCGAAGTCCCCAAGGCCTTATGAATGAATTGAAAATCTTCTTCATGTGGTATAAAAACCTATAACCAGTTCTGCAATTTTTCACAGTAGCTGCAATTTGTTTTTGATTGTTTGTTTGTTTTTTTATAGCATCACTTAAAATGTCACTTATCATTACATTTGATCCTCTCTGAGATGAGGACAGTCACTGTTTGACTTCAACTTCAATGATTGATTATAAAATCGCATTTTGTGTTTGGTATGAGAAAGTGGGGGGCTTATTTTTTAAAGTACGGAGACATATGTCACATGTCAGTGAGATGATTTAATATATTTAAAAGCAACATTTATATACCGCTGCTTGGGCACTATCCAAAGCTATTTGAAAAGAAAAACTCAACAAAAAAGCAACACTTCCAATTCATCGCCATGTTACAGTGACAGTGAATATATATTGCTAAACTGCTACACTTCTTAGTGATGTGTAGCACTTCTTCAAGGACTCTGCGACAGCTTGTTGAGTTAGTGAGGATTGCAAAATTACAAAGAGATGTGGAGTAAAACCACTCAAATAGGAGCATATTTTGATTTTAAACTGGCTCGCATAACCCGCTGTGTGCTGAGGTTAATACCAAAGAAGCAATGATAAAAAAAGAAAGAAATCAAACACTCTTGCTATAGTATTTGGAGCTAGAAAAGTACAGCCACTACAGAAATGGCAAAGGCAGACACAACAACAAGAATAGAAATAACATCAGCACGAAGAACTGCATTAGCTAGCCACTCTGATGTAACTGCACATGGGCTCCACTGGCAAACAGCCATCAGCATTCCAGCTGCTTTGATGCTTCTTTGTAAAACCATGTATCAATTGCTACACCTTTCTGAACCTGATTTCAAATTAGGTTGGGCATTGAGAGATGGCCCTAGCAGACTGCAGCTTCTCGGCATCGACAGCATAAGACAGGGAGTTTAGGCTGCTATTATAATTCAATTATAGTGTTTATGGGCATGGCTGCAGGTTGCGACATCCTGACCTTGAGGTTTTTTTTGGGGGTTCTTTCCAAAGTTACAATTTGCCACCCGCCTCTGTTTTGCCAGGATTGGTCTCTTTTCCAATGCCCCTATTGATATGAATCGAGGCACAGAATGCATAATGAAAGGGTGATTAACACCCTCGTGCTGTTATTTATTTGGAGAAACGGGTTCTGTTCTGAGACTTTTGTCAGCAGGTCCGTACGTCGCTGACATTTTCCCGTATGAACCAATCACTTGTTGCTAATTAATTAACCAATATTGATTGACTGGCCTGACATTTCGTGGCTAGTGATGCCTGGGGCTGGGAGAGCTGAAACCCTGAGATACAGCAGCCACTTCATTTATCATCCTTGTTCATGTTTTATTTTCCTTCTGAACTCGAGTAATTAACAAATGATGTCACAAACTCCATTTTTATGCAAAGTGTGTATACTAAAAAGGTTGAGCAACATCTTGAGTGCTCTAGCTTAGCCTCTGGTTAGAAACTGTGATTTTTAATCTTAGGTTTGACTTATTTCTCTCATACATATGATGAATAGGAACATCTTGCATTTTAGTGGTAAAAATAAGTCTGCAGCAAAGTATTCGGTGCATTTACCGATATTGCCTTATTGGTTAATAGTTCTTATATTCAAATACTTCCACTACAGAAAAGTGTGACTGCAGATGTAAATTGACCTCAAAACCACACACACTCAGGTAATATAGTATTTTAATTTAAATCAATATAAGGATACGTGTCTGATCTTTATTAGGGCAGCCGTGCGGAGCAGCGGGCAGGACTCTGGAGCAAAGGATTGTGGGACACTGCTGTTGTACCCTTGAGCAAGGTACTGTACCTAGATATCTCCAGTAAAAATCCACCAGCATAAACGGGTAAGTAAAAATACAATATAAGTCGCTCTCAGATAGTGTGTCTGCAGAGAAATGTAATAATAACTATGCTATATATATTCCTTATTATACAGAATTTAAGGGGGAGGGCAAACATATTGTTGCCTGCATACCTCCCTGTATTTAGCTTTAACAGAATTAAAAGTAGGCTACATACCTGAGGACTGCTATGATGTAAACATGCCAGATAACTACAGATTTGCCTTTCACTGTGGTGAAGCACTACAGGACTAATGTTCCACTGTTGGCACCCACCGACAAGGCAATAGCTTCCCATCGCACATAGATGTTGCATCATGCATTAGAGGTGCTAGGCAACTAATGGAAACATGGCCTGAATAAGACTGTGAATACAAATTACAGAGAGGGGGGGGGTAATAAAGGATCAGACAGTAAGAAGCCAAGGGAAGTGAGGTATAAAAGGCGGCACGGAGAGGATGTTCTTCTGCTTCCAACTAAATAAAAGGAGAGAAAAAGAAATACATTAATTTGTTGGAGCCGAACCTTTTTATTAAGAGGGAGGCAGCTTGCTGTAAATCATATTCACCGAGACCCAAATAAAAAGTGTATTAGTAGCGTAGCGTAGCGGAATAAAAGCCAATGGTGGGCAGTTGTACTTCATTGCACTGGTTTTATTTTCCCCTAACAGTCGTCAGTGCTTTGCCAGAGTACTTGTACAATCCAGCACCGGAGAATCAAATTGGACACATCAACTCTTTGTTTTATATGCACATTATCATTTGAAAAAATTATTCCGGAAAAAAATATACTGACTTTTTAATACCAGTCTTGGGGAACGGGATATTCCAGCCATTGAATGTATTTGCTTGCTTGTTTGTTTTAGTGATCTAATTATTTAATCAAGTCTGGGCTCACAGTCACAAATTAACACCAGGGATCTTTCAAATTCATGTTGTTCTCTCGAACTGTGAGCTGTAATAAGAATACATAGTATAGCAAGTTCCCAGGTCTTCAAAAGAAAGCAAAACAGTTTTAATTTAAAAAGTATATGACTTTACACATGTGCAGACTAATAAGGGTTAATCGTTATTTATTTACTTCACTAATCTTTCACTGGATGTCTCTGAACATGGAGCCACCAAGATCAACACAAATTGAGCTCGGTTTTCTCACAAAGGGAACAGTTGCACATTTCTGTCTGGCTTGCAAAAATACAAATATCCTTTAAAAAGCCACTTACCTCAATATGTAATTACATACTGGGAAATGAGCTTTAAAAAGATGTTAACATTTCAAATATTTGCAACAGCTGTTAGAAAGAGCTGATTTCATGAACAAGGGGAACTGCATATGTTCAGAATAACAGTGGAACAGACATGAGTCACAGCTCCCACTGTAGCTGAACATTTTACTTGAAAAATGCAGTGCAGCGCAGAGAAAGTAGAAGAAATAATTGAAGCTTGAAACAGACACACAGTGCAGCTGTGGACAGATCTGCTCTGACAATAGTGCCAGACAGTGGATAACAGAGTTGAAAACTTTACCTTTTGGTACAGTATTACCAGCAGAGATCTTCACAACCTTTCCACGACAATCTGTATATAATCTGTCATCTGCTGCATACCTGGGATTTGTATTTTCCTGATGAGGGTTTCTTTTGTGGTTTTGCACTTTAATGTCTCAATGTATTATTTTCAGTGCACCGCTTATCACTAATATCAATCACTTCATTATGAAACTGAATGTTTGTAATTTCTTCCTGTAGGATATATTTTGTTAAAGTCTTCAAAATAATCTTGCGTTCTTGATTGTTTTCCTCCTTGCTCCCTTTCCCATAACCCCTGACTGTGATCCTACATCTTGATAGCACTTACTATACTTGTGTAAATTGTAAATTGGAATTTGTAAAATGTATTATCTTGAACTTTGTAATGATGATGCCTTGTACTTACTGTATTTTTGCACTTATGTTGCCAAGCAAAAGCAAGAACATGTCAACAGCTATACGTTTAATTGGCTTCCACTTGAGTATATGACGTGTATTTCAAAATGTAAGCTTGTTTATTGGAAAACAATCGTCTTTTCTCCAACACAAAATCTGTGAGAGCAAAAGTATACCCACCCCAAGGAACAGAAAAGCATGTCATTTACTACACTGGGCTGTTTTAATGCGTCTCCACGTTGAAGACGTTGATGTGAAATCCTGATGCTTTATTAAAATCCTACAACCGAGTAGCGTGGCAACATTCCAACCCACTCAGCCAACAAATAGATCACTTCACAGACAAAAAGAAATCAAGTGGGAAGCACTGGAGAACTGGTAGACGTGATTGCATAGAAAGCTGGGTCTAAAAGTGTCAACGTGGGAAAACCGTTGTGTTCCAGGCACCTTCTGAACATCATTAATGATTTTTGCTTTCTTTCATGAATCTCAAGTGCAATCTACTATGATAACCTAATGTCCCCCACAACCTGCATTGTCCAGAGTTATAAGCAATTATCTGCAGCCCCCTTTTGAATTTTTTATGGCTAAAGCTTTTGAATTTGCAGACTGTGATTTGGGATTTTAACCAGGTTTATTGGCAATATGTGTCCTTTAGACTGGAGGTTGTTGGGACAAATCCAGGCCATGCAGATAACTGGTTGTTGCCAGGGACTTCCAATTAATTGTCGAGTGCCTGCTGGGTGAGGCGTGGCAAAATTAGCGGGGGTATCCTCTCTTTTGACATCTGTCACCGGCTGAGGGCCTGCAGGTTTGGAAAGTCTTCAACCAGGATGGTATGTGCGCTCCGCCAGGCAATGGAGTGCTGCTGCTTGTGTGGAAAAAAGGAAAGGCAAATGTTTTTGTCTGCATTTCTTGTTTTAGGTCAGTGCAGAAGTACATTGGATAGAAGAAGAACTGGATATTCCAAATTAGAAGGTCTAGAATCGGAAAAACTGGATGATACAAAATAAAATCCTTTAAACCACCCCAAACACCCCTGAGGGTCAGTCTATGAACACTGACCAGATCATTTTACTATATACAATCACTTCTAAATATAAAGGCATTCAATTTTTTCCCAAAGCCGTCCTGATTATCCTCCTACTCCATCAATTTAATTGCCTGTATTTCCCGTCAACCGTGCATTTAAACAGCAGCAAAGTCTACAATTGTCCCACCTTTTCTTATTCAGCCATGCATGTATTCATTTTTCTCATTGTGTCCATACCTTAATTACAACAGATATCTCAAAGGAATGCCATTTTCCAGAGAATTCGGATCTCCACAAAAATGCAGGAGGCACTCGACTGTAATCTGCCTCAGGCATCCTCCTGTCACTGTGACTGGGAGCAACACAAAGTCTCTGTGCACAAATTTTACATTCAAAACTGTCCTCATTGGATGGCACTTTCTGATCCCATGTTAAGATGGTCAGCTGGGGATTGTCTTTGATTTTTCCTTTATTTTTGACTCATAATCCAAAGAGGATTATTTAGAAAACACGAAGAAACTAAATTATTGGGATTGAAAGGATTTCTATTGAGATTATACTCACATTGAAACATCCATGCAGGTTGGACTATAACATTGAAATATAGTGACTGAAGTTCAATGGTGTTCAACTACAGCTTGGATTATGATAAAAAAACATATATATATATATATATATATATATATATATATATAATATATATATATACAAAAAAAATCTCAGGCAACAATCAGTACATTTATGGGGTAATTGAAATGATAGAAACACAAGACAGCCACATTTCTCTTCATCGCAGGGCTGGTGAACGCCTTTAGTTTAAGCCTGGGAGATAATTGGATTTCGAAAATACGCGGATTCAAATGTTGGTCACAGTCCATGATAAAACCCTCTCTCTAATGTACAAGTTCCACAGAGCCGCCCAAATGTAGTCAGATTCATGGTTTAAAAGTGGAAAAAGTGTGAAACTGCTTTTCTGTTTGGGCGTTCGGAAAAACAATGACTTATAACAGCATTTTATTTTTCTGCTCCAATTTGAGCGGTGGAAAAGTTCGTGGAATCCACCTGTCAGTTCTCTCCGTTTTCCATTATCTTTAAAAAAAGGCTTCAATAAGCCTTCAATCCCACTCTTTAAGGCTCACACTTTTTTAGATTGTGCTTTTGTCTGTTCCTTTCATTTCTTCCCGGTATCAATGAGAGGCAGTTAATTGTTTTTATTTTTTAAAATTTGATTTATTGATTTATTTTGACTGAAATTTGTTGAGAAACACAGTGCATAACATGAGCCTATGGATCTTGGCAGGGAAACGGAGCTGGAGTACAGTGCTTAATGCATCTTTCAGGACACTGCTGAGCTGGAGAGTAGCATGAGGGAAAAACTGACAAATGTATCTTTCTATTCCATTAGGTTAAATTAGACACCTGGGTTGTAAATTTCCTCTCTCACTCCCTTGTATATAAAATAGGCTGTGATATTTTCCATGGGGAATGAGAGATGTACATTTCACTTTGAAGCCTGATATGTATACATGTCTGAGTAGTACTTTTGTGTGCTTTATTTTTTACAGTACTTGATTATCAAACAGAGTAGGAATACTTCTGGCACAAAGTACTGTACAACATTAATAGGCTTTCCATATTCACCATTTTTCTAATACGAGATTAGACATATACACAAAATAGAGGAAAATATAGTGCTATGGATGGCATAAGAAGATATACATATATATTTAGCATCTATACAATCATTAAAACAAAACAGAAAGGGTTGTGTTCCTGAAATAGAACGTAGTGGCTAAACCCTAATTTGCCCACCTCTTACACTGAACTATTTTATTGATATTAAAGGAATATTGTAGTAATTGAGTGCAAGCAGGGCAACAGGCTGTCAAATAATTATAATAGGTACAACAGTACACTGAATATCAATGTGTCATAACATTTAATAAAATTGAACAGATCCAGTTTATGCATTACCATACACTTTAAACATTCTGGATTTTACAAGACGGTGGTGTTTACAACCCATTATGTTTATGTAACTGCATTCAGTCTTGAATGTTCATCTTGAAATTTAATTTGGGAAAACCGATCAGGCCTTTGGTTATAGTTTGGTGAAGTTTAAACATAAGAACATAAGAAGAACAGAAAGTTTACAAACGAGAGGAGGCCATTCGACCCATCGTGCTCGTTTGGTGTCCATTAATAACTAAGTGATCAAGGATCCTATCCAGTCTATTTTTAAATTTTTAAACCTACACTCGAGACAGAAAAAAAAAAATCAATTAGGTGGCCAAATCAAACTCAAAATCCAACAGTAATTATTTTTTTCTTCTTGTCACAATTCCACATCAGAACGGGATTTGTTCAAACATCAATGCAGTAGAACCTTATCCCAGAAGACACCTGACATTCTTAGCAAAGTCTTTTTTTTCTTAACTACTAATGCAATAAAACACCCTAACACTTCATTAATCCGTTCACTCATTATGTAATCGCACTATACAATCAGCACAAACACTCGGCTAATCCTGCAAAAAGATAGAAAGCTACAGAAAATAAAGATTCTCAGTGGGGTTAGATAGGAAATGGGTTTTAGAAAATAGATGAGGTTATGCTTACTAATGCATCATCTCCACCTAATACATATGGATCTACACTTGCAGCAACGTTATTAAAATATAAGCTTAATTGGTTCTATAGATGGGGTTACGGGCTCTGAAGAGGAAGGCGGGAGTTGGAAGATGAAATACTTGTTTTCATGGGGGGGGGAGGGTTGTTAAAAAGACAGTAATGGCATGAGATTGTCTAATATGGTCACATTGGGGTCTAATTTCATTGTCATGACATGGTGTCTTTATGATAATACTTTATGATAATAATTTTAGTGGATCATCACTCCAGTAGGTGGGAATCAAGTTAAATATGCATACTACTTATGTGCTCCTCATTATTGCATTTGATGGAGAATTAAAAACCAAACAATGTTTTTCACATATGGTTTTAGCATTTATTTACCATACTCTATTAAATAATGTGTAGTTACAGCTCTTTCATAACAAACTTCTGCTGATTGTATACCATTATTTAAGCCGGACACCCTTAGTTTAACAAGCGTGTTCAATTGTCATGTAATGCAAATGTACTGGATTTTATTGTAGACTGTTTGAATAGCACTTCAGGATAGTATGTGTGTTTAAGTAGATCCACATTTACGAGAATGAAGCCTCATTTAAATAATTTCTTGTAATGCATCAATACACTCTTTTATTTCAGTGTTATGTCTTTGCCAGTGCCACAATTAAAAAGAGCTCCTTGTGTCATAGAATAATCTTTTGGGACACTTGACAGCTTCTTGGATAATAGGGAAAATTCTTCCATGAGAAAAGTCAAGTTGAGTTTGCGATTGTGTTTTCTATAATGTAATTATAATAATAATGCAATTTCTTACTGTGAAAGTATCGATATAAAACACACCTGCAGAGATGAGTTCCTCACAACCTGTAGTAAAGCAGGCGCTGATAACCTAAATGTCTTAAGATAAAGCTACAGTATGCTAATACTCCTGGTACCCACAAATAAAACCTAAAAGTCAATTAAAAAGAACTGGTATTATATATATTTTTTCACATCACACAAATTGTCTGAGGAATAAAGATGTTCAATAAACATACAGGAAAACAAAGGTACTGATCTTTCATGCAAGAGCTCAGAGCACTTTCATTGCGAGCGTCAAACATTAATTCAGATTTAGACAACCTAATTATAGTCTGTACAGAAGCATTATTTTTTGATTAGTAGACTTTACAATTTATAAAATTGTTATTGGGAGAACCATATTACAATATAAGCAATTCTTATTCTAAGTAGAAGAAAAAGTTGGAGCACAATATACACCCTTATATGAAAAATACAGTGTGTGTGTATACACTCACCTAAAGGATTATTAGGAACACCATACTAATACTGTGTTTGACCCCCTTTTGCCTTCAGAACTGCCTTAATTCTACGTGGCATTGATTCAACAAGGTGCTGAAAGCATTCTTTAGAAATGTTGGCCCATATTGATAGGATAGCATCTTGCAGTTGATGGAGATTTGTGGGATGCACATCCAGGGCACGAAGCTCCCGTTCCACCACATCCCAAAGATGCTCTATTGGGTTGAGATCTGGTGACTGTGGGGGCCAGTTTAGTACAGTGAACTCATTGTCATGTTCAAGAAACCAATTTGAAATGATTGGACCTTTGTGACATGGTGCATTATCCTGCTGGAAGTAGCCATCAGAGGATGGGTACATGGTGGTCATGAAGGGATGGACATGGTCAGAAACAATGCTCAGGTAGGCCGTGGCATTTAAACGATGCCCAATTGGCACTAAGGGGCCTAAAGTGTGCCAAGAAAACATCCCCCACACCATTACACCACCACCACCAGCCTGCACAGTGGTAACAAGGCATGATGGATCCATGTTCTCATTCTGTTTACGCCAAATTCTGACTCTACCATCTGAATGTCTCCACAGAAATCGAGACTCATCAGACCAGGCAACATTTTTCCAGTCTTCAACTGTCCAATTTTGGTGAGCTTGTGCAAATTGTAGCCTCTTTTTCCTATTTGTAGTGGAGATGAGTGGTACCCGGTGGGGTCTTCTGCTGTTGTAGCGCATCCGCCTCAAGGTTGTACGTGTTGTGGCTTCACAAATGCTTTGCTGCATACCTCGGTTGTAACGAGTGGTTATTTCAGTCAAAGTTGCTCTTCTATCAGCTTGAATCAGTCGGCCCATTCTCCTCTGACCTCTAGCATCAACAAGGCATTATCGCCCACAGGACTGCCGTATACTGGATGTTTTTCCCTTTTCACACCATTCTTTGTAAACCCTAGAAATGGTTGTGTGTGAAAATCCCAGTAACTGAGCAGATTGTGAAATATTCAGACCGGCCCATCTGGCACCAACAACCATGCCACACTCAAAATTGCTTAAATCACCTTTCTTTCCCATTCAGACATTCAGTTTGGAGTTCAGGAGATTGTCTTGACCAGGACCACACCCCTAAATGCATTGAAGCAACTGCCATGTGATTGGTTGGTTAGATAATTGCATTAATGAGAAATTGAACAGGTGTTCCTAATAATCCTTTAGGTGAGTGTATATATATACACACACACACACATGCAGACGGGTGACAAGTTAAAGGAAAAACCTGAATAAATGATTGGAGGAACATAACGGATGCAGATGCCTCCAAACAGGTGCACTGCATGATACAATTAAGCAATTAACATCCTATCATGCTCTGTGGCATGTATGAAATGCTGAGCAGGCCCAGCTGACTTCACTTTTGGATCAAGATGGCAAGAGGAAAGGATCAAAGTGACTTTGAAAGAGGAGTCGTTATTGAGCACGAATGGCAGGAGCTTTAGTCACAAAGGCGCTCAACTGGCTAGTGTTTCAATAGGAAGAGTGACTAAAGTTACATCATATTCTGGACAAGTGGACGAGTGTATGTGTGGGACACCAAGAGAACGGGACAGGCCTGACTGCTGGACCCCTACAGTGTTATGCTGTGGGGGGCATTTTCCTGGCATGGTTTGGGTCCACTTGTCCCCTTAGAGGGAAGGGTCACTGCAAATCATGACAAAGTTATTCTGAGTGATCACCTTTATCCTGTGGTGACACATTTCTATCCTGATGGGAGTGGTCTCTTCCAGGATGACAATGCCCCCATCCACAGGGCACGAGGGTCACTGAATGGTTTGATGAGTATGAAAATGATGTGAATCATATGTTATGGCCTTCGCAGTCACCAGATCTCAACCCAATTGAACACCTATGGGAGATTTTAGACCGACGTGTTAGACAGCGCTCTCCACCACCATCATCAAAACACCAAATTAGGGAATATCTTTTGGAAGAGTGGTGTTCATCCCTCCAGTAGAGTTCAGAGACTCTACAATCTGTGCCAAGAGCATTGAAGCTGTTCTGGCGGCTCGTGGTCCCCAACACCTTACTGAGACACTTTATGTTGCTTTTTCCTTTAATTTGTCACCCGTCTGTATGTATGTGTGTGTGTGTGTATAGGGCTGGACTTGAACTCCATTAAACATGTCTGAACAATCCCTGTGAAGACCTCGCAAAAAAAGAGCTGCACAACAAGGTAAAACCATATTAATTTCTTGTCAATTGTATGTTCTAATTGGATTATAAAAAGCATAGTCAAAGTTAGACATTTTAAAATGTTAATGCCTTTCCTTTAGATTTAATCACACCATTTTCAATATTAAGAACCATTACAGTGGACTACCAATACTTTTAAATTTAAATGATGTCCTCCTATATATTGATCGATCTGTTATATATAGACAGCTATAGAAAATCCCCTACTCACGCGGGCTGAGTTTCTCAGCATTGTTTCAATAACTCAAGGTCACCCACCAGCAGAGATAATGGTTTGTTCATGCTGCCGTCGTACACCGGTGCACTGACCCTCTTCATTGGGAGGTTGCTGGTTGTCATCCCAGCTCAGGCTATCAGGTGGAGAAAAGTGACACGTCATCTTGAACTTGGTCGCACACATCAAGGTGGGGGGTCATTTTTACTCAATGACAAACTAACTGCGTGCCCCTGGGGAGAAAACAAGGGGACATGATTGAAAGACTGTCAACTGCTTGGGGTCTCCCTGGCAGAGA